>NW_028270167.1:76452142-76766427 GCF_037043375.1 Chiloscyllium plagiosum
CTCACTCTCTTCTCTCTCTCTTTTCTCTCTTCTCTCTCTCTCTATTTTCTCTCTCTTCTCTCTTTCTTCTCTCTCTCTCACTCTCTCTTCTCTCTCTATTTTCTCTCTCTTCTCTATCTCTTCTCTCTCTCTCACTCTCTCTTCTCTCTCTCTATTTTCTCTCTCTTCTCTCTTTCTTCTCTCTTTCACTCTCTCTTCTCTTCTCTCTTCTCTCTTCTCACTCTCTTCTCTCTCGCTTTTCTCTCTCTTCTTCTCTCTCTTCTCTCTCTCTTCTCTCTCTCTTCTCTCTCTCTTCTCTCTCTCTGTCCTCTTCTCTCTCTATCCCCTCTCTCTCTCTCCCTTCCCACTCTCTATCTTCTCGCTCTCTTTTCTCTCTCTTCTCTCATCTCTCTCTCTTCTCTCTCTCTCTTCTCTCTTCTCTCTCTTCTCTCTCTCTCTCTCTGTCTTCTCCCTATCTTCTCTCTTTTTTCTCTCTTCTCTCTCTCTTCTCTCTCTCCTCTCTCTCTTCTCTCTCTCTTCTCTCTCTCTTCTCTCTCTCTCACTCTCTCTTCTCTCTCTCTATTCTCTCTCTCTTCTCTCTTTCTTCTCTCTCTCTCTCTTCTCTCTCTCACAGTTTCTCTTCTCTCACTCTATTCTCTCTCTCTTCTCTCTTTCTTCTCTCTCTCTCACTCTCTCTCTTCTTCTCTCTCTTCTCTCTCTCTTCTCTCTTCTCTCCATTCTCCCTCTTCTTTCCTCTTCGCTCTATCTTCTCTCTATTTCTCTTCTCTCTCTTCTCTCTTCTCTCTTCTCTCTCTTCTCTCTCTGTCTTCTCACTCTTCTCTCTCTCTCTCTCTCTTCTCTGTCTCTCTCTGTCTCTCTTCTCTCTCTCTTCTCTCTCTCTCTTCTCTCTTCTCTCTCTCTTCTCTCTCTCCCTTCTCTCCTCTTCTCTCCCTTCTTCTCTCCTTCTCTCTCTGCACTCTTCTCTCTCTCTTCTCTCTCTCTCATTCTATCTTCTCTCTCTCTATTCTCTCTCTCTTCTCTCTCTCTCACTCACTCTCTTTTCTTCTCTCTTCTCTCTTCTCACTCTCTTCTCTCTCTCTTCTCTCTCTTCTCCTTCTCTATTTTCTCTCTCTTCTCTCTTTCTTCTCTCTCTCTCACTCTCTCTTCTCTCTCTCTATTTTCTCTCTCTTCTCTCTCTCTTCTCTCTCTCTCACTCTCTCTTCTCTCTCTCTATTTTCTCTCTCTTCTCTCTTTCTTCTCTCTCTCACTCTCTCTTCTCTTCTCTCTTCTCTCTTCTCACTCTCTTCTCTCTCGCTTTTCTCTCTCTTCTTCTCTCCCTTCTCTCTCTCTTCTCTCTCTCTTCTCTCTCTCTTCTCTCTCTCTTCTCTCTCTCTCTTCTCTCTGTCTATTCTCTCTTCTCTCTCTCTTCTCTCTCTTCTCTCTCTTCTCTCTCTCTTCTCTCTCTCTTCTCTCTCTCTTCTCTCCTCTTCTCTTCGTTCGTCTCTCCTTCTCTCTCAATACACTCTTCTCTCTCTCTTCTCTCTCTACACTCTATCTTCTCTCTATTCTCTCTCTCTTCTCCCTCTATTCTCCTCTCTCTCACTCACTCTCTTTTCTTCTCTATTCTCTCTTCTCCCTCTCTTCTCCCTCTCTTTTCTCTCTCTTCTCTCTCTTCTTCTCTCTCTTCTTCTCTCTCTTCTCTCTCTCTTCTCTCTTCTCTCTCTTCTCTCTCTCTTCTCTCTCTCTCTTCTCTCTCTTCACTCTCTATTCTCCCCGTTCTCTCTCTCTTTCTGTCATCTCTCTCTCATCTCTCTCTTCTTCTCTCTCTCTTCTCTCTTCTCACTCTCTTCTCACTCTCTTCTCTCTCTCTTTTCTCTCTCTCTTCTCTCTCTTCTTCTCTCTCTTCTTCTCTCTCTTCTTCTCTCTCTTCTCTCTTCTCTCTCTTCTCTCTCTTCTCTCTCTCTTCTCTCTCTCTCTTCTCTCTCTCCACTCTCTATTCTCCCCGTTTTCTCTCTGTTTCTGTCGTCTCTCTCTCTCTCTCTCTCTCTTCTCTCATCTCTCTCTGTTCTCTCTCTCTGTCTCACTTCTCTCTCGCTCCCCTCTCTCTTCTCTCCCTTCCCACTCTCTATCTTCTCACTCTCTTGCCTCTCTCTTCTCTCATCTCTCTCTCTTCTCTCTCTCTTCTCTCTCACTTCTCTCTCTCTTCTCTCTCTCTTCTCTCTTCTCTCTCTTCTCTCTCTCTTCTCTCTGTCTTCTCCCTATCTTTTCTCTCTCTTCTCTTTCTCCTCTCTCTCTTCTCTCTCTCTCTCCTCTCTCTCTCTCTTCTCTCTCTCTATTCTCTCTCTCTTCTCTCTCTCTTCTCTCTCTCTCACTCAGTCTCTTCTCTCTTCTCTCTTCTCACTCTCTTCTCTCTCTCTTTTCTCTCTCTCTTCTCTCTCTTCTTCTCTCTCTTCTTCTCTCTCTTGTCTCTCTCTTCTCTCTTCTCTCTCTTCTCTCTCTACTCTCTCTCTTCTCTTTCTCTCTTCTCTCTCTTCACTTTCTCTTCTCTCTCTGCTATCTCTCTTTCTGTCATCTCTCTCTATCTTCTCTCTATCTCTCTTCTCTCTCTCACACTTCTCTCTCTCTCTACTCTCTCTCTCTTCTCTCTTCTCTCTCTCTTCTCTCTCTCTCTTCTGTCTCTTCTTTCTCTCTTCTCTCTCTCTTCTCTCTCTTCTCTCTCTTCTCTCTCTTCTCTCTCTCTTCTCTCTCTTCTCTCTCTCTTCTCTCTGTCTTCTCGCTATCTTATCTCTCTCTTCTCTCTTTTCTCTCACCTCTCTCTTCTCTCTCTTCTTCTCTCCCTTCTTCTCTCTTTCTCTCTCTCTACACTCTTCTCTCTCTCTTCTCTCTTCTCACTCTCTTCTCACTCTCTTCTCTCTCTCTTTCTCTCTCTCTTCTCTCTCTTCTTCTCTCTCTTCTTCTCTCTCTTCTTCTCTCTCTTCTCTCTTCTCTCTCTTCTCTCTCTTCTCTCTCTCTTCTCTCTCTCTCTTCTCTCTCTCCACTCTCTATTCTCCCGTTTTCTCTCTGTTTCTGTCGTCTCTCTCTCTCTTCTCTCTCTCTTCTCTCATCTCTCTCTGTTCTCTCTCTCTGTCTCACTTCTCTCTCGCTCCCCTCTCTCTTCTCTCCCTTCCCACTCTCTATCTTCTCACTCTCTTGTCTCTCTCTTCTCTCATCTCTCTCTCTTCTCTCTCTCTTCTCTCTCACTTCTCTCTCTCTTCTCTCTCTCTTCTCTCTTCTCTCTCTTCTCTCTCTCTTCTCTCTGTCTTCTCCCTATCTTTTCTCTATCTTCTCTTTCTCCTCTCTATTCTCTCTCTCTTCTCTCTCTCTTCTCTCCCTCCACTCTCTCCTCTCTCTCCTCTCTCTTCTTCTCTCCCTTCTTCTCTCCTTCTCTCTCTCTACACTCTCCTCTCTCTTCTCTCTCTCTTCTCTCTCTCTTCTCGCTCTATCTCTTCTCTCTCTTCTTCTCTCTCTTCTTCTCTCCCTTCTTCTCTCTCTTCTTCTCTCACTTCTTCTCTCTCTCTTCTCTCCCTCTTCTCTCTCTCTGATATACACTGTCTCCCTGGTCCTTCCCTTTCCCTCTGACCCAGTGTCTGGGAGTGTTTGATGTTGTGGCTGCGTGGGCGGGTGTGCAGTATGAGGTGTTGGAGGTGAGGAAAATGAGGCAGAGATGGAATTGTGGAAGGGAGACAGCGATTGCATGAGAGAGAGAGGGGGGGAGAGGGAAGAGTGGAGGCTGGTGGAGAAACCCGGGTTGGGGTGTGTGTGTGAGATAGAGAAGGGGATGACGGAGAGGTTTGAGAAAAAGTGTGTGTGCTGAAAGAGAGAGAGAGAGAGAATTGAGGAGAAAGAGTAGGGGAGAGGTAACGGGAGGCCAGGTTGGAGTCGGGGTGACAGAGGAAGTTAACCCCAGCTCCTGAGCTCAGGGCACAGTCCTGGTTCCCTTTCTCTGAGGACCAGGACTTGGGCTGAGTCTGTCTCTCTCCAGCTCAGCTTCTCCAACACAAAGACACACAACAACATCAGTCACTCTGCTGCTTGGCACGCTTTAATCAACATTTTTATTGTTCACAAATGGCAGTGATGGATACAGTTAGTGGGATGGTGCCTTTTCTCACCGGCCCCTGAGTTGTGAGAAACACTGAAATGTTTCCCTGTTACCCCCCCCCCCCCCCCCCCCCGTGGGATAAGGATGGACAAACCAGCGCTACCCTCAGTCTGTTACCTTATCAACAGGCTGCCCCATCGCTGGAACACTGAACTGAAATGAGAAAATCCCGGATGGATTGATTAATGAGGGAATTTGATTAATGGATGGATCTGGGTGAAGGGATATTTCAGCACATTCTTCAGCTGCTGCCTGAACTTAGTCTGGGTCACGGCATAAATCGCAGTGTTTGTGCAGCAACTGAGGAGCTGCAGCATGAAGCCCAATTCCCGCACAAAGGGATGGAGATACACAGAGGAATACCCAATCCACCACATCCGTCTCCATATAGAATACAGCATTGACATTGACCATAAAAGGATGAAATTGGCCGAGATCACACACAGTAAAATGATGGATTTTTTTCGGTTTCTCATTTCAGTGTCAGACTGAGCGTCCCCATTGGTGTGAGCCCGGAGTCTCCTGCGGGCTCTGCTGGTCACTACAATGTGTCTGACGGTGAGAACATTGAGCAGCAGAATCAGGAGAAATGGGACACACGGGGTTAGAATGTGGTGGAGGAACTCGATTGTGGCCCAGACACTGGAGAATTTACCAGCGTGTATTGTATCACAAAACCAGTAGGGGTTCGCCAGCCAATACCGAGCCTTGAGCATAAAATACCAGAAAATGTTCTTCAAACAGCTCAGCACAGTCACTGCTCCCAGAACCACAGCCGCCGTTTTCTCACTGCAATATTTACTTTTCAGCTTCTGGCAACAAATGGCCACAAACCGATCAAAGGTGAAAGTGACAGTGGACCAGACAGAGCAGTCAGTGGCTGCATAAAGCAGGACGGCGTGGATATTACACACGGGGACGGAGACCCTCAGGAAATAAAACTGTTCCCGATAAACAATGGGAATGTGTCTCAGGATCAGGTCGAGGATAATGACCAGGAGATCCGCCGCTGCCATGGCCCCCAGGTAACGTCTGACACATGGAGACAATCCACAATCTTTATAAAGCAGGACGTAGATGGTCACTACGTTAACTGTGAGGAAGGAAAACAAACCCATTGTCCATCAGCGTAGACGCAAAGGGACTCATTTGATTGGAGACCCAGTGAGATTTTCAAATGTGTCCCTGTATTCAGGGATTTATTAAAATAATTGGAGCTGGAATAACAAACGGGAAGGTCGGAATTACTGACAAAATGGGTCATAAACCACAAGAAACCCTCCCTCACCAAACACACAGAGACACATCCATAAGGACAGATGGTTTCTAGAACATTCCCACACATTCGATCACTCGAGAGCAGACACAGGTCACTCCTTCCCAGTTCCTAATACGGAGGGTGGGAACGTTGCTGTCCTGAAGGATTCTCTCCCAGTTTCCTGAAGACAAACGGAGTTTGGGAATTTCTGTATTTTGGTCTAAATTGTGGTCGATCCTGTGTCGTGGAGAAATGTAAACGCAGGGAAAACGTATTCACCCCTTTAACTCCTTCTGCCTGGAACTCCTTCTGCCTCTTCCCTCGGGATCTTATCGTTTGTTCAATTTACTGACGTCCGGCCGTTCACAAACAATGTCAGGGACAGAATATTGGGAACAGAACGTTCCGGGGAATGTCAGTTATAGAATGTTGGGGACGGAACGTTCCGGGGAATGTCAGTCATAGAATGTTGGGGACGGAACGTTCCGGGGAATGGCAGTTATAGAATGTCAGGGACTGAACGTTCCGGGGATTGTCAGTTATAGAATGCTGGGGACGGAACGTTCCGGGGAATGTCAGTCATAGAATGTTGGGGACGGAACGTTCCGGGGAATGGCAGTTATAGAATGTCGGGTACAGAACATTTTGGGGAATGTCAGTTATAGAATGTTGGGGACAGAACATTCCGGGGAATGTCAGTTGTAGAATTTCAGGGACAGAACATGCCGTGGAACTCCTTGACCTGTCCATCACCTTTCCCCCTACCCACCCCACCAACATGATGTCCTGTGCATGGGCCCACTGTAACATTAATGGGGTGAGAGACGGAGGGTCCAATCACAGGAATGGGTATTAATGGCATTGCCAGATCAGCTGAAAGTGTTAGATATACCACATTCTCAATCGAACGCACAGAACCAGCCCAGAAACCATCAACCCAGAGGAGATATCTGTTCACCGTGGAACACTGTGTAGACCAGGCCAGTGTACTGCTCAGTACAACCCAGCAATCTGTCCAGATTCATCCATTACACTGATCAATGCAATCCAGCGATCGTCCAGAGTGGATTACTGTGCAGACTACAGCAGTGCATTGATCTATAAACCCAGACCATGTATCTGTCCAGCACTGGGAGCTGTGCAGACCACATCAGTGCATTGATCTATAAACCAGGATTAGATATCTGTCCAGCACTGGGAGCTGTGCAGACCACAGCAGGACATTAATGTGTGAACCTGAAACAAATGTCCATCCAGCATGGGGATCTGCACAGACCATATCAGTGCAGTATCTATAAACCTCAACCAGAATGACTGACCAGCACAGCGACCTGTGCAGTGATCACCCTTGAATTAATTTGCAAACCAGGAGCAGTTACCCTCCCAGCATGTAGGATGTTGTACCCGACCCCAGTGCATTGATCTGTAAACCAGGAGCAGTTACCCTCCCAGCATATAGGATGTTGTACCGGACCCCCGTGCATTGATCTGCAAAACAGGAACAGTTACCCTCCCAGCATGTAGGGCTGCGTACCCCACCCTAGTGCATTGATCTGTAAACCAGGAGCAGTTACCCTTCTTGCATGCAGGAATGTGTACGCTAACCCAATGCAATGCTCAGTAACACTGTGTTAGATCACTGCCCAGCGTGGGGAAACTTGCAGCCCGGGCTGGAAGTGACAGGATGTGCAGCTCCTATCCATTTACAGCTCCATCTCTCCATTGTTGCCCTGACAAGGGGGTGCTGTGGATGTGAACATTACTGCCAGAGAGAGATGGCGGGGGAATCAGTTTAAATATGACCACATGGGAGGAGTTTGGGAAATAGACAGAGACGGGGAGACTGAGAGACAGTGTCTTGGAAGGATGTGATCGCAGGTTTCAGAATGCTGAAAAGTAGACACTTCGATAACATTCTGTAACATGAGCCTGTCTTCCCAGGAAAGATGGGAAAAAGTGATATTGGTGTGAAGTTAGATGATGGAGAGTTTTGGATGAGCATTTGTTCTACAGCTTTGTAAATGGAGTCGTTCATGGCTGGAGCTACACACCATCACCCAAATGCCCCTGGATATTCTGTGATCCCTGACACTGATGTCATCTTTAAAAGCCCAATGGGCAACGATTGAGTTTTCTCTGTTTGGAGCTACCCTGCACAGTTTACCCCGAGCATGGCAGATAAGGGACAATTACACCACGGTTTGTCAACAGTGGCACGGAGGTCCTGGTGGATGGGCTCTTACAGAGGGGGACCATTCTCTTCCCAGAGGGGGCGACACCACCAGACCCACCGAGCATAGTCTGAGCTCCCCACCCAGCTCAGTGCAGTATCTGCGGTCTGAAGAAATGCCGCAACAATACAGGACAAGCATCAATAACCTTCCCCGCTCTTTCAGGATACGTGTAACCGTATTCTCTTTGCTCCCTCACAGTGACTGTATATCTGTTACAGCACCGACCCCCGAACAAGTCTCAGGTCCACCACTCTCACTGCTGCATGTTGCAACTTCTCTCTCTGTCTCAGTCTCTCTGTCTCTGTCTCTCTCTCTCTCTCTCCCTCTCTCTCCCCCTTCTCTCCACTTCACCCCACACTAATAACACTGCATGGATACAACACTGTGGACTGACTCCCTCCGGACACATCACCATGACCCCCTCCCCACCTACATGAACACTAACAGCAGGACCACCCAATCCCACCCTCACTCACTCCCCCCACTTCTCCCATTTCAGGAGAAACAGCCTGGAATAGGACAGGAAGGGCCTATCCGGGTGGTGGAGTGCCCGATATCCGTTACCTCACCCCCTCCCTCTGCCATGTGTGGAGGACCCTGGTACTAGCCGGAGAGGACCGTGACGCCTCGTGTGGAGATTCTGAAACATCCACGTCCCACCGACCGAGTAAGAAGCAATGTTCAGTGAAGGGCAATTCTCAATTTAAACCCCCTGGCAGCTCCGTTTCCCCCCGGCACAACTTAGAAGCCGTGGCCTTGATGCCATCTCCCTTTTATGTCGAGCTGGTACAAATGGAATCCCCACGGTCTCGGTGGGCAGGAGGGTGGGCTCACAACACATCGCCAACAACTCCTCCCAGCAAGGGAGCACCGAGACTCCCATCTACATCTTCCCCTGTAAACAGCTCAGATACTGAAACTAATATGTGATAGTAACTGCCCTCCCCACTTGTCCTGACATCTTGAACAATCTGTGCTCATTTACACGCAGCGCTCTCTGTTCCTGAAGCCACTTTATAATGTCACAGCCTGCTTTAAACTGCCGTTCATTGGCTTTCCTACCAAAGTGTATCATCTCACACTGCTCTGCACTGATCCCCATCTGCCATAAACCTGAACACTACATCAACATGTGATTGTCCTGTTAGAGTTCCACATTCTCCTCCATAGACTTCAGAGTTCTTCCAGGATCGGTGCCATCTACAAACATTGAGATTTTTATTGCGTCACAGTCCCCATGAAACAACTGAAATCCTGCCCCACATACACGAGTCTGAGCAAGTGAAATACTGATATATTCCTATGGACAAAGTCGAATAATGACATGCTGTCAATGGAGCAACAAAAGTCCTGACACACACCAGACGGAGCAAATGAAATATTGACAAACCACAGAGCAAAAGAAACCCGGATAGGTCCCACTTATCGATATTCATCAGGGTATAATGTGATGAAGTTAAAATTGTGTACTATAGCTTTAAGAGAGAGCGAATGCTGGTCTGAACTGAGAGCTTACAAGCACCTGTGGTATGAGAGGATGGCAGACCCAGATACAGTATATTGCTATAGAGCTGGAGTCGGGTAATAAGCAGTAAAGAGAAAGAGTCTCCCAGAGTTGTGCATAGTTGATGTAAAATGTTCATTTTAAGAGTGAAAAAATAAATTTATGTTTTTATTTAAACAGTGTAATTTGGCAGATCTGTCCCTCATATTTTTACAGTTTACAAAGGGAATTATGCATTTCTTTATGTTACATTTAAGTTACCAGATGAGCTTCACGCCGTGTCCTCACCATTCCCATGTGTGTATCTGTGTGTCTCTGTGTGGGGCAGGTCTGGCAGTCTTTGTGGTGCTCAAAGTGATGCAATGCCACCCTCTGCTTGCCTGCACACGCCACTGCACAGGCATTGGCAGAGTGTGAAGACCAACAGGGATTCATTCAGAGAGGGGGAGGGCAGCTGCTCATAGCACCATCCAAACTGATGTCTTATCCATGTACTGATCTAAATGTCCTTTAAACGTTGTAACTGTCCCTGCTTTCACCACTTCCTCTGGAAGTTCATTCCACACACATGCCAGCTTCTGTCGAACATAATTACCTCTCATGACTTTTGTAAATCTTTTTTCCTCGCACCTTCAAAATCCCTCAGTTTTGAATCCCCAGCTCTAGAGAAAAGACATCAGCCCTTCAGCTTCTCTGTAACCCTCATTATTTTATAAACCTCTGTAAAGTTACTGCTTAATCTCATATTCTTCAGTGAAAAAAGTCCCAGCTTATCCAGCCTCTCCTTATAGCTCACTCCCTCCTTTCCCAGTAACATCCAGGTTAATCTCTTCTCAATCCTCTCCAGCTTAATAATATCAACGTCAGTAATATCAAAGTGAATAGTCAAGGTATTTTCTAAGGGTATGGGGAGTCCAAAACTAGAGGACATAGGCTTAAGGCGAGAGGGAAAACATTTAAAAGTGACCTAAGGGGCAGCTTTTTCACCCAGAGGGTTGTGTGCCTATGGACTGAGCGGGCAGGGTGACCAAAATGAACACAGTATTCCAGAAGAGGTCTCACAAATGTCCTGTACAACCACAACATGACATCCCAATTCCGATGTCAAAGGTCTGTCCGATGAAGACATGTGTGTTAAACAGCTTCTTAACCATACTATCTTTATGAGATGCAAATTTTAAAGAATTATACCTAACGACCTAGGTTTCTGTTATACAGCACTGCCAAAGGCTCTACTTTTAATTGTACAGGTCCTGCTGTTGTTTGCTTTACCAAACCCAAAACCACGCATTAATCCAAACTAAACTCCATCAGCCACCACTCAGCCCAGTGAGTGATATTACTGTCACCTCCCCCTCCCCCTTCAATTTTAAAACGCCCATTCGTCTCCAGCATGCGTGCACACTCCGGCCTTGATTTTCACAAAGGCCCTGAACTTGGTTTGCCTTGTGTGTTTAGGGGGAGGAGGGACAGATTGCAGACACAGTCAGTGGGGAGGAGAGGCTGGACATTAATCAGCGGCCTGGTGTCATTTCATGGTTTTTGGAAAAGGAGAGTCGCACGTGAGATTTGGGTAAGAGTGATCCGTGTTTTGGGGTCAGAAAATAAGGTCTTCCTTCGTCTCTGGTTTTCAGTAATAAATATCTATTTGAGACCCTTCATTGGGCAGAGTGTGTCTGCAGGATTTCTTTCCTTAATATTGCAGACTACAGATAATAGTAATTAAAAATGTTTATAGTTAATTTCAATGGCGCAGCACGTACACTCAATAACCTACAGTTGAGACAAATATCTTGTATTTGTTTAATCATGCAAAGTGTTGTTGGTAGTTCAATAATGGTAACCTGATTATAATAAATCCACACCAAGCTGAAAGTGGGCACTAAACTATGACCCACAATCTGGGTATGGTATTGTGGTGGGTAGTGTCCCTGTCTCTGAGCCAGAGCTCTGGATTTGATTCCAATTCCTGAACTTGTGTGGTAGTGTTCCCAGCTCTGGGATAGAAGGCCTGGATTCAAGTCCTGCCGGTTGCAGAGGTATGACCCAGCATGTCAGGACAGTCTGATGAACAAACACACAGGAGAATACTGTTACAGCTTTATGGGTATTGCAGAGTGATGCGAGTATTCCTACCTCCGGGCACAAAGGTCTTGGCGTAAAGCCCACAGACGTGTCTCAGGATACATCTGAACAAACTGATTAAAATGGATTTAGAATTGTGACTTGATGGAGAAGGAAGAGGTGTCGGTATTGCATTTCAGAATTTAGGCCCAGGATGACTGAAAGTACAGCCATTCGTGTTGATTGGGGTCACATTTTGCAGCAGTAGCGGTTTATAAAATCAAAATGACCATGGATAGGGTGAGTAGTCAGAGGTTTCTCCCCAGGTTAGGGGCATCCAAAACAAGAGGGCATTGGTGGAAAGTGAGAGGGGCAAGCTTTTGAGGAGGCCTGAATGGCACCATTTCACACAGAAGGTGGTGTGCGTATGGAATGAGCTGTCAGAGGAAGTGGTGGAGGCTGGTACAACTACAGCATCTGGGTACTGAGAGACCTGGTGAGCTTTTCCAGCAATTTCTGTATTTAATTAAAACGTGCATTCAGTTTAACACAGGTATTCTGAATAAATTAAACATTTATATTTTTCAATGTCTCAGGGACATATAAACATATCTTCAATTTGACCGAGACCATTTTCTGCGAAGGGTATGGCTCTGTGTATGACAGCAGCAATGATGCACCTGCATGGAACAGGGAATGTGATGGAGACATAGTTTGGACAATGTACAAGGAGACCTCACATGATCCAGCTTGGGAGAGGATGACATTACTATGTGATTCAACTCAGAGAGGGAGAAAATGCAATCTGCCCGAGAAGGAATGTCCTATTGCACTCTCTCTCCTTCATTATTCCTCATCACAGCAATGTGTGCAAGCTAAAACAAACCTCTACAGTCATCGTTACCATTCTTATTTTTATGGAATCCCTGCAGTGTTGAAACAGGCCCTTCGACCCAACAAGTCCATACCAACCTTCCCAACTCATTTCCCTATATTTACCCCTAACTATTGCACATAACCTAGAAATCCCTGAACACTACAGACAATTAAACTTGACCAATCCATCGGACCTACACAGTTTGTGGTAGGATACTGTTTCACCCATTAGCAGCACACACAGACAAGGGGAGAATGTGCAAACTCCACACAGACAGTCACCCAAGGCTGGAATCGAACCCAAGTCCCTGGTGCTGTGAGGCAGCAGTGCTAACCACCGTGCTACCCTTTGGATGATCCCTAACCAGAATTCACTGTAATCTACTCACTGCCTAAAGCAAACGGAATTCAGCCAAATTCAAACTCTCCCAGGATGAAATCCTATTGCTAGCAGCTTGTGTGAGTACAATATCTTCAGAAGCAGAATAACGTTTTGGACAATCTCACAAATGTTCCTTTGTCATGATTTCCAATAATATTTGGACCAAGTTCTTTCAAGTTAAAACTGCAGAGATTTTGTGTGTGTGTCAGCATTTTTAGAAAGGGAAATATTGATGATATAATCGCAATACCCAAACAGTTTGCCATTCATCTTTCGATCACAGTTTGAGTACCATTGCTCTGGATCATAAACGTGTTGTTTTAGCAGATTAAACAAACTAGCCTGACTTGTTCCTAAAACTACCCCTGACCCAGTCTGAGACCGATATGATCGGCCATATCATCAACCTGGTTACATTTAGCATTTGTTGTGACCAGTGGAGGAGTGGGACTAGAAAAGCAAACAGTGACCCAAAAAGCCGGGGAACTAAAGACCGGTGAGCCTGCTGTTTGTGGTGGGTAAGTTGTTGGAGGGGATTCTCAGAGATAGCATTTACATACATTTGGGAAGGCAAGGGCCGATCGGAGTAGACAACGTGGCTTTCTGCATGGGAAATCATGTCTCATTAATTTGGTTGAGTTTTTTGAAGAGGTGACAAAGAAGATCGATGAAGGCAGTTTGGTAGACATTGTCTATATGGACTTCAGCAAGGTGTTCATTTAAAGAACAAAGAGCAAAGAAAATTTACAACCCAGGAACAGGCCCTTCGCCCTCCAAGCATGAGCCGATCCAAATGTACTGACTAAATCTGTCGGTCAATTCCGAAGCATCTGTCTCCCTCTGCTCCCCACCTACTCATGCATCTGTCCAGACGCATCTTAAATGAATCTCCCTGCCTGCCTCTACCACCTCTGCTGGCAACGCGTTCCAAACGCCCATCACCCTCTGTGTGAAGTACTTATCGTGTGTATCCCCCTTATACTTTCCATCTCTCATTTGAAAGCACGACCTCTCGTTATTGAATCCTTCATCCTGGGAAAAAGCTTGTCTCTATTCACCCTGTCTATACCCTTCGTTATTTTGCAAACCGTAATCAGGTCCCCCTTCAATCTCCTTTTATCTAGTGAAAATAAATCTAACCTACTCAGCCTGTCTTCAGAGCTAGTATTTCAATCTGATTGGTGGACAGATTAGTAAGTTTCAGTCACATAAGATACAGAAGAAGCTCGTCACAATTGGCTTGAAGGAAGAAGGATATTTTTCAGACTGGAGGCTTGTGAGCATCAGTGTGCTGTAAGAATCAGTACAGTACTGAGTTCACTGTATTTCATCATTTACATAAAGGATTTAGATGTGAATATAGGGGCAATAGTTAGTAAGTATACAGATGACATCAGAAAGGTGGTGTAGTAGATTATCTCAGAGTAAAACAAGACCGCAATTCGATGGGACAAAGAGGCAAGGAGTAACAGATGAAGTTTAATTTAGATAAATATGAAGCTTTTCATTTTGGGAAGGCAAATCAGGGCAGACATTATATACTTCATGGTCAGGTCCTGGTGCATGTTGTGAAACAAAGGGGCATAGGGCTGCAGGTGCATTGTTCCTTGAGAGTTTTGTCGCAGGTCGACAGTGTGGTGCAGAACACATTTGGCACACTTGCCTTAATCAGTCAGAAAATTGAGTATAGGAGTTTTGGTGGTATGTTGTATATGTACAGGACGTTGGTGAGGCCACTTTAACAATACTGCATACAACTCGGTTTTCTGCAGAAATGACTTACACGGATGTTGCAGGACTGGAAGTTTGAGCTTTAGGGAGAGGTTGATTAGGTTGAGGTGTTTCCCCCTGGAGTGTCAGAGGCTGAAGGGTGACATTATAGAGGTTTATAAAACCAGCAGGGGCATGGATATTGTGAACAGCCACGTTCTGCTCCCCAGGATAGGGGAGTCCATAACAAGAGGGCATAGTTTGGAGGCGAGGGGGATTGATTTAGAAGGGTCCTGAAGATAAATGTTTCACACAGAGAGTGGTGTGTGTAAAGAAAGTGCTGTCAGAGGATGTGGTTACAATCGCACATTTAAAAAGTATCTGAACGAGGAGGGATATTGGCCAAATGCTGGCAAATGGGACTTGATCAGATTTGATATGTGATCAGAGTGAACAGATTGGACTAATGGGTCTGTTTCAGTTCTGCGTGACTGTCTGATTCTATCAGAGGGATGATGAATAATTCTGAAATGACCTTTCAAGTCGGAATTCTCTTCAGTGGAAGGTTATCGTGTCCCTATGTTCACATTGATTGAAAGCTGCATTAGTCAAATATTTGACAAAGAAGTGAGTCATGCACAATGGGGCGCAGACAGGAAAGTGGGGCTGAGACCACAACCTGATCAGCTACAATTTTAGTGACTGGTGGAGAAGGCTCAAAGTATCTAATGACCCACTCCTGCTCCTCTGTCCCATGTTCCTCTGTCCCATGTTCCTGTGTTCCATTCAGCCCCTCAAACCTGCTAGACAGGAGCAGTTGGAGGCTACTTACTCCTATAACCTGTTGCACAGAAACACAGGAGACCATTCAGCCCCTCAGTAATGTCCCACACGGTTTGAAGTGATTTGGGAAATGTAATTGGAAAACCCAGGCTGGGTACGAAAGAGGCCCCTCATCTCTCTTTATAGAGCTTCCCCTCTCTTCAACTTGTGCTTCATTTGTTGGTCATGTTGTAGACCCAGATTCACTGTGAATACAGCCCCCATACCTCACTCAGGGATGGCTCACAAGATTCTCTGGTCTCCCTGGCTGCAACATTCAATAACATAACATTCATGAAAATACACCCACTAACTTTCCAATAACAGAATGGGAGAACATCAGAAACAGGGGCATGTTGTTCACCCCAAAGCCTGCCTTGCCCTTCTTTAAGATCATGACTGATCTGCTCTTCGTCTCAAATCCTCTTTCATATCCAATTCTACATAGCCCTCAACTCTCTGACAGGTCAATTTCCATCTGCCTCCTCTTTAAATACTTTCAGTCATCTAGCTCCCCGAATACCCTTGAGGAGAGAAATCCTGACATTCAATACCACCTGTTTGAAGAAAACACTTGCTGCTCCTATATC
This sequence comes from Chiloscyllium plagiosum, assembly GCF_037043375.1. Lineage (NCBI taxonomy): Eukaryota > Metazoa > Chordata > Chondrichthyes > Orectolobiformes > Hemiscylliidae > Chiloscyllium > Chiloscyllium plagiosum. The sequence goes on from NW_028270167.1 coordinate 76,467,703, forward strand.
ATGGCCTATTGATGTGAACAAAAGAGGTTGAGACAAGGGTTCAGGTGAAAATGACTGGCCCTGATATCAAGGCAGTGGTTGACTTCTGTTGACATCAAGAAGCCGAACAAAACTGGACTTAATGGGAATCAGACTAAACTGTCCAGTGTTTGGAGTCAAACATGGCACAAAGGAAGATGTTCATCATCTCAGTCCTGGGTCACCTCTGGGAGATCCTCAGGGTAGCTTCCTCTTCACAAGCATCTTCAGCTGCTTCATCAATGTCTCCCCACCCTCACCCTCCCCACCATAAGATCAGAAGTGGGGATGATCGCTGAAGATTCCACAATGTTCAGAACGTTTTGTCCCCCGTCAGCTCCTGAACTGGTCTGTGCCCATGTGCAGCAAGACCCAGGCTCCATTCAGTCTTGTGCGTTAAAGTATCAGTAACAGCACTGCCTGACACTGTGCATTGCCACAGTAAAATAAGAGTTATTTCAACACCTAACGCTGGCTTCACAGCAATATGAGGAAATCGTTCAGCCCATTGACACTATTGGAGAAGAACAGGGACAGCCCATTCAGTGCCTCCAGCATATTATTCAGGAAAAGAAGGAGTCTAGTGTGATGGACCACACCAGAGCCCCTCGACAATATTTGAAGGCAGGAGCCTAAACTCTAATGTATTCTTATTTTAAAAGAAATGTAATGTGTCTGTTCCAGATGCAATGTGACTGGTCAAACTACTCGATGTGAGGCAAAATACCATCTGGCCACACCCATTCAGGGTTAAAATTAACCTAAGACCTCGCGAGTGTTACTCAAGTGGTCTAAACTAGCCAGCTTGGTAACAATCGTTCAATCTCTCTCATAAAAGGAACCTGGACAAAATAACCTCTTAAAGCTGAAGCACCATCACACTTGTCAGTACATCGAGCTGTCAAACAGGAACCAGGGTTAAGCCAGTCAGGCCCTTGGCCCTGTCCAATAGGACGAGGAAGAAGCCAGTCAGTCCCTTGAGTCACTTATACAGGAACAGTAGGATGCCATTCCCTCCTGAATGCACTTACACGGGGGCAGAATGAGGTAATTGATGCTGATTCCTGATGAATGTCTTATGCCCAAAACGTCGATTTTCCTGTTTCAAGGATGCTGCCTGACCTGCTGTGTTTTTCTAGCAATCGATTCTCTATTCTGATCTCTAGCATCGGCAGTCTAAAGTGTCTCCTAATTGATGCTCTAACTTGATGAACAAGTAGAGCAGAAGCTGCACAGACAGACGTTGTTCCTCTTGGCTCCGTTGCTCATGATACACATGTGGAACTTTAACGAGCGTCATTTAAACTCTTTGGTTGCATTTGAATGGCTGTCAAAACAGCAACCAAAACTCAGGTATCCATTTCTCAGCTAAAGGTGACATGCGGAACAGTGTGACATTTAGCTGGCATCTGTGGCTTTAATTTCTATTCAACAAAACCCGATCTGTCTTAAAGTGCCCATACATGTTTTTGGCTTCATAACATCTTCCCGCTTCAGAAAATGAAATGAACCAGCAGAATGAAAAGATGGCTACATTTCTTTTCCTCTAATTCTTAATCCCAATTTTATGAAATACAAAAGTATTAATCTCAGTTATATCATTCATATTAATTCTGCACACCAGTACAACACTGGAATAAGTCAAATCTTATCTACACTGTTTTCCTTTAAATCCGTGAAAACACATCTGCTATCACATCGTAGGAGCCGCAGCATGTACATTTTGTGAGTTTAAAGTCGGTAAGGCAAAACTCCAATTAAATAGTCTCATATTCTGGTCTTTAAATATTCCAAAAAATGCGAGAGATTTGTCATTGTCCACAACCATCTCCGATAATTTGTTTGTCATATACACATTAATATATTGTCAGGCCAGTGCGAAACTTAATCATTCTTGTTCAATAATGGAGACTTTTGTATTTTTTTTCTGGTTGTTATTGAGATTTTTTCGACAAGTAGCCAATTAGCCATTCAATTCCATCATCCTCTTTCTGTATCAATACATCTCCGACCCCTGTATCCCGAGCATCAAACACAATTTTCAAAGGGTTTCAGAATATTTGGTGTAGCTAAAGCTGGTGTGGTGATTAATCCTGCTTTAAAATTCTCAAATGCTTCCTTGCATTGTTCTGTCCACCACAATTCTGTTTCCGTCTATAATACATCCAGCAGTAGTGCCAATACGCTGCTGAAGTTTGGAACAATCTTCCGATAGAATCCACTCAGTTCCAAAAATCGAAGCACCTCTGTCTTCGAGGATGGTCGTGGAAGTTCCTCAAAGCCCTTCGTCTTTGTGTTCCATGGGGTCAATCTTCCATGTCCAATGTAATGTCCCAACAACGTCACCTCTGCCTTTGCGAATTCTCTTTTCTTTAAGTTTGTTACCAAGTTTGCTTCTTGCAATCGTTCAACATGCTCTGCCAACTGTAACACGGGAGATTTCAATCACTTGCTAAAGATCACTACATCATACAGATAAGCTGCACAATTTGTTCATATGGCCACAACTCTGTTTCTGAGTCTTAAATGTGGCTGGTACATTATTCATCCATATGAAATACTCGATAAGGTTTTTTGTCATCTCTGGTATCTTTACAAGATAGTTAACTGACTTCACTTTTTTTAAAGTTGAAAGGGGCCACTAAACCTGGCTTTGAAGAGATTTCTTACCACTAGTGGCAATACTAATACGTCATCCCCACGGGAAATCTTCAAAGTTTCAGTGTTTTTATCTGCTACCTGCTTCACTCTATGCTGTGCTCTTCAGATACTGTTTAGCAAACTCACCGACTCCATCTACTCTCTCCTTCATCTCATACACATAATCCAGGTGTGAGATCTCGGAATTCGGTCCTGTCAATTTATATTTAATTAATTTAAAAGGACCTCTCACTTCGTGTACGAATATTAACTCAAAGGAAGTAAAGTGAGTATATTTATTTGGGGCATCTCTAATGGCAAACAATTTAATGGGGCACCTTTATCCCAATCATTTGGCCAACCCTGACAGTACGCTGTTAACATAGTTTTCAGCGTCTGATGCTAACATTCTAGGGTCCCTGGGATTCAGGTTGAAACGCCCTTGATTTGAAGTGCTGTATGCCTAAGCCGTCCATGACTTCCTTAAACAGCTGAGCGGTAAAATGAGACCCTTGGTCTGACTGAATCTCGCTGGGCAGTCCACTGCGAGTAAAGAAAGCTACCAACTCCTCCACCTCCCTTTTTGCCTTGACACTCCAATAATGGAATTGTCTCTGGAAATCCGGTAGACACATCCATTATGGTCACAAATATTGGTTTCCACTTTTACTTTAGAAAGGGGAGCTACACAATTAATCATAATCCACGTGCAAGGTTCTTCGAATGCAAGAATTGGTAACAAAGGTGCTGGTTTTATTACTGCCTGTTACTTACCTGCCATTTGGTATGTATTTCACGTAAAACAAAAATTAACAGCGTCCTTGTGCATTCCAGGCCACTAGAAATGCTTCTGTACCTTAGCCTGAGTCTTCTGTACACCTAGGTGGCCGCCTGCAGTTAGTTTATGAGCTACCCTTAACACTGTACGTTACTGCTAACATAATCTGGTGCACTTCGGCCCATTTCCCTTCTGCAGTAACCTATCGGGGTCTCCATTTTAATTTTATGATTCTAGCTTTAAGTTAATACTGTTCAACAATATATTCTGATTCCTTTTCTGTGTGTGTGCATGTGTATGTGTATATGTATGTGTGTGTATATATCTGATGTAAGTCCATTAGCCTTTCTGGACTAAACACCTCTGCCTGATCCTCTGCTTGTTCAGGGTTTTCCTGCACCGTTACATCAAACAGGGTGTCAGTTCACTGAGCATCAATTCATTTGTATTTTTCATTCGTTTTTACTTCCTGCTGTAACTTATGACAGTGGGATCATGGTACTACACAGTCTGGAAAAAATCCTGGGTAATTTTCTTTTAACTCACCAATTCCCTCGTCTTCCTTTGGCTTTACCACCACAAGGGGTGCCTCTTCCACCTCGCCTCCTGCTAAATCGTTCCCAAGAACAAACTGTATTCCTGGAACTGACACTCTGTTACTCACTGTCACTGTTACTTCCCTAATATTGATTTGGCATTCCATCCTGATGTTACACAAGGGAATCTTTAATTTCTGTCCCCATTCTACAAATTATCACGCTCCTGATTAACATGCCAGAAAAAGTGACACAAACTTTCATCTCTTACTATTAGAGGGTGAGAGAAAGTGAGAGCTGCAGATGCTGGAGATGAGAGTTGAAAAGTGTGGAGCTGGAAAAGCACAGCACGTCGGCAGCATCCGAGGGGCAGGAGCGTTACGTTGCAGGCATAAATCCTTCATCAGGAAAGGGGTGTAAGGGAGGGGGAAGGAGGTTGAGAAATAAATGGGAGGGTGGGAGTGAAACTTGGTGGAAGGGAGCTTGGAAAGCGATAGGTAGATCCAAGTGGGGTGTGATGGTGGTAGGTCCGAGAGGAGGGTGATAGGACTCCTATCGGTGGTAGGACAGCTGGAAACCTCAAACTGTACAGCATCAACGTTAACTTCGCCAAATTCCAAATCTCCCCTCCACCAACCTCTCACAGATCCAACCGTTCAACCTAGCATTGCCCTCTTGACCTGCCCTAAGTAGCCATCTTCCTTTCCACCGATCGACTCCACCTTACTCTCCGACATATCATTATCACTCCCACCTACATCTTCTTATTGCCTTCTCAGTGACCTTTCCACCAGCTCAGCTACTACCCTCGTATTTATCTTTCAGTCCCATTGTCCCCCCACCATGTTCCTGACGATGGGTTTCTGCCTGAGATTCGATTGTCCTGCTGTTCAGATGGTGCCTGATCTGTTGTGCTTTTCCGGCGTCTCACTTCTCAACTATTAGAGACTGATCAGATCCCAAATCTCACAAAATTATAATTTCTTGTCCTTCTCCCCCTGTTCTTTCTGAGTAAACTTTATCTAAAGAAGTGAATTCTTTAGAGAGATCAGGCAATGGCACCATACCCAGCCCTTGCCTCGGATGTTCACTCTGCTGCAGCTCCTCGGCTCCACTTGGGGTCTTCTTTACCAGTTTCACTAATGCCACTGGGCTTAGCCTCTTCTACCACATCTTTCCCCAAGGTGTCTTCCTTCAGCGTCCAGCACGGTGTGTCCCAGATAACTGCAGTGAAAACAACTTTTTCCCTCTGCCCTTCTTAAACCACCAGCACTCTAATTTTATGGGTTCCACTCCCTTATTAGTGAGAACACCTGAGGCCTTTCACCAACTTTCAATCCCCTTGGGCTCCTTTTTTCACCTGTGAGAAACTATTGTGCGCTACTGATCGCTTTGTAATGTGTGATCGTCCCTTCTCCCAATTTCTATCCCTCACAGGATGAAATTCCTGCCAGAAGCTAAATTTCATCACGTGCCACAATGCATATTTACCTGCCATTTCTGCCGCGCTTCTCAATTCTGGAACTTGCCGTACATTCACATGAATTCTTGCTATCTCTGGAAGTGAGCCTTTTTACTTCTCCAGCGGATTAATTTCCCTTCAAGCCTCACAGGTCTTATCCATTTTTAAGGCCAGCACCCACCTGTCAAAATGACTGTGGTTAATTCTTTCAAACTCAATATACGTCTGACCTGTTTCCGTCTCTATTTTTCTGAACTTCTGTCTATATGCTTCTAGTACCAATTAATAACCAATCAAAATAGCCAATTTGACATCTTGATAATCTCTTGACCCCCCATCTGACAGCGCTGCATATACCTCACCAGCTGTACCCACCAGCTTAGTATGAATTAGCATTACCCACAAGTTCACTGGACACATCATCCGCCGAGCCATTATTTCACATGAAATATAAAAGGTTTTGACATTTTTTCCACCGAAATATGGCAAGTTATTAACATAGTTGTATACAACACTACGTTCTGCCTTCATCTCCATCCTGTTAATTTAACTTTCATGTCTAATTCCCAACTTCTGAATTTCAAATCCTCACTCTCTTTCTTTTTCCTCCCTTTCTCTTTCTTCTCTCTTTGTTTCCGTCCCTTTATTTATCTTCTAACTCCAGGTGCCACATTTGCAATTTAAGTTTTTTCTAACTCTACTGCAGTTGCCTATTTCTCTGATACATCAAAGTGCTTGACCAACTCCATTACAATTTCAGCTTCCCTTTTCTCCCTGGTTAAACCCAATTCCAACCTATTTGCTAATTCTAAAAAAATGTCCTCCTTCTGTCTTTCTAAATTCTTGGAAAATTTAGGAACCTCTTTAGTAATGTTAAAAGCCATTTCCCTCACTTTTAATATAACCAACCACAATTAACAAAATTAAACGAAATTTCCACTGGTTTTATTTGAAGATCAAATTCACTAATTGCAATGAGTTGGAATTTGCTGGGACCTTTTGTACCCCAAATCTGTTCAAATCTGTCCAAATCCCATACAGCAATGCCCCAAACTGTTATGACATCAATGTCGAATCCCTCTGTTAATTAAAACCACACACCCATAAAAGCTCACCTCACATCATAATCTGTTAAAACGTGAGCGACAGAGAACTCCTAAATTCCATTAATAAACAAAAAAATAACAATTTATATGTGTGCAAGTTAGCTCGCTGGGCTTGAAGGTTTGTTTTCAGACGTTTCGTCACCATGACTAGGTGACATCATCAGTGAGAGTCTCCGCTGAAGCTCTGGTGGTATGTCCCACCGCTCTATTTATAGGTCTTGGTTTCTTAAGGAGGGTAATATCATTTTCAGTTATTTTAACAAGAGAAGGTAGACAGGATCTAAATTGATGCATTTATTAATGGACTTCTGGTTTGAATGCCATTCCTCTAAGAAGGTCCTTGCGTGTCTTAGCATGTGTGTGTGTGCTTTGTCCCAGTCAAAGTGGTGCCCTTCTTTGTCTGTATAATGGAACATAGTGATAGTGGGTCATTTCGTTTGGTGGCCAGTTGGTGTTCATGTATCCTCGTAACACGACAATAGGTAAGTTTCAATTGTGGAAAAGTGATTTTATATACACAGTTTAATCAATGTCTGTGTGCAGATAAATAGCATTTTTCACATGTGTACAACACATTTTAAACGAACAACAGAGACACAGTTTACGAAAAATGATGCATATGATGTATAAAATTGATAAAACATTAAACCATGATTTGATCCTCTCAATGTTCCGTCCTTTCCTGGGATTCCCAACTCCAATATCTCATTCTTACCAGGATGTTTGCTCCAAATTCTTGATTCTAGTCTCCCAACTTATTTCAGTTAATCCCCTGTCTAGCGGGACTTAAACATATTAGCCTGTTGGGTTCTTTCCAAAGCTAGTGTCTGTCATATTATTAGAGCTAAATATTCTGGCATCAAACTCAGCATTTGAACATATTATTCTGTTGCACATGCACTGTATAAAGGACCACAGCACACAGGCATTGCCAAAACATTGGGGGATGTTTATCTACTTCTTTCGATAATGTAGTTTTCTCATTTTCCACATCTCCATATCTATATCCTCTCTCTCGTTCTCCCTTTGTATCTAGTTAAGAAATCCACCAATTATTATTCGTGTTCCACCTCTCAGAACTCCTTCGTTCAGTTTATATGTAATGCTCTCATCAAGATGTAATGTGGTTATAATTAAGCAATGAAACTACAAAGACATGCGGGAGGAGCTGGCCCGAGTTAATTGGAAGGGGAGCTGAGCAGGAAAGACCATGGAGCAGCAATGGGAGGAGTTTCTGGGGATAATTCGGAAGATAATACCAGAAATGCAACCCCAAGAAGATGAAACATAGTCATGGGAGGACAAGGCAGCCATGAGTGATAAGGCATCAAACCAAACGAGAAAACATACAATGTGGTGAAGATGATTGAGAATCCAGAGAATTCATTGGATCTGAAACTACATAAGACTGGCATCACTGAACCTACAGGGAAAGAAACAGAGGAAACACATTCACTTTAAACACAGAAGATGGCATTTCTCAAGGAAAAAGATTCAGGTGAATTAAACATTTGAATTAAGATCAGTTAAATTCTTTTGCGGAATGTGTCAGATGGGAAGCAAGACCCGGAGAGACAGACCCTCAGCAGAATGAGAGTTTGAAAATGGAAGTATTTCCACATCAGAAACCAGGTTAGGTCACTGAGTGCAGGGCTGATGGGTGAATGGGTCTCAGTGAGAATTGGGGAACAGACAGCAGAATTGCATTGCAAGTACTGCAGCTCGAAACTGCGTATTCATGTAGTGCTGTAGACCACAGCAGCAGGAGAAGCAGACATGCAGAAAACCACAACCTGTAACTTTTTGCCAAGGTAACACCTCAGTCTGCCATTACCATGAACAGCAGCTATGGCTCAATGACGAGTGTGGGTGAACATGTCAGAGTCAGAATCACATGAACATTAACCTGATGCTAACTCATTAAAGCTACCAGACATGACCAACAGATCTGATCGAAGCTCTTCAGTCCTTTAACATTCAGTCATAAATGATGATGGACGATTAAACAAATGACAGGAGGAGAGGGGTCCACAAACATTCCCATCCTTATTAATGGAACAGACCTGCACATCCGTGTAAACGAGAAGGATGTTTTATCTGCACCATCTTCTGCCAGAAGTGTTGAGTCGATGATACACCTCACCCTCATCATGATGCCCACAGAATCACAGATGCCAGTCTTCAACCAATTTGATTCGCTGCACGTGACATGAAGAAACAGGTGAACACAATAGATACGACAAAGGCAATGGGCCCTGACTCCATTCCTGCAATAGGACTGAAGACTTGTGCTGCACAATAAGCCCGGGGGAGCATTTTCATTCCAGCTCCAACTCTGACAACTGAAGATTTGTGCTCTTCAATGGTCTCTGAAATAGCCAAACAAGGGCACTCATTTGTATCAAACTACTCCGAGGTCTGAAAGGATGAAACCGGACAGAACACCCGGCTTCAGCATCAGTGTCGGAAAAGGGAATAGGAACACAGTCCTGTCAACCCTGCAGAGACCTCCTTCCAAACATCTAAGAACTTGTGACAGCATTTACCGAGCTTTCCCACAGACTGCACAGAAACAGCGGGAAAGGAGTAGGCCATACAACACATTGAGCCTCCCCCATTCTAGTTCATGGAAAAAATCTCCTCAATGCACTTACCCGACACGAAATACATATCCGTTAATGTGAGTAACCTTGGGAAAGTCTAAAATAGGCGGTGCCATAGTACGTTTGGTCCATCGAGTTTGCTAACCAACTCTATGAAATGATGGTTGGCCCTTCATTTCCACTCCGTACTCCTGCTCTCCCACCATCCTTTTACTGTCTCAAAATCCTTATGTATAATCAGTGTCTTGGTTTCCAGGTGCGACCGAATTCCCCAGGTTCCCCAGTCAGTGAGAGCAGACATTTATTCTCATCTCAATGCAGAGTGACCTGCCTGTACCTAATACTGTGGCCTTGTTTTCGACGTCCCAGCCAGAGGAATTATCATCCCTGCTTTCAGTCTGTCTCACCCTGTCAGAGTTTTGTATATTTCACTGAGATCTCCACTCATTTTCCTAAACCCCATGGAATGCAGTCCCAGTCGCCCCGAACCCTGCTCCCACAACAAGCCCGTCATCCCAGAGATCAGTCTGGTCATCCTTCACTGCTCTCCATCAATGTCAGGTTTGTCCTTCATTAGGTACGGAGATCAAAACTGCCCACAATACTGCACAATGTTCGAGATGATATCTCACCAAGGCCCTGTACAGCTGCAGTAAGACACCTTTTCTCCTGGACTCATCCCACTGAAATGAAGGTCGCCACACCATTTATCTTCCTCACTGCTTACTGTTTCTGCAATATTACTTTCAGCGACTGGTGTACAAAGAGATGCAGATCCTTTTCTGTGTTATAGCTCCCCACTTGGTGGGTCTGTGTACACTGGGCAGCGTGCCAATGTCGTGCCCAGTATTGACTTCTGGAGGCAGAACTCACTACGCTGCATGGGCCTCAGAGGTTTATGCAGAAGGAAACAACAAAAAGGAACATACGTCCCTTTGTAAATCATCATGTTTCCACCAATCCCTTTCAAATGGTAGGCTGCTAATTTATCATTTCCATCAAAGGACACACCGTCACCTCTATCCACATTGTTCTCCCTCTGTCACGTACTTACCCATTCACTCCACTTGTCTTAGTCTTCTCGGTGCTTTTTTACATCCTCCTCACCCACTCACAATCCCACATCCGTTAGTGCTGTCAGCAGTCTGGAATATATTGTATCTGATTCCAGCAACCAAATGTTTAAAGGGCATTGTGAATAGCTGGGCCCCAAGCACCGATCCCTGCGACACCTCAGCAACTGTCCTCTGTTAATTTCTATTTATTTATTTCGTGAATCTGGGTATCACTGGTTGGGCCAGCATTTATTGCCTGTCCCTAGTTTCCCTTGAGAAGGTGGTGGTAAGCTGCCTTGTTGAATGCTGCAGTCCACCTGCTGTGGTTGACCACCAAGGCCATTAGGGAGGGAATCCCAAGATTATGACCCAGTGACTGTGAAGGAGCAGTTATAATTTTCCAAGTCATGAAGATGAATGGCTTGGAGGGAACCTGAAGATGATGGTATTCCCATACATCTGTAGCCCTTGTCCTTCTAGATAGGCGTGGTCGTGAGTTGGGAAGATGGTATCTGAGGATCTTTGGTGAATCATTTCATTGCAGCATGTAGGTAGTAAAATACTGCTGCTCCTGCTGAGCGTTGATGGTGGAGCATTGTGGGTGAAGGGACAGTCAAACTGGCTGCTTTGTCCTGGATGGTATAAAGCTTCTTGAGTGTTGTTGGGCCTGCATGCATCCAGGCAAATTGGGAGTCTTCTATTACACTTCTGACTTATGCATTGTAGATGATGGAAGTCAAGATGCGAGTTACTCGCCGTAGTATTCCGAGCTTCGAACCTGCTCTTATAGTTACTGTGTTCATGTGGCGAGACCAGTGAGTTTCTGAGCAATGATTACCCACCTGATCTGATACTGGGGGATTCAGTGATAGTAACACCATTGAATGCCAAGGGGCAGGTTAGATTGTATTTTATTGGTGATGGTCATGGTCTGGCATTCATGTGGGCTGAATATTACTTGCCACTTGTCAGCCTGGATACTCTCCAGATCTTGTCACGTTTGAACATGGACTGCTTCAATATCTGAGGAGCCACAAATGTTGCAGAACATTGTACAATCATTGGCACTTCTGACCTTAAAATGGAAGGAAGGTCATTGATGAAGCAGCCCTGATGAAGTCACTGCTCGAGGGTCTCCTGCAGATTTGGAGCTGAGTTGACTGATCTTCATCAACAACGACCACCTTCCTACTGTCAGGTATGAATCTAACCAGCAGGGATTTTGCCTCCATATATTAGCCCCAATCCACCCAAATTTGATTTTGCAAATTGGACTTGGAGCTTTAACAACATTTTTCTAAAAATCAACATGTTTTACATCCATTGCTTCTCTTTCATTTGTCTCCCAGTTTGTTTCTCAAAGATAATTCCCATTTCATAAATCTATGTTAGTGCTGTCTATGACCATTACTTTCAGCCACAATAATTTCTGCTAAACTATTTACTTACTATGTTTCTTGTTCCATGTACTCTATCATTTTCCCACACCTGACTCGGTTTTCCTTGTATTGTTAGAAAGTTTTGTGAAGACAGAAATGAAGTAGTGGCTTCATAGTTCTGCCATTTCCCTGTTCCCCATTCTCCATTCTCTGGTTTCAAACTGTATGGAAACTGCACTTGTTTTCTCATATTTCTCACACTGACATAATTTAACAAGCTAATACAGTTCACTCTTATAACCCTTATGAATATAACTCTTCAGACATCTATCAATTCCTGCCTTAAACTGCTCAATAATTGACCATCCACACCATACACTCACAGGAGCATAGACTCTGTGCCAACACAAATACAGTACGATCTATACTAGTCCCACTTTCCTACTGCAGGCCCATAGCCTGGAATGTTCTCACTTCCAATTGCTCGTCCGAGTACTTTTTAACGATTGTGAGGTGATCATTACCCTCTCAGGAAGTAATCCCAGAACCCCACACCTCGAGGTGAAAAAATGTTTAAATCATCTCTGAATCTCAAACCCTTCACTTTAAAGTGTGTTCCATTGTTCTTGATCCTCTGACTAAAAGGAACAGCTGCTGCCTATCCACCCTGTCCGTGTCGCTTATAATCTTATCCTTCTGAATCACTGACTCCTCAGCTTTCTCTGCTCCAAAGTAAACAACCCGAGCTTATCCAGCCTCTCTCCATAGCTGCTATTCTCCATCCCAGGGAACATCCTGGTGAATCACCTCTGCACCCTCTCTAATCCAATCACATCCTTCCTGGAGTGTGGTTCCTGGAGCTACATATAGTACTCCATTTTGGCCGAACCAAAGCCCTGTATTGCTCTTATAATCTACACCCTGATTAGGAAACGCTACACCCAAGGTCCAATTCTTAACTAGTCCATTAACCTGTCCAGGAGAAAGTGGGGAATGCAGATGCTGGAGATAAGAGCTTAAGAAATGTGTTGCTGGAAAAGTGCAGCAGGTCAGACAGCATAAAAGGAGCAGCAGAATAGACGTTTCGGGCATAAGCCTTCTTCAGGAAACTACCCGAAACAACGATTCTCCTGCTCCTTTGATGCTGCCTGACCTGCTGCGCTTTTCCAGCAATACATTGTTAAATATTAACCTGTCCAGTCACATTCAGGGATGTGTGGAGAAGCACAATCTGAGCTTCCCAGTGTGCTGCCATTCATTGAGTCCTCCCCTGCCTGGATCCTTCTCCCAAAGTGAATCACCTCATATTTATTAGGGTTACATTCTATATGCCATTGATGTGCCCATCTGACCTTTCCATCTGCATCTTCCTGTAACTTAAGGCGTTCCTCCTTACTGCGAATCACCCAGCCTTATGTCAAACACACACTTACATATCAAACATCCCCAACTCTCCACCTAGCCCCCTCCACATTCACATCTATATTTTGTTATGAATAACACAAACAATAAGGGACACAGCACTGATCTCTGTGGTACACCAGGGGACACTGGTCTCCAATCACACGAACAGCCTTCTCCCACCGCCCTCTCTCTCCTGCTACTAAGACAATTTTCCTTGTAACTTGTCAAGTTATCCATCATACTGTGAGATTTTACTGTATTTTTCAGTTTCCCAGGTGGAAATTTGTCAAAGGTCTTCCTACAAAACTAAATTATCGACCTCCTCAAACTAATTCAATCAAATCAATTGGATGTGACTTCCACCTGATAAAGTCATGATGATTATCCATGATCAAACCTTGCAACTCTGATTGGAGTTCGATTTTCTCCTTCCCTACTTTATCCAGTAGTTTCCTTAACAGTGATCTAATACTCGCTTGTCTATAGTTCCCTGGTCTATCTCTCCCACCCTTACTGCGAAGTGGAATCGCATTAGCAGTTCTCCAGTTCTCTGGTACCTCTCCTATGGTCAGATTCTAATTAAAATATTCAGTCAGGGTCTTTCCTCCTTTGACCCCATCAGTCGCCTGTGATACAACTCATTCAGACATGGAGATTGGTCCAAATTTATACAGAACAAAACCTCAAATACCTGCTCGTATTTTACATCAATCTGTTCAAGAGCCTCCCAGTCCATCTTCTTGAATTCGGTACCTGTCTCCTCCTTCTCCCAAGTAAAATAGATGTGAAGGTCTCATGGAACAATCCATCAATGTTCTCCAGCTTGACATAGATTGCCACTTTGGTTTCTAATGGACATTAGTTGTTTGTTGATTATTCTGTTCTACTTGTCCGTGGAGAATATCGTGGGATTCTCCCTTATCTCGCCTACTTGTACTTCTTCATGTCCTTCTGTTATTCAGTCCTTTCGATGTTTCTAAGAGTCACTACAATCTACTCCCATGATTTGAAACTCGAGATTACAGGCTGAGGTTCCCAGTCAGACAATCTTGCCATTTTATGGATAAATCTGGATAATACCTTTTAAAGTTCCTCTGTAGTCAATATATCCTTTCTTGGATTGGGACTCTGAACGATACACAATATTCTACGTTTAGTTTCACCAACGGTCGATGCAACTGGTGCACGATATCCTCTATCTTCCAATTACATTCCCATGAATGTAAACCTAATTTTTACGTTCCCATTTGCATATGTTCTTCCCAATACCTCTCGCTTTAATGTTTCTTATGAACTTGCTGTGTGAGTTCTTTAAAAAAAAAGCTCATGAATATCAAACTATACGTTATCCAATGGTTCATCATTGCCTATGTCCACAAGAATCATTTTCAAACTATTCCAAAACTATGTTTGCCACTTCTGGTTTTCCTTTCATCGGTACATTCTCACACTCCCCAGTTACGTTATTACCTTCTAAATATCTAGTAGCATGTTCTTTGTAAACGAGTCCAACAGATGCATGACTGCGGATGAGAAAATAACTGGTCTGTAGTTCACCATTCTCCAAATTCATCCTTTCTTAAACTGTTGCATAATATTTATAACCTTTGCCTTATCCAGATTGGCTAAATGCCTTTCGGGAATGTGTCAGAAAATAAAGTGAAATTCCGCGATGCAATCAACACGTCTATTGCTGCTCCCTCTGAAATTCTTGTATGGTGTGCATCTAGTCTGTCAGATTTATAAATACTCGATCCAGCTTTCTTTTCAAAGATGACCTCAACATTTATAAGAATGACCTTAGACTTTACTTGCACAAGTCCCATGGTCACTTTCTGGAAGAATTTTAGGACATTCTTCCATGAAGATAAACACATAGAAACTGTTTCTTTTCCCTGCGATTTCTCTGTTCTCTGCAATAACTTATCCTGAACACACACCAACTGTTCCATATTTGACCTTGTTTTTAGTTTTTTTTTCATACATTGATAGACGCTTTTTAGCAGTCTTCATGTTTTTCTTTCATTTGCACGCTTTTTCTCATTCTGATTGTCTTCTCAGAATCTTGGTCATCCTTTGCTGGGTCCGACATTTCTCTGAATCTACTAGCTTATTGCAACACTTGGCATTTTTCTAAGCTGCCTCCTTTCATCTAATAGGAATATGAAGGTGGGGTTGAAAGTGGTAGTCGGAGAGGAAGGAGGGTGGACCAAATTGCTAAGGAGGAAGATGGACACATAGGAACATTCAAAAGGGCGGTGATGATTTGGAAGTTTTGAGTAGGATAAGGTGGGATTAGGGGAAATGGGGAAATGGCGAAATCCATTATGATCCCCTGTGTTTGGAGGGTCCAAAGGCAGAAGAGGAAGCTTTCTTCCTCCAGGCTTCTGCTGGCTTGGGTTTGGCGATGGAGCAGGCCCAGGACCCTCATGTCCTTGGCAGAGTGCGAAGGGGAATTGAAGTGCTCAGCCACAAGGTGATGGATTTGTTCAATGTGGTTGTCCCAGAGGTGTTCTCTGAAATGATCCACAAGTTGGCCTCCTGCTTCGCCAATGTGGAGAAAACCACTTTGCGTTTAATGGATGCAGTAGATGAGGCGTTCTGTCTCCCTTCGTCGCCTATCAATTTCAACCCCACCTTCATCTACCTATCGCAATCCCAGTTGCCTCCCTCCTGCCGCACCCCCTTCCCATTTATCTCTCAGCCCCCTTGGCCCAGAAGCTTCATTCCTGATGAAGGTCTTATGCCCGAAACATCGATTTATCTACTCTTAGTACGCTGCCTGACTGTGCTTTTCCAGCACCACACTCTTCGACTCTGATCTCCAGCATCTGTAGTCCCCACTTTCTCCTCACACCTTCATGGCTTGCATGACTCAGATTTTTAACGGTTACTGCAAATAAAACAAAAATTGTCTTGTACTCAAACAGCATAAAAGAAAACCAATACATTGTGGTCACTGTTCCCAAAAGGTCCTTTCCAGCAAAAGTTTCAATTAGCTCTTCTGATCACTCAACACCAATTCCTAAATAACCTGATCTTGCTCGACATAATGTTAATGTAAACCATCTCACACGTGGTCATGTAATCCATTTTTCCCAGCATTAGCATTCAATTGGGTTAACATAGTTTAGATATAATTTAAACAGTACATTATTACTGAAGTACCCACAAATGTGCATATCTAATTTCCTGTTTTATAAGATGTCCAGCATTTGTATTGCAGCTTTCAGTTTGATATATAACTCCCATCAACGTTTGCTCCTCCTTGCTGTTTTTGCGCTCCACTTATAAGATTCTGTGGAATCTGAGCGATGTGGGCTCTGGGGAGATTAATGGTAGACATCTCTCACATCTTTTATGATTTTCTCTAACTTTAACTTCTCCAGAGCTCCCGTTATGCTGATGGAGTAGAGAAGGACAATAATCTTCCAACAATGCTCTGTATTCGCCCAGAGAGCTGAGACAGCTCTAACCTGGGTGGGAACTTTTCAGCAGGCTGGTAAAGTGTTGCTGCTGCTATACGGGGTCTTAGTGAGATCACATCTGGAGTAGTGTGTACAGATGTAATGTCTTCAATGAAGAAAGGATGTTGTTATATTGGAAGCAGCTCAGAGATGGTTCCCTCAATTGATTCCTGCAATTAAGGTGCTATCTTATAACGAAAGGATGATCAGGTTGACACAGTAGCCATTGGAGTTTACAAAAGTTATAGATGACCTTATTTGAACATAGCTGACAGAAGGAGTTAACAAGTGAAGTGAATTTCACAGATAATGGAGGAATCCATTCCGTTCTCCAGCCTGTTACCCAGGAACAACAGGAGGATATTCAGGCCTTCGAACCTGTTACACTAAAACAGAACGAGGCTATTCAACCCCAATACATTTGCAGAAGGAGGCCAGTCAGCCACTTGAGCCTATAACTGTTGGTCATGCTGCACCAGTATCCTGTTAAACAGCAACAGGATCAGTCCATTCAGCCTCCTCAAGTCTGTCACATAGGAACTGGAAGAGGTCACACAGTGACTGGAGATTGTTACACTGGGATAACAGGAGGCCATTCCGACCCACCGAGGCTATTGCAAGGGAATTGGATAAGGATAGAAACTATCTGAGACTTCTTTTATGAGAAAGGAAGATGTAATTTAGACACATGTATGTTGTATGGGAACAAGAGAAGACCAATCAATCCCTCGATCCCATCTCCGGGATATATGAGGAGACCGTTCAGTATATCCACCTGTTATGGAGAAGTATGAGAAGATCTATCAGCCCCTCAAAATGTTACCCAGCAACAGGAAGATTCCATAATCTCCCAATCCTCTAAAGCATCAACAAGAGGAGGCTATTCTGGCCTTGGAGATGGCAACATGGGAACACCAGAAAGACGTCAGCCCATTGATATTGTACACCAGCAGGATGATGCATCTATTCAGCCACACGTGTTTTGTTTTTCAGCAATTGGAGCAGATCTCTTAAAGCCTTGTGCCCATTAAACAGGAATTCAAAGAAAATGTAAAGGTTTTCAAAAGGGAAGAGCTTGTAATAATGGTGTGCATTAGGGAGTAAAGTGTAACAATAAACTATTGTAATTTAAGGCAAATGTTTCGAATCCATGGTTCAGGACATTCGCAAACTCAAACCACAATTCGTCAGAGTCAACATGGTTTTACGAAGGCTAAACCGTGTTTGAGTTGTTTGCTTGAGTTATTTGAAGATGTCACAAACAAGGTGGTTAGTGGGAATGCTGGAGATGGAATGCATCTGGTCTTCCTGAAGGCATCGGATATGTCGCTTCTCCAAAGAGTAAATGGTAAGATCAGACAACATGGGTTTAGGAGTAATGTATTAGCTTGGATGGAGGATTGGTTATCCAACAAAATATAGTCAGGTGGAAAAAATGTGTCATTTTCTTTTGGCAAATGCAGTTTGTGCCATTGATTTCAGTAGTCATGCCTTAACCATTTGCAATCGATGGTATTACTGTACTCGGTTGACGGGAGAGAAAATACAATGCCACATTTTGAGATGACACTATCATCGGTGGGAAATTACTTCGGAATGATGATGCAAGAGATTTTAAAACATATGGATATGTTGGGCGAATGGGCCAACATTTAGCAAGGAAAATTTAAGTGAATAAATATGGGGCTATTCAAGTCGGCCAGTATAATAGAAGTTTTTGTTGCAAACGTTTCGTCCCCTGGCTATGCTATGCAAGGACTGAACAAAACACTGGAGAGGACAAACAGGAAGACAGCTAACAATCCGCATACATGAACATCAACTAGCCACGAAACGACACGACCAGCTATCTCTAGTAGCCACACACGCAGACAACAAGCATCATGAATTCCACTGGGACAACACTACTATCATAGGGCAAGCCAGACAGAGAACAGCCAGGGAATTCCTAGAGGCATGGCATTCATCCACAAACTCCATCAACAAACACATCGACCTGGACCCAAAATACCAACCACTACAGCGGACAACTGAAACTGACAACCGGAAATGGCAGGGACAGACCACTATAAACACCGGAGGAAACATCAAAGAAGCGCTTCGCAGGAGGCTCCCAAGAACTTATGATGTCGCCTAGCCAGGGGACGAAACGTTTGCAACAAAAACTTCCAGCTCGGCGAACAGAACCACCACAACGAGCACCCGAGCTACAAATCTTGGCACAAACTTTGAGTATAATAGAAAGACAAATTATTATCTGAATGGAGAGAAAGTTCAAAGTGCTTAGGTGCAGATGGATCTGGGTGTCTGCTTGCATATCACAGAAGACCTGCCTGCGGGTACTGCAAGTAATGAGAAATGCAAGCATAACTTCAGTGTTTATTTTTAAAAGGATATAGTAGAAAGGTAGGGAATGTTGGTGTAACTATGCAAGGCATTAGTGAGGCTGCAACTGGAGTACAGTTTGGGTGTCCTGCAGAATGAGGTATTTCCATTGGAGGCAATTCAGAAGAGCTTCATTTGATTGATTCCATATTTGAAGTGTTTGTCTTATGAAGTGTAATTGAGCAGTTTAGGCCTATACTCTCGAGTTTATAAGAATGAAAGGAGATCTCATTGAGGTCTGTAAAATGCTAAAAGTAATTGAAAGTATAGATATGGAGTGGATTTTTTTTCATGTGTCGCAATCTACAACAAGAGACTAGAGTTTTAGGATGGAGAGATGGCAGGAAAGTGGAACAGAGGCCGCGATGACATCAGCCTCATCGAAGGGTTGGATTCCTCATAGATGCTCCTTGTTCTTATTCAACTCTTCGACTGTGTTGCCCAGGAATGGGGGAGGACTGGGTGTCATACAGGAAGCAGGCACTCAGGATACATCAGTCTCAATCAGTTCGACAGAACGTAACCAGTCGGTTCAAAAAGTGACCAGCGCTGGGTCCTCAACTATCTACAGTCTATATTAATGATCAGGAGGATGTAACAGATATACAGATGATGGGTCTGGTGATGTCCATAAGACCATAAGACATATGGGTGGAAGTAAGGCCATTTGCCCATCGAGTCCACTCCGCCATTTAATCATGACCTGCATTCTCCCCGTAGCCCTTAATTCCTTGTGACATCAAAAATTTGTCAATGTCTGCCCTGAAGACATTTAGCGTCAGGCCTCTACTGCACTCCGTGGCAATGAATTCCACAGGCCCACCATTCTCTGGCTGAAGAAATGTCTCCGCATTTCTGTTCTGAATTGACCCCCTCTACTGCAAAGGCTGTGCCCACGGGTCCTAGTCTCCTTGCCTAACGGAAACAACTTCCTAGCTTCCACCCTTTCCAAGCCATGTATTATCTTGTAAGTTTCTATTTGATCTCCCCTTAACCTTCTAAACTCTAATGAATACAATCCCAGGATCCTCAGCCGTTCCTCGTACGTTAGACCTACCATTCCAGGGATCATCCGTGTGAATCTCCGCTGGACACGCTCCAATGTCAGTATGTCCTTCCTGAGGTGTGGGGCCCAAAACTGGACACAGTACTCCAAATGGGGCCGAACCAGAGCTTTATAAAGTTCAGTAGCACATCTCTGCTTTTATATTCCAACCCTTTTGAGATAAATGACAACATAGCATTCGCTTTCTTAATCACGGACTCAACCTGCATGTTTACCTTCAGAGAATCCTCGACTAGCACTCCCAGATCCCTTTGTACTTTGGCGTTATGAATTTTCTCACCATTTAGAAAGTAGTACATGCTTGCATTCATTTTTCCAAAGTGCAAGAACTCGCATTTGCTCACATTGAATTCCATCAGCCATTTTCCTGGACCACTCTCCCAAACTGCCTAGATCCTTCTACAGCCTCCCCACCTCAGTACTACCTGCCTGTCCACCTAACTTCGTATCATCGGCAAACTTCGCTAGAATGCCCCCAGACCCTTCATCCAGATCATTAATATATAATGTGAACAGCTGCGGCCCCAACACTGAACCCTGCGGGACACCGCTTGTCACTGGCTGCCATTTCGAAAAAGAACCTTTTATCCCAACTCTCTGCCTTCTTTCAGACAGCCAATCCTCAATACATACCAGTAGCTCACCTTGAACACCATGGGCCCTCACCTTATCAAAGGCCTTTTGGAATCTAGATAGACCACATCCACTGGGTTCCCCTGGTCTAACCTACTTGTCACCTCTTCAAATAATTGTTATGTCGCTGTGATATGCAAGAGATTAAATTATCAAGAGAGGGTGGAGAATCTGCAAATAGATTCAGAGAGGTATAGACAATAGATAATAGTTTGGCAGGTGGAATTAAACATGATATAACCTGACATTCCATTTACAGGAATAATGGAAGGCAGTACGTTACTGAAATGGAGAGGGATTACATGACTTAATGATACTGTGTACTGGGGGGTTCACTCAGATCCGTTCAGACATGGGAGGTTTTGTTCCATCCCTGATCGTCAGCTCCCAGACACTCCAAGTGACCCTATTGCTCTCCGTACGCATGGAATACTTTGATGTAGTTGATTGGTGGTGGGGATGGTGTTTTGACACATGCATCAAGGGTGCGGCCTTTATCCAAGTTATATTCATTTCTTTCTATGTGGAGACACGATGACGATGGAAATGGCTGACTGCTTCTGAATGAAGAGGTCGTGACTGCTGCCAGGACAGTGGGTATTCAGCAACATGACGAACTGTGCATGGGTACACTGCAACATGAATAGAGAGAGAGAGAGAGCTCCTTCTGTTCCTCCACCTCTCCACATTGACATGGGTACTCTGCAGATGCCATGTACGCCATCAGGAATCCCATTTACCTCATCCACCATATATATCCTCCATCACTGAATGGTGACACTGATGTTGAGATACTGGAAAATGATGGATATGTCACCTGGAAAGTTCTGGATCATCGAAGCTGAATGAAACAGTGACGCTAACAGCCATTGGCAGCACCATCCTCCCCCGGGTGTGAAGCTGCAGGTCGTGTTGAAGGAGGTGACACCGTTCTGTGACCAGCTCCTTGTTCAGTCAGGGTCCCCTCACACTCTGCCCCTGGGTTAAGTGAAGCTTGGGAAGCTGTTTCTTGAAAACCTGATGTGGATACAGCAGATCCCTTTCACCACACGCACTCACTGCATGGTTTCAGAGCTTCCCCTCTCTGTAGCCTCTGCTCCTTTGGTGTTCATGTTACACACCCAGATGTTGTAACTACAGTCCCCATGCTCCATCCAGAGTTGCGTCACCAAATACTCAGGTCCCCCTGAATGTCTGAGGCAGCTCACAGCACAACCTCCAGCAAACCATCCCCAGCCACTCCACTAAATTTTCAATTACAGGAGTCAGTCATAATACCCACGGTACAAGTCTTGTGAACCAGACCAGATCCCCCCAGAATGTTTTAAGAAGGCCACTTAGACCCACACCTTTCCTTATTTTGAATATAGATGTGAAGTGTGCGTTCCAGATATGTTGTTACTGGTCAGACCACTCGACATTGAGCAAAATATAATCTGTTAAAATGCTTTAATTAAAATACAATCAAAGAAAATAACATTTTGGGGTTGCTTAAATGTCGGAACAATTACACAAACATTAGATACCGTACTTCTTGGTTTACACCGCTTAGCACAAAGGTATATGCAAATACAGAACCTTACAGCAGTTTTCCAATCCAGCAGGAAACAACATCAACACAGATCTCAGAGAAAAGCAGCTGGAGATCATGTAATAAAACTTCCCACCCTTTTGGGATCCCCAGCAGCTTCTGAATGCTGCAGCTAAAAACAAAATGAGAAACCCTGGTCTGGGAAAGCTGGCTACTGCGCTTCCATTGTTATCATCGTTTTAATGAAACCTAAAGGCTTTCTCAGTTATTTACTTGGAATGTTTTCAGACAGCAGTTCTGCACCTCTGCCTTTAAGACCTCTATTCAAAAAAATAACGTAAGAGAAAATAACCTTTTTACAGTGATAGTATTCTCACAATTCCATCTTTAATATAATCATCCATCAATATACAAAGGTGGATTCATTTTAGACCTCCTAATCTTCCTCTATTCGTAGACTGAAATGCACATACATTACATTGACTGTGAGCATACAAATGCTCACAACTAGTTTCGATTTCAGACATTTTACTCCTGCCACAGAATGCCTTTGTCTTTCTTCATCCAAGTCTCCACAACGTGTAAAAACGTAGGGTTTCTCGCCCTGTCACCTAAATAATTTCAAACGGAATGGCAGCAATAATAAGCTCAATCGAAACAGAGTGGTATTTTTCTCCATAAACTTCTCTAAAACCTTTCGGGGTCACGATCAGTGATAAAGATTTGTCTCATGTATGTTATTCGCAATTTAAATGCTGAAATGTTATAACACCAACACCAAGCTCAAGGCTTCCTTCCCCATTGTGGAATAAATCTGTTGATGTTTCCACTGTACACTCCAACCACACGTTACATAATGGAGCACTTCTCATCTCTCTAATAGTCCCTCTGAATGGCATAGCTCCTCATGTCTCAGCATAAAAGAATGACATGCTTCTGTACCTCTTAATGCTCTAACCTCTTTACCTGCTACTCCTGGCCTATGCCAGTAAACCTTACTCTCACAGGGATATGTTTTAAGAAGATCTCGCACATTCTTCTCAATCTCTCACAGAAACCAAATTTTGATTTCTGAACTCAATCATCATCATCAGCCATTACAGTTTCTAATCTTACCATTGTTTCTCTCTGCCCTTCCACACGAGTTCTCACGACTGCAGGAAGTGAATTGTTGATCTTCTCCAATATAAGAATCTCTCTAAGAGGGTCATAGGTTTGCTCTGATTTAATACCCTTACCTTTCAAAATTACTTTGTTTAATCCTTTCAAACTCAATGTGCGTTTCACCAGCGACCCTTTTTTAGATTCCTGAAATGCTGTCTGTCAGCTTCTGGCCCAAGCTAATATGCACTTCAGATGGCTTTCTTCACCACACCATACTAGCCAGATACCGTCTCCAATAGGGATGCAAATACCTATCAGCTTTGTTTGGATCAACTAAATCCACATGATCACTTGCCACTGCATTAGCCACTTTCTCAAATGAAATTCAAAAGGTTTCTCCATCCTTCTCATCAAAGTTAGATAATGCCTGGATGCATTTAAACAGAATCCCATTAGACCATTGGTTACAATAGGGTTGTTCAACCTCACTATCCTCCTCATAAACTGGGACAAAATGACAGCCCAGCGTGGAGACCATGCAAGTGCGTTGCTCAGTAAACTGCACTATCTGACCAGCATAGAGAGTATTGCCAACTTCACTTTCATATGCAAACTATACTCGCATCAGATTACTATAATGTTTACAATGAGAAGATTTGCTGCGTGTGTTTTCATCAGAGACTGAGGGAGAGTGCATGAGTGTTCGCGATAGGCGTGGCTGAACGCGAAACTCATTGTTTGAGAAGGAACGCACGTGGAGGAAACTATTTTAAATACGAACAACTGGCAGGCTTTTTGTTAATCAACAGAGAGGGAACGAGAGACGTTTCATGGACAGATGAGGTAAAGTATTTGAGAATGTTAAAATAAAGGCATTGCCAGACACAATAGCAATATACATCAGCGTGCACATGAATGACAGATGGATGGGAGTTTTGTGTCCGGTAGAATCAGATTTGCTTTGGCAGTTTTGAAGCTGGGAGTGTCAGCAGCAGATCATGGGCTCCATTAACACTGTACTTCATAGCTCAAGGTTCAAATTGGAGATGGAATAAGACAGTAGGATATAATCTGGGGTGGTGAGCATTTCAAGTTAGAAATAGTCAGGATATGGTGTCATGAATCAGCTCATGGTCAAAGGGATCACCCACAGTTGTGACTTGTCTGCATCAGTCGCAGATATTGGCCAGGGATGAGATGGAAACAGTGGAAGGAAATGGAGTTTGTAACAAGAACAGTGGAGAGTGACCTCCCTGCTCTTAATATTTAAATAACAAAGGCAATGATACAGTAAATTGTAGTTCTCTGCTGGAACTGAGTAGGTCAACATAGAGAGTAACAATGCCAGCTCAGAGAGGGAGACAGTCATTGAACACATTCAGTGATGTAGTTAGTAGTGGTCTGCAGAGTGAATATCTGGAATGAGAGTTTCAACAGAAAAATAATAGTGGCAAGAAGTGTAGACTATATAAAAGAACAGAAATAAAGTCATAACCGGTTTATAAAACAAAAAAATCTGGACGTTGACACTTACCAGGAACACCGACGATAGCCAGGAAAGGAAAATAAAAATATTGAATAATGAGAAGAGCGTAATAGATCCGCAATGATAATGGCCAGCAATAAAATGCAGAAAGATGCCAAACATAATTGGATAAACTCCTGCCTATTGTTGGAACATTCCAGTCTAATGTTCCCAGATTCTGATACATTTTCGGAACATTCCAGTCTAATGTTCTCAGATTCTGGTCTCTCCTCCCCCTCTCTCTGGACCTGCTGTTCCCTATCAGTGCTGTCGGTGATGCTCCCACTCATGTTATGGGATAACACATTGAACGGCGCCCATTTATCATTAAAAGATGGAAACGCTCCACTGGGATAATTAGAATCAATGGAGATTGGCATTAAGCACAGTCACTGAACAAACACTGGGAAAATTAGCAAAGGCTACGATAACGGATGAATGGGCACTGCACAACAATCAACAGACAGGAGGGTTCCCTCACAGTTGTGGAACACTTCAGTGGTCCCGGACATTCAACCTCGGACCTTCTGGTGACTACCCTTCAAGGCGGACTTCAGGACAGGTAGCAGCGAAAAGAGGCCGAGCAAAGGCTGATTGCAAATTTCGGTACCCATAGGGAGGGCCACAACAGGGGCCTTGGGTTCATGTAACATTGCAGGTGACCACCATTGCACTATACACACACGCACACACTCACTCACAGGCACTCCAATACACACACATACATACGGACACATATGTACACAGACACGCACACAGACACATACACACCCTTACAGACACAAACACTCTCATAGGCATCAGCTCAGAGACTTAGACCACTCTACACTCATGCGCACACATGTACACTCTCTCTCACTGATACTCAAACCCCCCACCACAGACACGCACACACACTCCCACACTCAAACATGCACCCCCTCACAGACCTAAGACACTCTACATCACTGCACACACGTATACACTCCCTCTCACACTCACAACCCCCAACCAAGATAAACACACACGTACAAACAGACAAAGACCCACATGCACACATATATTTTGTGGGGAGAATTTGTACTTGCAGAGTTACATTGAACTTTGCTCAAAAACTGCATGTATTCATGTAGAACTCTGAGCTCAAAAACTGCTTGAATTCATGTAAAACTCTGCTATCTCACTTTTCAGATGAGAATCCATCTAAACATTATGGTATAGACAGAGAACACAGGAGCTAACACCTTCAAAATATTGTCTAACTAACACTCGTTGTTACTGCTAACCTGAGAGTGCAACTTTAAAAGAAAAAGGTTTTGTAATTTACACATGAAAGAAATGAAACTATCATGATATTCGAACAGATGAAAGACTCAACAGACAATCAAGGTATTTTTCAATGTATAATTTCAGTTACATCACACTGTAAATTTTTGCGATAAATTCTGTGCCTTAGAAGTGTGTCCTCCACTATCACCTGATGAAGGAGCGGCGCTCCGAAAGCTCGTGTGCTTCCAATTAAACCTGTTTGTCGAAAACCTGGTGTTGTGTGATTTTTAACTTTGTACACCCCAGTCGAACACCGGCATCTCCAAATCATGACTAAACAAACAGGCTCAGTTAACCAGTTCCACACATCACTTTTCATATCACAATAAAAGGGAACATTTACCGGTTTTGGAAGGAATGGATGAGGGTTGCTGAGGGATGGACCAAAAATCTTTAAATCTTTTGAATCTTTTTTAAAAACTTGTATATGAGAGTATTAAAAGGCACTGCAGGGGTCTATATATGTTCCACTCTGTTTATGAAAGGAGGCAGTTGTAAAATAACAGATCGGTTGCATAAAAAAAAGTCGGGTGGGCAAGTTTCTAGATACCTTACCCCAAAGTATAATACTTATTGACCAGTGTGAGGCTACTCCTGGTTTTAAGTGCTCTGTTATCAAATCCTTTCATAACCTCCATGGTTATCCTTGAACCAATCCAGCAGCGGTTGCAGTTCATCTGGAAGCGCATCAGACAAATGTTCAATAGCTTCAGGAATGTTTTCATTCGGAAAAAATGAAAGGCCAAAATGAAAGCTCTGAAAGAAAACTCTGAGTCAATGTTATACTTACACAAGTGTATTTTTGACATTTTTACTGAAGGGAATAAACATTATTTTTATTTTTATTGATTTGATTAATGCTTTTATCTAAGCCTGAAAAGGAATAAATATGAGCTGTGCTGAAATAGTTCTGCGCCTAAATGGGTCTGCGGCAAAATGGGCTGCACCAAACAGGCCACACCAAACAGAATGAAGTATTCAGTAAATTACACAGCACAGGGGGACGCCATATAACCATCCCAGGCTTTTATTCAGAAGCAGGGGCGCCCTGGGTAGCTGTCAGGAAATACAGAGTATAGATCATTACTCATTTTGTGTTTAAAGCTGTAACGAGTGGAATTCTTCAGGGATCTGTGTGAGGTCATCAACAAATTACAATCTATTCTAATGAACCGGATGAAAGACATGGAGCTCAGTTTGATCATGCACCAGGATAGTCATTCAATAAGATGTCAAATGGAGACAGAGCGTCTGCAATGGGATACAGACAGGGGAGGGCAGAGCTTCTGCAATGGGATACAGATAGGGGAGGTCAGAGCGTCTGCAATGGGATAGAGACAGAGGGAGGGCAGAACGTCTGCAATGGGATGGAGACAGGGGAGGGCATGGCGTCTGCAATGGGATAGAGACAGGAGGAGGGCAGTTCGTCTGCAATGGGATACAGGCAGGGAGAGGGCAGAGCGTCTGCAATGGGATACAGACAGGGGAGGTCAGAGCATCTTCAATGGGAAACAGACAGGGGAGGTCAGAGTGTCTGCAATGGGATACAAACAGTGGAGAGAAGACTGTCTACAGTGGGATACAGTCAGGGGAGGGAATAGTGTCTGCAATAGGATACAGATGGGTGAGGGCAGAGCGTCTGCAATGGGATACAGACGAAAGGGAAGAGCATCTACAATGTGATACAGACAGGAGGAGGGCAGTGCGTCTTCAATGGGATACAGACAGAGGGAGGGCAGAGCATCTGCAATGTAATACGGACAGGGGGAGGGCAGGGCGTTTGCAATGGGGTACAGACGGGGGAGGGCAGAGTGAGGGCAGTGCGTCTACAATTTGGATACAGGCAGAGGAAGGGCAGACCGTCTGCAATGGGATACTGATTGGTGAGGGCAGAGCGTCTGCTATTGGATACAGACGGGGAGGGCAGAATGTCTCCAGTGGGATACAGACGAGGGCAGAGCGTCTGCAGTGGGATATAGATGGGGAAGACAGAGCGTCTGCAATGGGAGACAGACAGCTGAGGACAGTGCGTCTGCAATGAAATACAGACGGGGGAGGGCAGAATGTCTGGAATGGGATACAGACTGAGGGAAAGCAGAGCGTCTGCAATGGGATACAGACGGGGAGGGCAGAATGTCTGCAATGGGATACAGTCTGGGGGAGGGCTTAGTGTCTGCAATGGGATACAGACTGGGGGAAGGCAGAGCGTCTGCAATGGGATACAGACGGGGAGGGCAGAATGTCTGCAATGGGATACAGACTGAGGGAGGGCTGAGTGTCTGCAATGGGATACAGACTGGGGGAGGGCAGAGCGTCTGCAACGGGATACAGGCAGGGGAAGGCAGAGCGTCTGCAATGAAATACAGATAGGGGAGGGCAGAACGTCTGCAATGGGATACTGACAGGGGAAGGGCAGAGCGTCTGCAATGGGATACAGACGGGGGAGGGCAGAATGTCTGCAATGGGATACAGACAGGGGAAGGCAGAGTGTCTGTAATGGGATACAGACAGTGGGAGTGCAGCACGTCTGCAATGGGACACAGACAGGGGAGGGCACAACAACAAGCAATGGCATACGGACAGAGGATGGCTGTGAGCAAAGCTTCAGCAGAAAAAAAGCAGGACAATATAAATGTGATGGAAATTTTCTGTTTTGGGGAAAAGACAAAACAGCAGAAATTTATTTAAATGCAAGGAGATTGCAGAACTCAGTGTTACAGAGGGATTTGCGTCTCTTAGTGCATGAATCACATCAAATTAATCTGAAGAAGTTGCAAGTGATTTGGAAGGCAAATGTAGTGATTCTGTTTCGTGCAAGGGGTGCTGGGTATGATCTTACCGATGTTTTCTGCATCAGCACAGGGCATTGCTGAGATTACATCTGTTGTATTATGTGTAGTTATAATTGCCTAAACTGTGAGAAAAAACATAATTGCCATCGAATCGTTTCAAAGATGTTTCTCTTTACTCAATCTTGGGATGACGGCATTACGTTATGAAGAATTAACAGTTCGGCCTGAGAATAAGGTATGTTTTATTGAACATATAAGATCTTGAGAAGAGTGTAGTTGGCGAATAACGGATGGATATTTCTTCTTGTGTGGGAAAATAAAACTGGGAAAATACTTTAAGAATATGACAGGTCCAAAGGAAAGGTCATTGAACAGAAAAATTGAACTGTGAATTCTCTTCCTACATGCTGAGAGACAGGCTGAACGTTTCCAGCAATTACTATATATGTTTAAGAATATTCATTTTAACACAGATATTGTGAAGACATGAAACACTTATTTTTACATTATGCAAGCACATATTAACACATCTTCAAAACAAGTTGGACCATTTATTGTTAATGAATTGATTCTGCAATAACACACTGACCTGGAGTGGAGAATGTGATGGAGTCATATAGTTCGGACAATGGTCAAGAAGAGCTCACAGAGTCCAGTGTGGGACTGATAACGTGACTGATTTAACTTACAGCTGGAAAATGTAGCCAATCTGTGGAGGAACATTCTATTGCTCCATTTCTGTTTCCCTGTCGCTCATCACAGCAATGTGTGGGAGTGAAAAAAAGTCCAGTAATCTTTCCTACTAATGGAGGATTCCTGATGAGGATTCAGTGGAATCGCCCCATTGCCTGACGCAAAACAATTCAGCCAAATTCAACTGTTTCAGGAAGAAATCTCATTGTCAGAAGGTTGTGCAAGCAGAATAACGACAGAAGTAATTATGTGACTCGATAGTGAGGGGCACAGACGGAGATGCTGTGGCTGCAAATGGGAATCCGGAATGGTGTGTAGCCTCCCACATGCTCAGGGTGCAGGATGTCTCAGAGCGGCTGCAGAACGTTCTCACCGTGCGTGGGAATGGGGGGAGGGAGGCAGTTGTAGTGGGGGGAAGCAGCCAAAAGTCATTGTGCACATTAGTACAAAGGACAGAGTGACAAAGGTAGAAATAGTAATGACGTCCAGAAAAGTGATTGTAGAGAGCTAGGGAAAAGAATAAAAGACAGGACCATGACAGCGGTAATATCCAGTTTACTTCCAGTGCTCCGTGCTAATGAGGGTAAGAACTGGAGGATATGGCAGATGAACGGGTGGCTCAAGAATTGGTGCAGAGGGCAGAGCTTTTTGAATTACTGGGATGTTTTGTGGGGCAAGGTGACGTGTTCAGGAAGGACGGGTTGGACCTTAACTGGCAGGGGACCAATATCCTGGCAGGCAGGTTTGAAACTGCTGCAAGGGATGGTTTCAACTAGATTGGTTGGGGTTGGGCAGGGGTGGGATCCTCAACAGCAGGGAGGCAAGTGCGAGGCTGGAAAGAGATACAGTAATTAGAAACAGTAAAGTGAAGAGACAGGTCAGGCGAGACAACGACAGGGAGCAAGGAATGTCTGTTGGATTAAATTGCAACTGTTTAAATGCAAGATGGCTGACAGGTAAGGCTAATGAACTCAGAACATGATCAGTCCGTGGGACTGGGATATTATAGCCATTACATATACATGGCTAAGGGAGGGACAGCACTGGCAGCTTAATGTACCAGGGTACAGGTACTTTATGCGGGAGAGAGATGGTGGAAAGAGGGATGGGGAGTTTATTTTTTATTAAGGCGAGTATCACAGCAGTAGTCAGATAAAATAACTGATGGATCATCCTCTGAGCACTTGTCTGGGGAGCTAAGAAATAAGAAGAGAATGGTGATAGTATTTGGATTGTACTATAGGCCCGCAAATAGTAAACGAGGAATTAGGGGAACAAAAATATGTAGACAGACTGGGGAGACTTGCAGGGCCAATAGGATTGCATCAGTAGATTTTAATTTTCCGAACATAGATTGGGAAGACATAGAATTAAGGACAGAGATGGGGTGTATCTATTAAGTGTGTTCCGAATAGTTTCCTCAAGCAGTAAGTAGAAGGTGCAACTCGGGAAGGGACAAAACATGACCTACTCTAAGATCGAGGGCAGGGCAGGTGACTGAGGTGACGGGGGGTGGGGGAGCACTCTGGGACCAGTGACCATAGTTCTATTAATTTTTAAATAGTTATGGAGAAGGACAAAACTGCTCCACAGTTTCAAGTTCAAAACTGGGGCAAGGCGAACTTTGATGGAATTAGACAGGAGCTTGTAGGGGTTGGTTGGAGGAGTTTGTTTGCAGGCGGTGGGACCGCCTGCAAGTGGGAGGACTTTAAAAGTAAAATGTCTACAGTTCAAGGTCTATATGTTTCTGTTAGGGTAAAAGGCAAGGTTGGTAGGAAGAGGGAACCTCGGATGTCAAGTGATATTGAGTCTTTGACCAGCCAAAAGGAGGCGTGGCTCAGGTCCAGGCAGCTGGGATCGAGGGAGTACCTGGAGGTGTACAGGGGATACAGTAGTTTACTGAAGAAGGAAATCAGGAGGGCGAAAAGGGGGGCACAAGATCGCTTTGGCTGAGAAGATTAGGGCGAATCCAATGAGGTTCTTTATGTATATTAAAGTAAAAAGAATAACTAAATGAGAATATGACCCCTCAAGGTCCAAAGTGGACATGCATGTCTAGGACTGTAGGAGATTTACGAGATTCTCAATGAATATGTCTCCTCTGCCTTTATCGTGGAGAAATACATGAAGACTTGGGAGGTTAACAAAGGTTGTGGTGTTATCTTGGGGTGAGTCAATATCACAGGAGAAGACATGTTGGATGCATTAGATTGTATGAAGGTGGATAAATCTCTTGGTCCTGAACAGATGCATTCAAGAACACTGCACGAGGCTACAGAACACACTACGGGGACCTTGGGTGATATTTTTGCATCATTGTTAGCGACAGTTTAGGTTCCAGAATATTGGAGAGTAGCAAATGTTGTGCCATTATTCAGGAAGGGATCTATAGAACAGGAAACCTAACATCTGTGGTTGGTCGGTTACTTGAGAAGACTCTGAGGGATGAGATATACATGCATTTGGAAAGATCAGGTTTTTTAGAAATAGTGTTTTTGACAGATTCCCGACAGTATGGAAACAGGCCATTTGACCCAACAAGACCACACCGACCCTCCAAACAGTAACCCACCCAGTCCCATTCCCGTACCCTGTATTTACTCCTGACGAATGCACATAACACTATGGGTAACTTAGCATGGCCAATTCACCTGACTATACATCTTTGGATTGTGGAAGGAAAATGCAGCACCCAGAGGAAACACACAAATACAGTGAGAATGTGCAAACTCCACACAGAGAGTCACCTGAAGCTGGAACCAAATTCGGTTCCATGGCACAATGAGGCAGGTAGGAGTTTCATGGCGATTGGTAGGACATTAAGGAGTGTAGTTGAGTAGAGGGACGTTGGAGTTTAGGTCCACCATTCTCTGAAAGTGGTGTCACCGTTAGACATGGTAGTGAAGAAGGCTTTTGCCACACTAGCATGCATCGGTCAGGACACGGAGAAGAGCAGTTGGGAAGTTATGTTGCAGTACTAGCCACTGAACCATCATGCCACCCTTGCTTTTTTCAACACAGTTCAATGACACAGGTACAAAATCTATTCTGTCCTTCACCCATAATGCACTTTCCAATATCACATACCAGGGATAAATTTTTCTCCACTGAAAATGTGATCTTATTATTTATTCGTTTTTTATTCATTTTAATAATTATTATTAATAGTTGTTTTTAGACTGGAAAGATTGAATGGCTTTGTGAGTGGGGGATCATGCCTCTCAAATTTGTTTGAGTTCATTGATGAAATGACCAGTAATGTTGATGAGGATAGAGCGGTGGACATAGCCTGTATGGTTTTCAGTAAGGCCTTTGGCAAGGTTACTATTGATAGGCTGGTCTGGAACGTGAGAATCGCATGGAATCCACAGGGATCTGGCGAATTGGATACACAATTGGCTTCATGGTAGTAAGCAGAGGGTAATAGTGGAAGGATGCTCTCGGACTCGAGGACTGTGACACATGAAGTGCCTCAGGGGTCGCTGCTGGGCTCATTGCTGTTTGTTATCTATATCAATGATATTCTTGCGAATGTGCAAGGCATGATTAGCAAACTTGAAGATGACACTAAAATAGGAGATATCGTAGACAGTGAGGAAGTATATCAGAAATTGCAGCAGGACCTTGATCAAACTTGAGAAGTGGGCCGAGGAATATTTAGGCAACGTTAGACCAAGGTAGGAGTTCCATGGCGATTGGTAGGACTTTAAGGAGTGTAGTTGAGTAGAGGGACCATGGAGTTTAGGTCCACCATTCACTGAAAGTGGGGTCACAGTTAGACTTGGTAGTGAAGAAGGCTTTTGCCACACTAGCATGCATCGGTCAGGACACGGAGGAGAGCAGTTGGGAAGTTATGTTGCAGTTATACAGGATGTTGGTGAGGCTGTACTTGCAGTGTTGTGTTCAGTTTTAGTCAAATTGCGATCGGCAGGATGTTTTTAATTTGGAATGTATGCAGACGGAATTTACAAAAAGGTTGCCAGGACTCAACAATATGAATTATAGGGAGAGGTTGGACAAGCGAGGACGTTTTTCTTGACAGAATAGATGTCTGAGAGGGATCTTATAGAAGTTTACATGGAATAGGTGAATGGATGCAGCGTTTTTTTTCCCTAGAGTTGGGGAATCGAGGAGGAGAGGGCATCATTTTAAGGTGAGAGAGGAATGAATAAAAGAGAAACTGATGGAAACTGTTTTACACAGAGAGTGATACACAAAAGGAATGAGCTGCCAACGGAAGTGGTTGAAGCATTTGTATTAACGATATTTAAACGGTATTTGGGCAAGTACATGGACAGGAAAGGATGAGAATGCTATGGGCCAAGTGCTGGGAAATGAGGTTAATGTGGTTGGATATTTGGATCAGCATGGACGAGTTTGGGCCAAAGGGCCTCTCTGCCTCTCTCCGTGCTGTAGGACTTGATGACGCTACAAATAGAATAGCATTAGGATCAAGCTCTCATTTATTCTTTGGTCATGAGTTCGAGTTATATTTGGACAATGTTCTGTCAAGTTAACTTTGCACATATTTTGCTTTTCAGTTTGTTATCGACAATATGTGTGCGTGTGTGTGTGTGTGTCTGTGTGTGTTTCTGCGTCTGTGTGTGTCTGTGTGTCTGTGTGTGTCTGTGTGTGTTTCTGTGTCTGTGTGTGCCTGTGTGCCTGTGTGTGTGTCTGTGTGTCTGTGTGTCTCTGTGTGTTTCTGTGCCTGTGTGTGTCTGTGTCTGTGTGTTTCTCAGTATTTTTTAAAGGAAAATATCAATATACATATTTGCAATATCCTCTCGTCATCCCTCTTTCCATCATAATTTGAGCAACTTTGTTTTGGTCATTAACGTGTTGTTTTAGCAGATTAAAGAAATCTGCCTGACTTGTTCCTAACACTAACCCTGACACACTCTGAGAACTATATCATTTGCCATATCACCAACATAATTATAATTATTTTTTGTGGCCAGTGGTGGAGTGGGGCTAGAAAAGGGAGAAGTTAACCAAAGCAACACAGGGAATTATTGACTCAATCAGCCAACGTTAGTGTCGAGGAGTTCTTTGGAGGGGATTCTGAGGGATGCGATTTACATCTATTTAGAAAGACAAGGACTGATTAGGGATAGTCAATATGGATTTGTGTGATGGAAACCATGTCTAATTTATGTGATTGAGTATTACGAAGAGGTGACAATGAAGATTGAAGAGGATACTGTGGTATACATTGTTTACACAGACTTCAGCAAGGCACTTAATACGGTACATCATCGTAGACAGATTACTCAAATTAGGTTATATGTAATTTAGGCAATGCTAACGAATTGGATACAAAATTGGATTGAAGGTAATGGATTGTTTTCCAGAAAGAAGACCTGTGGCCAGCGGTGTGCTGAAAGAATCAATGCTGAGCTCACTGCTTTTCATCACGAATATAAACAATTTTGATGTGATTATCGGAGGCATGGTTAGTAAGTTTACAGATAACATCACCAAAGTGGTGCAGTCGACAGTGACGAAGATGATCTCAGAATATAACGGGATCTTTGACATTACTGAGCCAAGGACTGGCAGATGGAGTTTAATTTAGATATTTGTGAGGTTTTGCATTTTGGTAAGTTAAAGCAGGGAATGAACAAAGAGGCCTATGGGTGAAGATTCATAGTTCCTTGAAAGTGGAGTTTAGGTCGGTAGAATGGTGAGGAACGTGGTTGGCAGGATTGTCTTAGTCTGTCAGAACATTGAGTATAGGAGTAGGCGTAACGTGTTGCGCTTGTACAGGACGTAGGTGAGGCCACTTGAAGAATATTGCGTACATATCAGTTGACTCTGCGAAGGATAGATGTTGTTAAGCTTGAAAGGGTGCAGAAAAGATTTACAAGGATTTTCTGGAACCTGAGAGTTTGAGCTACAGGGAGATGATGAACAGGTTGAGGCTTTTTCTCTGGACTGTCAGAGGCTGAATGGTGACCTGACAGATGTTTAAAGAAAGTCCTGAGGGGCATTGATAGTCTGAATGGGCAAGATCTTTTCACAGTGTAGGGGCGTCTATAACTGGACGGCATAGGGAGAAGGTGACAGAGCAAAGACTTAGAAGGGATCTGAGGGGAAACTTTTTTCATATAGAGGTTGGTGGGTGTACTGTCAGAGGAAGTGGTGAAAGCGGGTACAATTACACCTTTAAAATGTGTCTGGATAGTTACATAAATAGGAACGGTTCAGAGGGATGTGGGCCAAATGCTGACAAGTGGGACGAGATCTGATTCAGATGCCAGATTGGCGTGGACAAATGGACAAAAGGAGCTGTTTCCACGCTGTATGACTCACTTATTCTCACAACTGGATGAGGGAAAATTCTAAAAGGGCCATTCGAATGGTAATTCTCTTCCCCAGACGTTTGTGGTGCTTCTCTGATTACAAGTATTCACAGCTGAGTTAGTTAAAGATTTAACAGAGAAGTGTGTCACGGATAATGGGACAGGCAGGAAATGAGGCTGAGACCATAATCTGATCAGCGACAATCTTAATGCCTGGTGGAGAAGGCTCAAATTCTCTAATGACCCACTCCTGCTCCTCAGTCCCATGTTTCTGTGTTCCATTCCACCTCTCTAACCTGCTAGACAGGAGCATTTAGAGTCCACTTACTGTTAAAGCATGGTGCACAGAAATAGAGGAAACAATTCAGTCCCTCGAGACTGTCCCACTCAAGTTGGGAGATTTGGGAAATGTAATTGGAAGACCCAGGCTGGATATGGAAGAGGTTGCTCATTTCTCTTTACAGAGCTTGCCCTCTCTGTATCTTGTGCTTCATTTGTTGATCAGGTTGTAGACCCAGATTCACTGTGAATACAGCCCCCAAATCTCACCCAGTGATGGCTCACAAAATACACGGGTGGTCCGGATTGCAACATTCCATAAAAGACCTTCCAGGAAAATAAAACCAACTAACTTTCTAATAACTTAATGGGAGAACATCAGAAACAGGGGCAGGTCATTCACATCCCAAGCCTGCCTTACCATCACTAAGATCAAAGCTGACCTGCTCCAAGTCTCAAATCTTCCTTAATGTCCATGTCTTATTGAGCACTTCCATAGAGTACAGAACAAAGAATAAAACTGATTTGGAGATGCCGGTTTTGGACTGGGGTGTATAAAGTTAAAAATCACACAACACCAGGTTATAGTCCAACAGGTTTAATTGGAAGCACACTAGCTTTCGGAGCGTCACTCCTTCATCAGGTGATAGTGGAGGGCTCAATCCTAACACAGAATTTATAGCAGAAATTTGCAGTGTGATGTAACTGAAATTATACATTGAAAAAAGGTTAATTAGCATTTCATCTGTTAGACTATCATGACAGTTTCACTTCTATCATATGTAAATCACAAAACCGTTTTTTAAAAGTTGCATTCTCAGGTTAGCTGTAAACAATGGTGGTAGCTAGACAATATGGTGAAGGTGTTGCCCCCTGTGTTCTCTGTCTATGCCATAATGCTTAGATTGATTATAATCTAAAAAGTGAGATAACGCAGTTGTACATGAATTCATGCAGTTTCTGAGCTCAGAGTTCTACATGAAGGCATGCAGTTAGGACCTTCATCCCTCGACATTGTGCCGTTTATCCTACTCCAAGATCAGACTAACCTACATGCTTCCGTTCACTTTGTTCAATGTGCCTATCCAAGAGTCTCTTAAGTTTCCATCACGTATTTGACTCTACTACCACCACTGGCAGTGCATTCGACACACCCGGCACTCTCTGTGCAAAGACTCTACCGCTGATATCTTCCCTAAACCTTCCTCCAATTACCTTAAAATTATGCCACCTAGTCATAGACATTTCTGCCCTTGGAAAATGCTTCTGGCTATTCACATGTCTCTATGCCTCTCATCATCTTGTACACCTCCATTGAGAAAAGCCCTCGTTCCCTCATGGTTTCTTCAGAAGACGTGCTTTCCAGTCCAGGCAGCATCTTGGTAAAGTTTCTCCTGGTAAATCGCACTTAATGAGAATTAGTTATGACCTCTACACTTTTTGGAGTCATTCAAGGCTCAAGGAAAGATGATTATCATTGGTGGGCATCAATCATCTCAGCCATGGGACACATCTGCAGGAGATCCTCAGCGAAGCTTCCTCAGCCCAGGCATCTCCAGTTTGTCATCATAGAATCCCTACAGTGTGGAAGGAGGCGATACAGCCCTTTGAGTCCAAACTGAGCAGATTAGATACCCTACAGTGTGGAAACAGGCATTTCGGCCCATCCATTCCACAATGACCCTCCGAAGAGTAACCCACCAGGCACATTTCCCTCTGACTAATACACCTGACATAATGGATAATTTAGCATGGCCAATTCACCTGGCCTGAACATCTTTGGACTGTGGCAGGAAACCGGAGCACCCGGAGGAAACTCATGCAGACAAGTGGGGAATGTGCAAACTCCACACAGACAGTTGCCCAAGGGTGGAATCGAACCTAGGACCCTGGTGCTGTCAAGTAGCAGTGTAAGCTACTGAGCCACCGTGCGTGTAGAAGAGGGGGCATTCACTGAAGTTTACAAAATTTTCAGGACAAGTTGTCTCTCTTCAGCTCTTGAAACAGTCCGTGACCAAGTACAGCAAGACCTGGACAACATTCAAGACCGTGCTTTTAAAGTCTGGGTAACATTTATGTAACAGCACAGTACATTCCCACAGTAAAAGGAGGAGAAAATTCAGCACCTCAATCTGGTTTCACAAAAATGTGGGGAAGCCATTCATCCCATCAAAACTACTGGGCAAGAAGAAGGATTGCCCATTCAATCCCTCCTGCCCATTGCACAGGAAGACAGGGAGCCCACATGTAACACACATGGGATCAGAAAGAGCCATTTCACACCCGGAGTCATTTACAAAGTAACAGGAAGGGGTTATTCAGCTTGTCAAGCCACTAACGCAAGAACAGGAAAGTGTCAGAGATGCTCCACCATCACAAACAAATGGAGCAGGGACTGCATAGACAGACAACTCCAAATTGATCCACATGACTTAATTACTCAAAGTAAATATGTGTTACTTTAACATGGTTTTCTGGCAGTCGGAATGAAGCCAACATTGTTTAGCCATTCACCAAGTTATCTTCCATCTCCAAGAAGACATACCCATGGTCTCCGTGGAGGTCAGAAGCCATTGTGGAATAACTAATTGTTTCAGAATGAAGGTATATTGGCTGATAACAGGATTGTGTACAACGTGACATTCAATGCAGTGTCACACATTAACTGTGCATTGAAGTGTTCAGATTCTGGATCAGTGGTGCTGGAAGAGAACAGCAATTCAGGCAGCATCCGAGGACAGGCAAAATCGACGTTTCGGACAAAAGCCCTTCATCAGGAATAAAGGCAGAGAGCCTGAAGCGTGGAGAGATAAGCTAGAGGAGGGTGGGGGTGGGGATAGAGTAGCATAGAGTACAATAGGTGAGTGGGGGAGGAGATGAAGGTGATAAGTCAGGGAGGAGAGGGTGGAGTGGATAGGTGGGAAAGGAGCTGGGCAGGTCGGACAAGTCCGGACAAGTCAGGGGATCGTGTTGCTGGAGGTTAGAAACTAGGATGAGGTGGGGAAAGGGGAAATGAGGAAGCTGTTGAAATTCACATTGATGCCCTGGGGTTGAAGTGTTCCGAGGCGGAAGATGAGGCGTTCTTCTTCCATGCGTCTGGTGGTGAGGGACCGGCGGTGGAGGAGGCCCAGCACCTCCATATCCTCGGCGGAGTGGGAGGGGGAGTTGAAATGTTGAGCCACGGGGCGGTTTGGTTGATTGGTGCGGGTGTCCTGGAGATATTCCCTAAAGCGCTCTGCTAGGAGATGCCCAGTCTCCCCAATGTAGAGGAGACCGCATCTGGAGCAACGGATACAATAAATGATATTAGTGGATGTGCAGGTAAACTTTTGATGGATGTGGAAGGCTCCTTTAGGGCCTTGGATGAAGGTGAGGGCGGAGGTGTGGGCACAGGTTTTATAGTTCCTGTGGTGGCAGGGGAAAGTGCCAGGATGGGAGGGTGGGTCATCGGGGGGCGTGGACCTGACCAGGTAGTCACGGAGGGAACGGTCTTTGCGGAAGGCGGAGAGGGGTGTGGAGGGAAATATATACCTGGTGGTGGGGTCTGTTTGGAGGTGGTGGAAATGTCGGCGGATGATTTGGTTTATGCGAAGGTTGGTAGGGTGGAAGGTGAGCACCAGGGGCGTTCTCTCCTTGTTGCGGTTGGAGTGGTTGGGTCTGAGGGCGGAGGTGCGGGATGTGGACGAGATGCGTTGGAGGGCATCTTTAACCACGTGGGAAGAGAAATTGCGGTCTCTAAAGAAGGAGGCCATCTGGTGTGCTCTGTGGTGGAACTGCTCCTCCTGGGAGCAGATACGGCGGAGGCGGAGGAATTAGGAATACGGGATGGCATTTTTGCAAGAGGTAGAGTGGGAAGAGGTGTAATCCAGGTAGCTGTGGGAGTCGGTGGGTTTGTAGAAAATGTTAGTGTCAAGTCGGTCGTCACTGATGGAGATGGAGAGGCCCAGGAAGGGGAGGGAGGTGTCAGAGATGGTCCAGGTAAATTTAAGGTCAGGGAAGAATGTGGTGGTGAAGTTGATGAATTGCTCAACCTCCTCGCGGGAGCACGAGGTGGCACCAATGCAGTCATCAATGTAGTGGAGGAAGAGGTGGGGAGTGGTGCCAGTGTAATTACGGAAGATCAACTGCTCTACGTAGCCAACAAAGAGACAGGCATAGCTGGGGCCCATACGTGTGCCCTTGGCTACCCCTTTGATCT
Organism: Chiloscyllium plagiosum; assembly: GCF_037043375.1. NCBI lineage: Eukaryota > Metazoa > Chordata > Chondrichthyes > Orectolobiformes > Hemiscylliidae > Chiloscyllium > Chiloscyllium plagiosum. The sequence goes on from NW_028270167.1 coordinate 76,507,967, forward strand.
GGTGGAAGTGGGAGGATTCAAAGGATAAATTGTTAAGGGTGAGGACCAGTTCGGCCAAACGAATGAGTGTGTCGGTGGAGGGGTACTGTTGGGAACGTCTGGAGAGGAAAAAACGGAGGGCCTGGAAGCGCTCGTCATGGCGGATGGAGGTGTGGAGGGATTGGATATCCATGGTGAAGATGAGGCGTTGGGGGCCGGGGAAACGGAAGTCTTGGAGGAGGTGGAGGGCGTGGGTGGTGTCTCGAACGTATGTGGAGAATTCCTGGACTAGGGGATATAGGACAGTGTGGAGGTAGATAGAGATGAGTTCAGTGGGGCAGGAGCATTCTGAGACAATGGGTCGGCCAGGGTGGTCAGGCTTGTGGATCTTGGGAAGGAGGTAGAACCGGGCAGTGCGGGGTTCCCGGACTATGAGGTTGGAAGCTGTGGGTGGGAGATCTCCTGAGGTGATGAGGTTCTGTATGGTCTGGGAGATGATGGTTTGGTGATGGGGGGTGGGGTCATGGTCAAGGGGGTGGTAGGAAGAGGTGTCCTCGAGTTGGCGTTGTAGTGGTCAGTGCGCCAGACTACCACTGCGCCCCCTTTGTTCAGAGTTCATTCAGAGCCTGTGCCTCTCCGTCAATCGACATGGGGCTCTGCAGATGAATGTAAAGTGTCGTGAATCAAACATCTAATGTAAAGTATGACATTTTCACTATATTCAGCAGTTTGGGACATAATGAGTTTCTGTCCATGCCCATCAAGCTTCAACTTCTGATTCTCTCACAGCGCTACAGATTAAACACATAGTTGCTGCACTCTCTCCTCATGATAACATCATGCCAGTGTTTAGTCTGGTCAAACTACTTTGCACTCTCTCAGTGACAAAGGGATCATTGTTTATAAAGCAGACCAAACCTTCACACAATGCACCAAATACTCTCTCAAAAAACACGATCAGTGGGAAAGATATTCTAACTTTTGTACTTCAATCATTTTGCACGAAGAACCGCATATCATTTACTTCCTGTCCCCGTATGAATTCTGTCAGTGACTTATGACCAAGCACATCCAGGTCCTTTTCAACAAAAGCACTCGCCAACCTCTCTACTATTTAATAAATATAAATGTACATGATGGTATTTGTTGTTCACATCTGAATCATTTTTATACTTTGTCAACAGCTATTGCCCAAACAGTGATCCTGCTGCCGCCCATCAATCCTTCAGTCCAGAGAAAAACAGTATTCCTCTCGTATTTCCATTCCCCAATGTTTAATCCATGTGGTATATATTCCACCCCTACCTACCCATGGACCCTAACATTCCCCATTCACCTGTATTCAAACATGTCATGCGTCTTCTAAAAATACAAATACTCCACTCCCATTGGTTTAAACTGTCGATGTCACAACGGATAATCGCCACAATCAAAGATCATTTCCCTTTCCTGAATCAAGGCCGAATGTACCAAGTCATATCATTATTCTCCAAGTATCTAGTTGAGAAACGTTCCTTATAAAACGTTCCAATATTTTTTTTTCTAACAGCTGACATCAAGCTATTTCGTTTTGTGTTTTCCAACTCCATCCTGTTTTAAATATTTAGGTTTACAATAGTTATTTTCAAGTCTGAATCATCCTTTCCAGAATCTAACTAGCTTTGAAGAATAATCAGTAATTCTTTTATTAGCTCTGTTCTCATCTCAATCACTCTGGGATGTAGCTCATCAGATGCGGCAACTTATGAAACTTCAATTCAATTAGATGTTCAATGACATACACTTCATTAATTATGATTTCCTGCAGTTTCCGATTTTTACCAATCACTCTGTTCCCTAATATATCTGTAGGTTGGTTTCTGTACCTTCGCCTGTGGAGACGGAACCAATGCATTCCTCTCAGCAGGCAGGTGGTTTCTGACCGCTTATGAATACATTGGAGGATTGCACTTCAGAGATGGTGGATATATTACCCACTGCTGCCTGCAAAGTTCCTGAATCAATGCAGTTTAATTCATTGTGAGTGTCAGCACAGTACTGTCCCTGGTGTGAGACGACAGGTTATCCAGAAAGAGGGGATGCAGCTCAGTGACCACCTCAATTTTGAGACAAGCTGGCTTTACACTTTACACCTGAATGGGTGCAGCTTAGACAAATGTTCCTGGAAATCTCAGACAGTATAGTACAGTGCCCTGCTCCACCCAATTTACACAGCTTCCCTTCTTTGTAGTCTCAGCTCCATTTGTTTCCCATGGACCCAGACACACTGTAAATGCAGTATTCAGAGTGGGGTCCACAGACCCTCGGGGCTCCCTGAATGAACCCAATATCTGACATCACAATCCTGAGAACACCATCCACAGAACCTCCACTGACATTCTAGATGACAGCAGCAAGTCAATTCCCCACACCCATAGTGCATCCATTCAATGTTGAAAATGCCTCGGTCTCCTCAGTTTCCCTTCCAGGCTGAGAAAGCCGTTCCATCTCCACACAGTCGCACAGTTACAGTTCCTCTCTCCAAAGAAGCAGTTTACAATGGAACATTACGTTTCTCTGTATCTCAGCGACTATACGTATTGCTGATGGAGTTGATCACCATACTCAGAGACGAGAGATAGAGGAACATAACTCACGGTAAGCAGGGACATCCCGTAATAAATATGATATTCAGGAATATGTGAAAAGGGGAAATGTTAGATTAACTTCCCATTCTGTTTTCCTTCCAGTCCATCATCAGCAATCATTTTGCTTGCTTTTCCTTTCTCTCTCTCTCTCTCTTTCTCTCTCTCTCTCTCTGTTGCTGGACATCATCCACTCAACACAAACCTCCCGCTCAGCCTTCCAACCATCCCTGATATAATAATATTATTGCTCAGCTGCATTCAGTTTTGATAGGTTCACTGAACTCGAAATGCTACTTGTGTTTCTTCCGACAGACTGCCATATCTGCTGAGATTCTCCAACATTCTTTCAGACGGTGGAGAATTTTATTTCAGATCGCCAGCATCCGCATTTCCTTGGTTATTTCACCTTTAATGTTATTGTTTCGCGGGATGCCAGCATCAAGGGCAGTATTTGTTGTCCAATCTAACTGCCCTTGACCAAGCGGCCATTTGTCAAGGCAATATGGAGGCAACCATATTGTTGTAAATCTGAGGTGACACTTGGTTCAGACAGGGCAAAAATGTTAGGTTTCTTTAAAAAAAGGTTATCAATAAAAATGGAAAAGAAACCCTGATGGTTTACGGTTGCCATGAGTGAAATTAGGTTTCATTCTATTTTTTGTCATTGGAATTTAAATTTAGTCATCAGCAGTGGTAGGCTTTCAGACAATGGTATTTGAGTCATAACCCGTGCCTCTGAATTACACAGTAAGTGACATTATTAAGAGTCCCTGTTGTGAAGTAAATGTCGAGACAAGAAGAATTTTGTGGTCAAATCATTTGTAACTGTAAGAGAGGTCAGAAGAGAACTGGAGCCATAAAATCTGTCGTTAACGAAGGGGTAGGTGATGGCGAAGTCAGCAACAGCACTCAGGCAGAGCTGGTGATTGGGTATATTATGTAGGTGGGTGTCAGCAGGTTTGATGACAGAGAGAATATGGAGACATAAAACAGTTCACGGTAAAAAGGGACTCAAGGTTCCGAACAGTCCTATTCCTTCTCAGATGTTTATGAGTAAGTAGTTTGGAAATGCATGAGAAGGAAGTGGCGTTTGTGACTGAAAGTTTATGTATTTGTTAAATATAATCAACCAGCATAGCAATAACATTCAGCATCATTTATAGAATTGCCAGAGATAGACTTACCCGGAACACCAATAATAGCGAGGATGGGATAGTACCCAGCTTGAATAATCATCAGTATAGCTCGTATCCGCAACTCTAACCATGCCAATCCAGAGAAAGCCAAGAAAGACCTCAGGATAAACTCCTGTTCATTGTTGGAACATTCCAGTCTAATGTTCTCAGATTCTGATCCATTGTTGGAACATTCCAGTCTAATGTTCTCAGATTCTGATCCATTGTTGGAACATTCTAATGTTCTCAGATTCTGATTTCTCTCTCTTTCTCTGTAGCTGCTGATCCCAATATTGTTGAGGTTGACTCTGCCCCAAATACTATGGCATATGAAGTTGAAAGAAGTCCCTAATTATGGTAGAGGGAAATCCTCCAGTGACCCAGTTAGGTCCAGGAAGACTGATATTAATCACAATCACTGAACAAACAGCTCCGGTTAACCCATTTCACGGAAACTCTGATGTATCACAATAATACTTGGTGTGGGTGAAATTTTGATATCGCTGATTATTGGTCTAATGGCACATCTCCAGTTCTAAACATAGAGGTGAGGGAAAGAGATCATTCTTTCTCTGCACAAGCTCGATGATTCTGCTGTGTTTTAGTGGTGTAGGAATTGCTGGGCTCCCGAGGCTGTCTGTGCCTGATCACCAGGTCTGCTACATCTTTTCGTTTTATTTATTTCTGTTTAACTTAGACTTTTGTCTGTCCAGGATTAAACGGCTTCGGTGGATTTAGGCATTTTTGAGAGACGCCTACAGAGCCATAGACGATGTAGATACAGTCCACTCCTTGTGTTCTTGCAGCCACGGCCTGGTCCTGTGGAGTGATGGTCAAACTCTCACAGAACCAGGATTCTTAGTTTTACCTTTCGCCAGTTATTGCTGGGTTCTCAGCAGCGTTGGAAGGCAGGAAATCTCTCCCCGGTTCTACACACTCTCTCTGTGATTTCTCTCGGAAATATCTTTTGATGTTCTTTCCTTCTGGATTGGAGAACTGCATGTGAGACCATCTGTTTCCTGCATTTGCTTTTTGATATTTGTGTGCTTATTGGATGATACCATATTGGAGCAGTTACTGTATCGCTATTAAATAAACTATTATTCTGCTAAGTTATCCAACAGAATTAAGTTATTGTAAGTTCCTCTTTCTTCTGTTGTCTTTTATCAACAGTATTCAAATAAAGAGTGTTTTGCTTCATGTTGAATATTTTAACCAAGTAAATTCTATCTGAAACACATCACCTCACATTTACCTGCGGAATGGGCCGAGCTGGAGGAGCGATAATCATGTCAGGAATTATATCGGATACTGAATCCACCTCTCAGATCCAGTCTGGCTACGCATTAGCCCAGATAAGATACCTGCTCAGCATGAAGCACTGCGTAGACAAGGCGAGTGTACTGCTCAGAAATCCATCCAGGAACGAACACTGTTTAGAACTCACCAGTTCACTACTTATCTGTCCAACAGTGCACTGATCTAGAAACTTGGACTCGATAATCTTTTCAACACAGGGCACTGTGCAGAACACACAAAGGCATTGTTCCATACACACGGACTGGATATCTGTGCAGCACGGGGAGCTGTGCAGTGAATAGCAGTGAATTTATCCATTAATCTGGAGAACTTATTTCCCAGCACACACAGCTGTGTACACCAATCACTGCATTGCTGAGTAACACTGTATCAGATCATTGCCCAGCGTGGGGAAACTTGCAGCTCACGCTGGAAGTGACAGGATGTGCAGCTCCCTCCATTTACAACTCCATATCTACAGTATGGCAGGACACAGGGGTGCTGTGGAAGTGAAACTCACTGCCAGAGAGAGATGGCGGGGGAATCAGTTTAAATACCAATAAATGGGAGGAGCTTGGTTAAAAAGCGAGGGGGAGATTGAGAGAGAATTTCAGAGAAGGATCTGATAGTAGGTTTAAAAATTGTGAAATGAAAACGTTTCGAGAGCATCTTGCAATATAGACCACTGTTTCTAGGAATGATGGGTGAGAAGGATATTGGTGTAAGTTAAGATGATGGAGAGTTTTGGATAAGCATTCGTCCTGTAGCTTTGTAACTGGTAGTAGGATCAGCAGAGTCTTCGACTCACTGGGCTGAATCGAACAATAAGTTGACTCAGTGCCATTTTAATTGACTGTGACAGAAGGAATGTCTGCATGAGGCAGAGCTAGTTTTCTGGTGTTATCATATCGAACTCAACTCATGACCGATCCACCCCACCCCATGATGTCCCTCTCATTCAATACCAGCCCGATTCTCCTACACATCATGGCTGGAGGTACACACCATCACCCGGGTACCCCTGGATATTCAGTGATCCCTGGCACTGCTGCCATCTTTAAAAGGCACACGGTTGAGCTTTCTCAGTTTGGAGCTGTCCTGCATAGTTTACCCGAGCATGGCAAATAAGGGCGGATTACACCACAGCTTGTCGACAGGGGCACGGAGGTCCTAGCGAATGGTCTAGTAATGAGGGGGACCATTCTCTTCCCAGAGGGAGCCGCACCACCACACCCACCGAGCATGGTCTGAGCACACCACCCAGCTCAGTGCAGTATCTGATTTCCGAAGAAAAGTCCAGCAATTCAGGAAAAGCATCAATAACGTTCCTCGCTCTGTCAGGATAAGGGTCACCAGATTCTCTCCACTCTCTCACACTCACTGTATATCTGTTAGCGCCTTCTCCAGAATAAGGCTCCATCACTCTCACCACTGCAATGCAGCACCTTCTCTCTCTCTCACTTATGCAATACCCCCACATGGTTATAAAATGCTCTTATGAGTGCTGATTCTAGAATTCTCTGGATGATGTCGTTTGTACAATGTTCCAGATAATTTTCAAAATAATTCAAGTTTAGCAAAATGTTCATCCTCCAGTATGTAACGCAACAGAGGAAGGAGCAGAGTTTTACTTTCTTGAAAAATCACTCAGGATGAAAGTGCCTCATGAGGCCATTCAGCCTCTCAAATATGCTCCACAATTCAGACAATGGGATCACCTAAACACTTGATTACTCACTCTCTTCGCGAAGCCAGGCGTCACATTAGAGTTTCGCTAGTTTCACTGGAACACTCCTGTAATCCCGAGAGTTATGGAATATTTCAACACAGTGCCACCAGTGCCATTTCTATTATAACAAGCTATGAATTGCTGATGAGTTGTTTACCTCTGGTCTTTTCTGTTTGACAAAAGCCTTGTTTGTTTTGTTAGAGACAATGCCAAACTTTCATCTGACTACAATTTTGTTTATAATGTTGAAACTCTTTGTGCCTTCTCCTGTGAGGAACGATGTAAAATACTGTTTTAAATGATCTGCCTGCTCCCTGAAACCAGTTGCCCAGTCACATCCTCCAGGTGTCCAACATATTCTTCCCTGCCTTTCTTCCAAGGGTCACACACACATCGTGAACGTTTTTTATTCGATATGGGAAAACTCTTGCGGTTAGTTTATTTTCATATTTCTTGCCTGTTTTGGAACTTTTCTTTGTATTTTGTTTTGTACAGTCTGCTTCTGGTTCCAAAAGTAAACTTGCCAAATGTGGCCGACGATAGAGGTCCCGAATCTGAATTCTTCAGTTTGTGATTAATGAGTATCCTTCACAGTCTTTGTGCATCATGGGTGGATCATCTTCACATCTTCATATCATCTTCTTTTTGACCAGGGCCAATCATTACTGAGCGTTATTAATCAGTCCTGCTTAAATATCCCCCCCCCACCCCCCCCCATACACACACATCTGCTGACCTTCACCTATGTTGATTTTCACACTCCGTATTTGACCAGATATATGACATAAATCTGTATTTGAAATGACTGGCTCTTTTCAATCATTCAGGGGCAACCTACGTATGTGGCTGAACACATGATCAGCTGAGGGTGACACCATTCTCCCAGTTTCCCTGCCTCTGTCATTTCTGTTCGATGATGCCACATTCCCTTGGGCAGCTTCCTGCAAGTCATCCTTTTCTCTCAAACGAGAAATTCCCTCACTCTGATGGACTGAGCTTTCAGCTGTGACTGTCCCGTCTCCCTCTCTTCTGCCCTCACTCCGTCCCCTCCCTCACAGAATAGTGATAGATCTCCCTTCGTCCTCACTTCCAACTGCACTACAATCTGCATTCGCAGAATCATCCTCCAGCGCTTCCACCACCTCCTGCAGGACAGCACCATCAAACACATCTTCCCCTCCCATCCAATGTCAGTATTTCACAGGGACCACTCCTTCTTTGGCACACTCCATTACCCCGAACACTTCCCATCATCCCCCATGTCCCCTTCCCATGCAAATGCAGAAGCTGCAACATTTGCCCAATCATCTCTTCCCTCCTCACTGTCCAACGCCCTAAACACACCTACCAGGTGAAGCAGCATTTCACTTGTACACTTCCAATCCAGTCTCCAGTCATTGCTGCTCACAATGCAGTCTCCTTTACATTAGTGAGCCAAACAGAATCTGTTTTGAGGAACATCTGCACTCTGTCTGTCGGAATGACCCTAAACTTCCCATTTCAATAACCTACATTGCTCTCAAGATAATGAGAATTCTTTGAGGAGGTAACGACAGGTTGGACCAGAGAGAGTTACCTATCTGAAATTCCAGAAGGCCTCTGATATGTTACCGCACAGGAGGCTGCAGAGTAAGATAAGGACCCATGGTGTCACTGGCCAGGTACTAGCGTGGATAAAAGGTTGGCTCTCTGGCAGGATGCAGAGTGAGGATACAATTGTCCATCTCAGGACGGCAGCCAGTGACTAGCAGTGTTCAACAACACTCAGTGTTGGGACCACAACATTTCACTTTATAGGTTAATGATCTGAGTGGCGGGGCAGAAGGCATTCTGGTTATGTTTGCAGATGATGCAAAGATAGGTGGAGGGGCATGTCGTATTGAGGAGGCAGGCAGCCTGCAGAAAGATTTCGACAGTTTAGGAGAGTGGGAAAGGGGTAGCAGATGGAATACAATGTGGGAGAGTGTGAGTTCATGCAAGTTGGTATGAAGACTACAGGCATGGACTATTTACTAAATGCGGGAAAAAAAATCAGAAATCTGAGTAACAAAGGGACGTGGGATTCCAAGCCCAGGATTTGCCTTCGATAAACTTGCAGGTTGAGTCAGTAGTTACGAATGTAAATACAATGTTGTCATTCACCATTAGGATATAATGGTGGGGATTCTGAGGATTTCTAAGGCTCTGGCCAGACCACATTTCCAGTATTTTGCGCCTCATACCTCAGAAAGGATGTATTAGCCTCGATGTGTGTCAAGAGAAGGTTCACGAGAAATGAAAAGCTGAACACATGAGGAATATCGGAGACTCTGGGTTTATACTCGATGAGGATTAGAAGGACGAGGGGTGTCCAATTGAAACTTACAGAATACTGAATGACCTGGATACAGACAAAATTGGGAGGACGTTTACACTGGTAGGAGGGCACAGGCTTAGAGCAAAGGTAAACCCCATTAGAACGGAGATAAGTTGAAACGTCTTTAGCCAGAGAGTCGTGAAATTGTGGAATTCCTTACCACGGAAGGCTGTGGAAACCAGATCATTTGGCACCAACGATATGGCCAGGAACGGGACTGAGGATCTGAAAAGTGACTACAGAGAGTTAGTTTGGAAGCGGAAGAGCAGGACAAGCAGAGTAGTGCTCTTAGGTTTGTTACCTGTGTCACGAGCTAGTGAGATGAGGAACAGTCAGCGAATGCAGCTTTACACGTGGCTGCGAGGCTGGTGCAGGAGAGAGGGCTTCAGATAACTAGACCATCGGGATACCTTTTGGGTAAGGTGGGACCTGCACTTGAAGGATGGGTTGTACCTAAACCGGAGGAGCACAAATATCCTGTTTGGGAGGTTTGCTCGTGTGATTCAGACGGGTTTAAACTAGATTGGCAGCGGGGTAGGAATCAGACCATATGTCTGAGAGGCGGTTAGATGCAGATGGGGCAGTGACAAGATGTATTGATCTACCAGGAATGTTTCTCACGCGATGAAACAAAGGGAACGTTTAAAGTGTGTCTGCTTTAATGCAAGGAATGACCGAAATAAGAGTGATGAACTTAGAGCATGGATCAGTACTTGGGTTTACGATGTCGTGGCCATAACAGAGACGTAGGTTTTACAGGGCAGGGATGATTGCTTGATCTTCCAGGGATTAGAACGTTTAAAAATGTTTCGGGGTGGCTCAGTGGTTAGCACTGTTGCCTCCCAGCGCCAGAGACCCGGGTTCAATTCCCACCTCAGGAAACTGACTGTGTAGAGTTTGCAAATTTTCCTGTGGGTTCGCTCCGGGTGCTCTGGTTTCCTCGCATAATCCAAAGCTGTGCAGCTCAGGTGAATTGTCCATGCTAAATTGCACGTAGTGTGAGATGAAGGGGTAAAAGTAAGGGAATAGTTCTGGGTGAGTTGGTGTGGACTTTTTCGGCCGAAGGGCCTGTTTCCAAACTGTAAGTAATCGAAATAGGAACAGGGTGGGTGGAAAATGAGGAGGGTGTGTAGCATTGCTAATCAGAGAGTGCGTCACAGCTACAGAAACGAAGGTTGTTGAGGAAGGTTTGTCTGCTCTGCCCATATGAATGGAAGTTAGGAACAGCAAGGAAATAGTCACCACATTTGGGTGTTTTCTACAGACCAACTAATAGCAGTAGAGGGATTGAAGATCTCATAGGCAGGCAGATTCTGGAAAAAATACAAAAGTAGCAAGCTTATTGTTATGGGTGATTTCCACTTTTCCAATATCGAATGGGGCCTCCTAAGTGCAGATGGTGTGGATGAAGCCGTTTTTGTCAGGTGTGTTCAAGAGGGTTTCCTTGTTCAGTTTGGAGACAGACCAACGAGGGAGAGGCCATTTTGGATTTGGTGCTCGGCAACGAGCCAGGACAGGTGTCAGAACTCACGGTGGAAGAGCACTTTGGTGAAAGTGATCACAACTGCCTCACATGTAGCATAGTCTGGGAGAGTGAAAGGAACAGTTTCCCAGGGAAGATATTTAATTGAGGAAAAGGAAAATATGATGCTATCAGACAGGAGTTGGGAAGTACAGACCGGGAGCAATTGTTCCACAGAAAGGGCACAGCAGACATGTGGAGACTGTTTAAGGAGCAGTTGTTGTGAATGATACACAAATTTGTTCCTCTGAGACAGGGAAGAAGGGGTAAGATTAAGAAACCTTGGATGACGAGAACAGAGGAACTTATCGTCAAAAGGAAGCAGGCAGCTTAGGTAAGATGGAGGAAGCAATGATCTAACACAGCTTTAGAGGATTACAGGCTTGCTAGAAAGGAGCTCAGAAATGGACTGAGGAGAGACTGGAGGGGGCACGAAAAAGACTTGGCAGGAAGGATTTGGTAGAACCCAAAGGCATTTTACTCATACGTGAGGAATAAGGGAATAATCAGGGAGAAGATAGGGCCGATCAGGGATAGCGTAGGGAACGTATGCGTGGAATCTGAGCAGATAGGGGAAGCCCTAAATGAGTTTCTTTTGCTTCGATTTTCACCAAGGAAAGGGAACTTGTTGTAATTGAAAATTTAGAAGAGCAGGGACAGATCTGTCTTGACCAGGTAAAGTTTAATGAAGTTGATGTGCTAGAAATTTTGGAAAACATTAATATGGATACGTCCCCAGGACCAGACCAGATTTATCCTAGACTGCTCCAGGAAGCGGGAAAGGAGGTTGCTAAGCCGCTGCCGAGGATATTTAGAACATAGAACATAGAACAGTACAGCACAGAACAGGCCCTTCAGCCCACGATGTTGTGCCGACCACTGATCCTCATGTATGCACCCTCAAATTTCTGTGACCATATGCATGTCCAGTAGTCTCTCAAATGTCCCCAATGACCTTGCTTCCACAACTGCTGCTGGTACCGCATTCCACGATCTCACAACTCTCTGTGTAAAGAACCCGCCTCTGACATTTCCTCTATACTTTCCTCCAACCAGTTTAAAACTATGACCCCTCGTGTTAGTCATTTCTGCCCTTGGAAATAGTCTCTGGCTATCGACTCTATCTATGCCTCTCATTATCTTGTATACCTCAATTAGGTCCCCTCTCCTCCTCCTTTTCTCCAATGAAAAAAGTCAACCTCTCCTCATAAGATAAGCCCTCAGTCCAGGCAGCATCCTGGTAAACCTCCTCTGAATCCTTTCCAAAGCATCCACATCTTTCCTATAATAGGGTGATCAGAACTGGACGCAGTATTCCAAGTGCGTTCTAACCAAAGTTTTATAGAGCTGCAACAAGATCTCATGACTCTTAAACCCAATCCCCCTGTTAATGAAAGCCAAAACACCATTTGATTTCATAACAACCCTGTCCACTTGGGTGGCCATTTTAAGGGATCTATGTACCTGCACACCAAAATCCCTCTGTTCCTCTACACTGCCAAGAATCCTATCCTTAATCCTGTACTCAGCTTTAAAATTCAACCTTCCAAAATGCGTCACCTCGCATTTATCCAGGTTGAATCCATCTGCCACCTCTCAGCCCATCTCTGCATCCTGTCAATGTCCCGCTGCAGCCTACAACAGCCCTCTATACTTGTCAACGACACCTCCAACCTTTGTGTCGTCTGCAAACTTGCTGACTCATCCTTCAATTCCCTCATACAAGTCATTAATAAAAATTATAAACAATAGAGGCCCAAGGACAGTGCCCTGTGGAACACCACTCACCACTGACTTCCAGGCAGAATACTTTCCTTCTACTACCACTCGCTGTCTTCTGTTGGCCAGCCAATTCTGTATCCAGACAGATACGTTCCCTGTATCCCATTCCTCCTGACCTTCTGAATGAGCCTAGCATGGGGAATCTTATCAAATGCCTTGCTGAAGTCCATATACACCACATCCACAGCTTGCCTCTCATCAACTTTTCTAGTCACATCCATAAAGAACTCAGTAAGGTTTGTGAGGCATGACATTCCCCTCACAAAGCCGTGTTGATTGCGTTTAATCAAGCCATACTCTTCCAGATGGTCATAAATCCTATCCCTCAGAATCCTTTCTAACACCTTGCAGACGACAGACGTGAGACATACTGGCCTGAAATTGCCTGGGATTTCCCTATTTCCTTTCTTGAATAGAGGAATTACATTTGCCTCTTTCTCGTCCTCAGGTACGAGTCCAGTGGAGAGCGAGGATGCAAAGATTGAAGCAAGTGTTGAAGCAATTGCATTTCTCATTTCCCAAAGCAGCCGAGGACAAATCTGGTCCGGCATGGCGACTTGTCACTCTTAATGTTTGCCAAAATGTTCAGCACATCAGCTGCCTCTATCTCTATCCATTCCAGCAAGCACACCTGCTCTTCAAAGGTTTCATTCACAACAAATTTCGTTTGTTTCGTGAAGACAGAAGCAAAAAACTAATTTTGGGCTTCCACTACCTCCTCAGACTCCACTCACAAATTCCCTATGCTATCCCTGATCGGCCCTACTCTTTCTTTGACCATTGTCTTATTCCTCACATGAGTGTAAAATGCCTTTGTGTTCTCCCTAATCCGTTCTGCCAAGCCTTTCTCGTGCCCCCCCCCCCCCCCCCCCCGGCTCTCCTCCGACCATTTTTGAGCTCCTTCCTCGCCTGCTTGTAATCATCTAGAGGGGAGCTCGACCCTAGCTTGCTCCACCTTATTTGAGCTACCTTTTTTCCTTTTGACGAGAAGCTCCACCGTTCTCGTTAACCAAGGTTCCTTTGTCATACCACTTCTTGCCTGTCTCAGAGCGACATATTTATTTATCACTTGCAACAAGTGTTCCTTAAACCGTCTCCACATGTCTATAGTGCCTTTACATGGAACAATTGCTCCCAATCCATGCTTCTTAACTCATGTCTAATCGCATCATAGTTTCCTCTTCCCCAATTACATATTCTCCCATTTTGCCTAATCCTCTCCTTCTCCATAGCTATGTAGAATGTAAAGCAGTTCTGGTCACTATCACCAAAAAGCTCTCCCACCACAAGGTCTGATACCTGCCCCGGCTAGTTAACGAGCACCAAGTCGAAATGGCCTCTCCCCTCGTCGGCCTCCTCACTCTCCACAGGAGTCGTACCAGAGGATTGGAAAGAGGCGAATGTTGTTCTTTATATCAAGAAGGGTAATAGGGAAATCCCGGGCAATTAGAGACCAGTCAGTCTTACGTCTGTGGTCAGCAAAGTTTGGAAGAAATTCTGAGGGATAGGTTTTATGACTATTTGGCAAAGCATTGTGTGATTAAAGGCAGTCAACATGGTTTTGTGAGGGCAGGTCATGCCTCACAAATCTTATTGATTTCTTTGAGGAGGTGTCAAGACAGGTCGATGATGATCGAGCAATGGATGAGGTGCATGTGGACTTCAGCAAGACATTTGATAGAGTTCCCCGTGGAAGGCTCATTCATAAAGTCAGGAAGTATGGGATACAGGTAGATTTGGCTATATGGATTCAGACTTGGCTGGCTGCCAGAAGGCAGAGAGTGGTTGGAGATGGAAAGTATTCTGTTTGGAGTGGGATTCCACAGGGCTGTGTTCTTGGGCCTCTGCTCTTTGCAGTTTTTATGAATGACTTGGATGAGGAGGTTGTGGGTTGTATTAGTAAATTGGCTGATGACACAAAGGTTGGAGGCGTCGTCGATAGTATAAAGGGTACTGTAGGCTGCAGCACGACATAAACAGGATGCGGAGCTGGGCTAAGAAATGGCAGATGGAGTTCAACCTGGATAAATGCGAAGTGATGCATTTTGGAAGGTCAAATTCGAATCCTGAATATAGCATTAAATACAGGATTCTTGGCAGTGTAGTGGATCAGAGCGATCTGGTGTGAAAGTGCATAGATCACTCAAAGTTGCCACCCAAGTAGATAGTATGTCAATAAAGCATATGGTCTTTGGCTTTCATTAACAGGGGGATCGAGTATAAGAGCCGCAAAGTTTTGCTGCAGCTCTGCAAGTCCCTGGTGAGACCACACTAGGAATATTTCATGCAGTTGTGGTCGCCCTACGATAGGAAAGACACAGAGGCTTTGGAGAATGTGCAAAGAAGGTTTACCAGGATGCTGCCTGGACTGGAGGGCTTGCTTTATGAAGAAAGGTTGAACAAGCTTGGACTTTTCTCTCTGGAGACAAGGAGGAGAGAAGAGACCTGATCGAGGTGTACAAAATAATGAGAGGAATAGATAGAGTTAATACCCAGAGACTTTTCTCCAGGGCAGGATTGACTAGTACGAGAAGTCATAGTTTGAAGGTATTAGGAGGAAGGTATAAGGGAGACGTCAGAGGTAGGTTCTTTACGCAGAGAGTTGTGAATGCATGGAATGCGCTGCCAGCTCTGGTGGTGGAAACAGAGTCATTGGGGGCGATTAAGCGATTGTTGGACATGCTCATGGATAGCAGTGAGTTGAGGTTTCCGTAGGTTATATTATTATATTTTACATTCGGATTAAATCTCGCGACAACATCGTGGGACAAAGGGCCTGTTCTGTGCTATACTTTTCTATGTTCAATGTTCTATTTAGTATATGTAAAACAGAGACAGATAAGTTCTTGATTGACAAGAGGCTCAAAGGTTACTGAGAGGAAGCAGGGAAATGGGGTTGAAAATCTGTCAGTCGTGATCGAATGGCAAAGCACAGTTGATGGCCCAAATGGCTCATTTCTGCTCGTATAGTCTTGTGGCCTTATAATATTGCGGTCCTGGATGGCACGGTGTCTCAGTGGTTTGCCCTGCTGCCTCACAGCGTCAGGGAATTGGGTTCGATTTCCTCTGGGTGTACTAGTTTCCTGTCACAGTTCAAGGTTGTGCAGGTTAGGTGAACTGGCCATGCTGAATTGCCGATTGTGTTCAGGGATGTTGATATTAGGTGCAATAATCAAGGGTCTATATATAGTCTTCGGGTACAGAATGGGATTGGTTTGCATACTCTTTGGAGGGTCAGTATAAACCTGTTGGTCTGAAGGGCCTGTTTCCACACTGTAGGCATTCTAAGAAAATGCAGGACGCTGCAATGTTCCAATGAAGCGCAACCCAAGCTCGAGTAACACCTCACTTTACACTTTGGTACGTCACAGTCTGTAGGAGTTAATATTCAATTCCATAAATTCACAGCCTGAACCCACTATGGCTGTTCTCCATTTTCTGTACACTCTCCCTCCTTGGCTCCCTAAGTTCGTGTCTTGCTTTGTTCCATTCAACAGAGTAAATCAATTTCATATATTTACACATTAATTTACACCCATTATATATCTGTGTCTCTTTCACCACAATTTCAAGCCCATTTGCCTTTCACACTGGGCCTCCAAACACTCTTCCCCCCCTCTGCCAAGATATTAAAACGCTCACTTTCCAATCCTTTACACGTCTGAAGAAGATTTGCACTGGACTTGAAACATTAACATTGTTTCTCTGTCTCTGCGGATATTGCCAGACCCCTGAGTTCCTTCAAAAATGAAAAGCTACAGAATACAATTTCAATATAGCAAAGATCATTGGATACAGGATATCTGAAACAAAAACAAAAATTGTTGGACTTACTGGGTGCTTTGAGGAACAGTCACAGAACCCGAAAGATTAACTCTGTTTCACTGCACAGATGCTGTCAGACTTGTTAGTATCTCCAGCAATTTCTGGTTTTGAACAAGTTTCAAACATGTGTGTCAAAGCTGCTCACACGCCCTGTCCAACATGGAGTGCCATACACCGGGAAGTGAATGATAAAGTAAGATATACAAATTCTTACAGTGCCAGAGAGTGGTGGGGGCATGGAATGCGCTGCCTATTGGAGTGGCAGAGTCAGAATCATTGGCGAACTTTAAGTGGTAATTGGATAGGTACATGGATGGGTGCTTAAGCTAGGACAAATGTTCGGCACAACATTGTGGGCCGAAGGGCCTGTTCTGTGCTATATTGTTCTATGTTCTATGTTCTATGTTCTAAATTCATTTGCTCTGAAACTACATAAGGCTGTCATCACCGACACTATAGAGCTCTTAATCATGGTCATGGAGAGAAACAGGAAAACACAGTGGCTTTAAACAGAAGATGGTATTACCGGAGGGGAAGAGATTCAGGTAAAAACATTAAATGCTTTTAGGAATGCGACAAATTGGAGGCATGGCATCATGAAGATACCCCAACAGGATGAGAATTTTTTTAAAAATGAAGCGTTCCCACATCAGAAACCTGGATAGGGCACTGTGTACAGGGAAGAATGGTGACTGGATCCCTGTGCGAATGAGGACAGGCAGCAGAATTGTATTGCAGATATTGGAGCTCAAACTGGGCATTCATGTGATGCTGTAAATCATAGCAGCTGTAGTATCAGCAGCAGCAGCAGTTGAATTATATTCAACCACAATATGTTTTCTCAGTCTACCATTACCATGAAGCCGATCTCCGCTTCAGTGATGAGTGTGGGTGAACATGCTATGGTCAGAACCGTGTGTACATAAACGTGATGACAACCCATTCAAGCTGCCGCACTTACTGCTTTAATTAACAAACAGCAGAATTAACATTTGATAAAGAGGGCGCCATGACCCCAAGACCGTGACTTCTTCTTTTAAAACCAGCTACTTACTTCTTACTCTTACCTGTTAGAAAAATCCTTGTTCCTTTTGTTAGAGACGGTTCAAGAACTTCCCTCCTACTAACATTTTGTTTACATCATTGAAATACTTACTGTATATTCCGCTGTGAGGAATGATGCAAAACATGGGTGTAAATTATCTGTCTGCTCCCTGTAGCCAATTCTTCAGTCACACCCGCCAATTATCCTCAGTATACTTTCCTAATTAATTTCACCTAAGGTCACACACTCATCTTGAACTTTTTTTATATGCTCGGAAAAGCTCGTGCTGCTTGTTTTTGTATTTCTTGCCAAATGACTACATCATGTCTTTTCTCCCCTTTTCCTCGCTTTCTAGATTCATACAGTCATATAGGGCACAAACAGACCCTTTGTTCCAACTTGTCCATGCTGACCAGGTTTTCCAAACTAAACTAGTCCCATCTGATTGCATTTTGTCCATATGCCTCTAAACGTTTCCCTTTCATATGTCTGTCCTAATGCGTTTTAAATGTTGTAGCTGTACTTGCATCTCCCACTCTTCCTCTGACAGCTCATTCCATATACACACATCACCCTCTGTGTGAAAACATTGACTCTTTGTCCATTTCGAATCTCCCCTCTTTCACCTTAAACCTACGCCTTCTATGGTTGCACTCCCCTATCCCATGGAAAAGACCTTGGCTGGTCACTCTATTCATACCTCTCATGACTTTATAAACTTCTACAATATCATCCCTCAACCTTCTACACGCTATCTGACATCAGCTTCACGAACAAGCATTTAAAGATAAGCATTGCAAATTTGAAACAGTATTCAAATGACAGGTAAATGACACTCAGCCCAAGCTTCGTACTGTGATTTGTTTTTTTCTACATGTTATAATACTAAGGCAGTAGGAAACTGTTACGAGTACCAATAAGAGGCAAACACCTGAATTGCTTTGTCCAAATGGGGCGATGATCTCGACAGTGAAAGCAACATCACTGGCCTGAACCATGTAAGAAGGGGAATTCTTGTACCACACGGTGAGCGTGCAGTTGCCTTTAGCAGAGTGAAATGAAGACTGAGTATACCGTTTGAAATTTGGATCACAGTGTGAATTCAGTGCAAAGGGGGAGAGGTCATTTCAATAAGGTTTACTCAAAGAAGGACACTTTCCGGAGTGAGATGTGTGGGAGGTGTAAAACAGCATGAATGGAGAGGCCGAGCCACACTGAGACCAAAGACAAAGTGGCAACACTAAACGCAGTTTGATGTTACTGAAGAGTAGGTAGACTTAATCAAGGAGATTCAGGTGAAGTGGGGAGGAAACATAATGTAGGAGAATGTACTCTATAATTTGAGAGGGAGAACCTGGAATCACGAAGGGGACACAAGCAGGGAAGAGGATGGAGCAGCAATGGCAGCAGTTTCTGGGGGAATTCAGGAATCACAGCTGAAATTCATGCCTAGCATTTGCTTCTGGTCATGAAATAAATATCCTAAATCTGGCCCTCCACTAATGCTCATCAATAGTATCCTTGAGAGCCTTTGTCAACCATGGGTGGTTCACCTTCTTATCGAGTTCTTCTTTTTGAACAGTAACAATAATTACTGAGCGGTTTGGGATATCTGTTTGAATGTCTGCTCACGTATACTCACTGGCCGACCTCTGGGTCTATTTTCACATTCCGCTTCAGACCAGATGTGAGGCAGAAATCCTCAAATTAGATGCCTGGTTCTTTTCCATCATTCAGGGGGAACTTCTGCCTGTGACTGAACACAAGATCAGCGGAGGCTGACTCCATTCTCCAGTTTCTGCATCTCTGTTGTTTCTGTTTGACGATGCCACATTCCTGTGAGCTGCGTCTAACGTGACCTCATTTTCCTTCAAGCAAGAAATCCCCGAACTCTGGTGGACAGGGTCTTCAGCTATGACTGTCCCATCTCCCACGGTATTGCCCTCAATCCGTCCCCTCCATCCCAGAACAATGATAGATTCCTCCTTGTCCACACTTCCTCCTGCACGAGAATCCACATTCACATATTCATCTTACGCCATTTCCACCATCTCCAGCAGGACAGCATCATTAAACACATCTTCCCCTCCCGCCCACTGTCAGTATTTCACAGCGACCGTTCCCTCTGTGTCACCGTCCATCACCACGAACGTTTCCCCACTACCTCATCGCACCATCCCATGCAATTACAGAAGCAGCAACACTTGTCCATTCATCTCATCCCTCCTCACTGTCCAAGGCCCCAAACATAGCTTCCAGGTGAAGCAGCATTTCACTTGTAAACTTTCAATCTGATATCCTGTCATTGCTGCTCATAATGCAGTCTCTTTATATTGGCGAGACCAAATAGAGATTGCTTTGAGGAACACACCCACTCTGTCTGTAGAAATAACCCTAACCTTCTCGGTGTTTCCCAACTTTCCTTGCTCTCATGCTAACATTTCAGCCCTGGGCTGCTGCAAAGTTGCAAGGAAGCACAGCCCAAGCTCGAGCAACAACTCATTTTACACTTTCGTACGTTACAGCCTTTAGGAGGTATTGTACAATTTCATAACTTCACAGTCTGACCCCATTATAACTGTTCTCCAGTTTCCGTACAATCTCCCTCCTGGCCTCCCTATGACATTGTGTGGTTGTATCTTCTTTATCTTTCACTGAATAGAGAGAACTCCTTTTCCCCATTCAGATGTTAATTTAAAGCTATTTCACATGATTTTCTCGTCCACCACTACTAAAAGCATGTTTATCTTTTGCCACACCCTCTTTTACACGTCAATCCACCCCCAACATCTGTCAAGGGATTATAAAGCTCATATTCCAATCCTTTTCAGTTCTGAAGAAGTGTCATACTGAACTTGAAAGGCTAACTCTGTTTCTCTGTCTCTGCAGATGATGCCAGACCTGTTGAGTTTCTCAAGAAATGAACAGGCTCAAAACAAGTTTTCAATTAAACATATGACTATGGATACTGGAAATGAAAATGCAAAAAATGCTGGAGAAAATTGGAGCTTTGTAGAAGGGTCACTGGTCCTAAACGATTAACTCTGTTTTCACTCCACAAGATGCTGCCAGACCTGCTGAGTTTCGTCAGCAATTTCTGTTTTTGAACAAGTTCCATAGACGTGTGTTAAAGCTGCTCAAACGCTCTGTCTCACACGGAATGCACTGGGATGTGACCGATAATGCAAGGTGTACAAATTCCTTGATCTGAAACTGCATAAGGCTGGCGTCACTGACACTACAGAGCTCTTAATCTTGGTCAGGGAGAGAAACAGAGGGGAACACATTCACATCAAACACAGAAGATGGCATTGGGGGAATGGAAAAGATTCAGATGCATATGTTAAGGGATTTGAGTAAAGTAACAAATTGGAGGCGTGACACCAGGGAGAAACCCTCAGCAGAATCAGAATAGGAAAATGGAAGTGTTACCACATCAGAAACCAGGCTAAGACAGAGAGTGCAGGACTGATGGATGAATGGGTCTTGGTGTGAACTGGGGGATAGTCAGTAGAATTGAATTGAACATATTGGAGCTCAAAGTGGGCATTCATGTGGTGCGGTAGAATCACAGCAGCAGCAGAATTGTATTCAACTACAATCTGTAACATTTTCCCCAGGATAATCCCTTATCCTACCATTACTATCAGGCTGATCTATGGGTCAGCGACGAGTGCGGGTGAACATGATAGGGTTCGGAACCATGTGTACCTAAACCTGATAACAACCCATTAAATCTACCGCACTTGACTGGTTACATTCACAACAGCAGGACTAACATCTGATACAGAGGGCGAAATGATCGCAAGATCAACAGATCATATCGTAGTTGTGCAGTGCTGCCACATCCAGAATAAATGTCGATGGATTATTAAACAACTCACTGGAGGAGAGGACTCCATAAATAACGGGACAACCCTGTACATCAGTGTAAAAGACATGGTTGTATTACTTGCACCGTCCTCAGCCAGAAGTGTTGAGTTGATGATCCACCTCACCCTCGTCGTGCTGCCCGCAGAATCACAGATGCCAGTCTTTAGTCAAGCTGATTCACAGTATGTGACATGAAGAAACATCTGAACACAGTAGATACGACAAAGGCAATGGGCCCCGACACCTTTCCTGCAATAGGACTGAAGACTTGTGCTGCACAACAAGCCGTGTCTCTGGGGAAGCTGTTTCATTCCAGATCCAACTCTGACATCTGCCTGGCAATGTGGAAAATAACTCAGCTATGTCCAATCCCATAACAAGGGAATAACTACAGTCTGACCATTTACCACGCCCTGAGTCCCATTGCAATGGTCACATTGGTGGGAGTTCTTTCTGGCAGATCTGTCAAGCAGCACATAAATAACCGGCTCAGTGTGGTTTCAGATAGGTCACCATGTGGAGAGGGTGCTGTGTGGAAATATCACTGGATTACTAATCCAGATCAGGCTAATGCTCTGGCAGCCTGTGGAATAAAATATAGAGATCTAAAACCTGGAGTCATTAACAGTGACCTTGAAGCCAATGTCGATTGTAAACAATAATTTCCTTCCTCAATGTACTTTCAGGAATTGAATCTCGGGTGCTTTCCTGGTCTGGCCTAAAAGTGACTCCAGATACACAGATATGTGGAAAAGTTTTCAATGGTCTCGGAAACGGCCAAGCAAGACAATGTATTGTATCAACCTGCTCCGAGGTCTTAAAGGATAAAGCCGTACAGATCACCCGGCACCAGCCTCAGCATTGGAACGGGATACACTATCCTACTCACCCTGCAGAGACCTCCTTCCTAACACCTGTGATCTGGTGACAACATTTACAGAGCTTTCCCACAGACTTCACAGAAACTTCGGGAATGGAGTAGGTCATTCAACACACTGAGCATCCTCCATTCTAGTTCATGGTGAAAATCTCCTCAATTCAGTTTTCAACACATATACCCTTTAAAATGTTTAAACATCGGAACACCATAAAATAGGAACTATTCTTTCGCTTGGTCCATAAATTTTGATCCTCCATTCGATATACAGGCAGTTATCCAATAAGGTGTGTTTATTAAACGCAATTTCGCTGCAACACAATTAGTGAATTGTGCCCCTTTCTTTATAAAGCGAGCTCCCGTTCACTGTTATGGGAGTCCGTCTCTGGCACCACTGAACAGCAAATCCCAGACTCAGGATCCCTCTGTCTGCCAAATGCACCCTCAGTGTGTTCAGATAAAGCAGGAATGTAATCCGCTCTACAAGCCTTGAAACTGTGCCTGAATGTGGGATTTCTAGTCTACATTTAGAAGGAACTTTATTTCAAACCGGGAGGGGAATATTTTGGAGAGAACTGGAATTCCGCATCACGTGGTCAGTCAGCTCGCGCGATATCTGGTGAAGACCTTGGTGAAAGGTACAGGGCTGTAGTCAGTGACTGTAGTGTTAAAGTGTGGTATTTACAGCACTAATTCATTACAATATACGGTTTAAAGATTTATGTAGCCTGTGCTATTGTTTGTGTTAGGCTGACTTTTATTTTTGTTTTGATTTTTACTGGTAATTTTAGGTTTCACACCGAAACCTCTTTTTTTTTCATTGGCCATTATTTATATTGCACCGTTTTCGATAATACGGTATTCCACAGGAACACAGCTGCCACAGTATTGGATAACTGCCTGTAAATATTGCTGATTCTATACCTCCACAACCAAACTCCTGCACTCTCGCCATCCCTTCTGTGTCTTGAAATCCTTATTTATATTCAGTACTTTAGCTTTCACAGCCTGATCAGGGAAAGAATCCCCCAAGTTTACCAGTTTCTGAGTGCAGACATTTAGTTTCATCTCAACGCACTTTGGCCTGGCTGTACCCAACACTGTGAGCCCGTGTTTTGGACATCCCACCCAGGGGAATTACATCCCTGCTTCCATTCTGTCTTGCCATGTCAGAATTATATATAGTTCACCCATTTTCCTAAACCTCATGGAATACAGGCTCAGTCGCCCCAAACTCTGTTCCCACAACAAGCCTGTCATCCCAGAGATCAGTCTGGTCATCCTTCGCTGCTCTCCCTCAATGTCAGGTTTGCCATTTATTAGGTAAGGAGACCAAAACTGCACACAATACTGCACAATGTTCAAGACGGGGTCTCACCATAGGGCCTGTACAGCTACAGTAAGACGCTCTTACTCCTGGACTCAAATCATACTGAAATGAAGGTCAGAACACCATTCATTTTCAACAAAATTGTGTATTCCCGTGACAGCTGAGCCTGCTCTAACCAGAGTGGGAACCTTACAACAAGCTGGTAAAGTGTGGCCGCTGCTGTACAGGGTCTTAGTGAGATCACGTCTGGAGTGATTTGCACAGATTTAATCTCCTCACTAAGAAAGGGTATTAGTATTAACTCAGATATTATTCCCTCAACTGATTTCTGCAATGAACGTTTTTATCATAGAATCCCTACAGTGTGGAAGCAGACCATTTGACCCATCGACTCCACGCTGATCCTCCGAAGGCCATCCCATACAAACCCCACTCTCCAACCCCCTTCACAACCCAATCTCTGCAACCTCACATTTTCCATGACTAATGCACCTAACTGGCACATCTGGGGACTGTGGGAGGAAACTGCAGTACAGGACAGACACCCTTGCAAGCACAGGGAAAATGCGCAAACTCCACACAAACAGTGACGCGAGACTGAAATTGAACCCAGTTCTCTGGTGCTGGGAGGCAGCAGTGCTAACCACTGAGCTACCCACTAAGGGCAATGCAACCTGTCTGCACAATTCAACACTCGAAATGTGGCATAACAGCAGGGAGATTTCATAAGTCCCCAAACTTGTCATTGTGCAACAGGATGAGGACAATGATATCTTGATCGGCTTGGTCAGGAAGAGGCGCAGGACATGCAAGACCTCGAAGCTATAGTGTAGGAACACCAGGAGGACATTCAGCCCATCGTGTGTGTAAAGCAGGCACACAATGAGTACAATCAGGCACCCATGCATCTTACACAGCAATTGGAGCCGATCTTTTACAGCCTCGTTCCTATTTCGCAGGAATTGAAATGGACTGTCGAGGTTATGGAAAGGGAAGAACTTAGAATAACCAACTTCAATCGGGAATGAAAAGTTATGAGCAAACGATTGAAGACAAATTGTTTGAATCTGTTATTAAGGAATTAACAACAGGAGACTTTGATAGTCAAACCACAACCCATCAAAGTCGACATGATTGCATTAAGGATAAATCATGTTTGAATGATTTTCCTAACTTTATTTTCATTAAAACGTGTGACAAACAAGTTGAATAACGGGGATCTGAAAGATGTATTATATCTGGACTTCAAGAAAGATTAATATGCTAGTCAAGAGCACGAGTTAGGACAATTTATTTGCTTGGAGAGAAAATTGGCTAACCAATAAAAATCCATCATATGGAGGGACGAGCTTTGGACTGGGTTGAGTAAGGTCAATAATCATATGGCACCAGGTTATAGTCTGACGGGTTAATTTGAAAACACAAGCTTTCATTGTCCTTGCTCCTTTGTCAGGTGTTAGAGAGAAAAGACCTTAGGCACAAAATTTATAAGGAAAATATGAAAGGCTTGTACAACACATGCACATGAATTGATCACATCTAAGATGCCTGATAAATCTTTAATAGGTTAGAATGGAGATGCAGATTTTGATTGATGAATATGCAAATCCAGAGTTCCATTCAAGTCCTGCCTGGAGATACTTTCAGGTATTATTGATGTAAAGGAGGTGATCCCTCCAGTCCCAGTCAGACATCATATTTTAGGCATGCGGTCTTGTGTGGAGTCTGTGTATGTCTTCACCTAGAGTCAGACTAGATTTATTTCCAAAGTAGGCTTTAATAAAATATAGTATTGACTGACTGTCTACAAATTGTATTTTTTTGAGAAAATATAATGCATCTGGAAATACAAACCAGCAAATGAAAATTCATCTTACAGATTAGATGTGTGCGTGTGTGTGTGTGATTGAAAACAAGGTGGAGTGCCTGGGGGAGGGAGAGAGTGTGTGTGTGTGTTTGTGAGAGAGTGAGGGGGAGTATGCGTGCGTGTGAGAGAGGGGAGAGGGTGTTTGTGTGCATGTGAGAGAGGGGGAATGTGTTTGTGTGCGGGAAGTAGAGTGTGAATTTGCATGGGTGTATTTAAAGGGGAGAGGGAAAGGATGTGTGTCTCCTCGTTAAAACACAGGCAGGTTTGGCAGATCCCTTTCCCCACAAACACTCTGTGGTTTCAGAGCTCCCCCTCTCTGCAGCCTCTGCTCCATTTGTTGTTCATGCTGTAACAACAGTCCCCATGCTCCATCCAGAGTTGGTTCACCAAATCCTCAGGTCTCCCTAATGTCTGAGGCAGCTCACAGCACAACCTCCAGTAAATCATCTCCATCACCTCCACTAACCTTTCCATGACAGGAGGCAGTCAGATGTCCCTCAGCTCCTGTTCCTTGACAATAATACTCGAGGGGTTTCCTCATGTTATGGTCTGCACAATCAACTGAGAGGGATAAGCACAGGCCTTCAGAGGTCAGGCACAGACCAAGTTTCAAAGACGTGTCTCAAAGCTGCTGGAAACCCCTTTCCAACTTGGAGCAACAGCCCGCCACATACCATTGCATTGTTTCTGAGCTTCACAATGCTCGCACTCGATATACTCGGGAGTGAAATAACAACACCAGGGAAAGGTACAGAAAAACAAACAATTAATTAACTGATAACATGTTGTGAAAATATGGATAAGGAGACAGGGGAGTGAGTGTAACTGGAGAAGTGAGACAATGGTGGGTCCAATCACAAGAATGGGAGCATTCAATAAAATTATTGCCAGATCAGTTGAAATGGTTAGTTGCATCAAATTGTGAATCTGCCTCACAGAACCATCCAAGACACCATAAACTAGGACAAGGGACGAGCCAGAATGGAGAGCTGTGCACATAATGCTAATGGACTACTCTATAAACTGGACTAGCTGCCCAGCATGGGAACCATTGCAAACCTTTGCCAGTATATTGCTACTATACTTGCACCACAGAAATGTCTTGCACGGGAAGATGAGTAACCCATGCAGTAAGTGACAGTAAATGGACTCCCACTAATGTATGGCTCTGTATCTCCACTGCCGAAATATAAGATAAGAGGTTGTGTGTGTGTGTGTCTGTGTGTCTGCGTGTGTTGGTGGCAGTAGATATGAAAATTATTATTTCAGAGGGAATAGACATAGAGGAAATCAGTTTAAATTTGAACAACTGACACGGTTTTGTGTCATTAACCGAGGGAGTCTGAGGACCGTGTTATAGACAGAGGTGACGACATGCTTGTGAATATTAAAGTAAAGGCATTGCCAGACCCAACAACAATATAAAGCAAACCGTACGGGAATGATGGGATTTTGGTCTGCCTTTAGATATAAGCCATGGAATACCGACTCAGATTTGGTTAAGCAACAGCAGATTATTGGCTTTATTAAGATTGTATTCATAGCTGAAGGTTCAAACAGCAGATGGGATGAACCAGTGAAGTATATTCTGCAGTTGTCAATAGTTAAAATTAGGAATGGTCAGGATATGGTGTCAGTAATCAGCTTGTGGCCAAAAGGATCACCGTCGTTGTGACTCGTCTGTTTCAGCCTCAGTTATTGGCCAGATATGAGATGGAGTCAGAGGAAGGAAATGGAGTTTGCATCCAGAACAGAAGACAGTGACCTGCAAGCTCTCAATATTTAAATAATAAGGGCAGTGATGCAATGCATCCTGGTTCATACCTGAAAGTGAGTAGGTCAACCAACAAGGCCCAGTGTTTCATACAAGGTGAAAAAGTTTCAAAGTGTGTCACACAGTCTATCAGAGAGTGTCACAGTGTGTTTCAGAGAGTGACAGAGAGAGTCAGACAGGGGCACAGTCTGTCAGAGAGTGGAACAGTAAGTCTCAAAGAGTCAGAGATTGTCAACGTTGTTCCTAGAGAGGTACAGAGAGAGTCAAAAAGTGTCACAGTGTGTCGCAGTCTGTCAGAGTGTGTCAAAGAACTGTTCGGAGAGTGCCAGTGAGAGTCAAAGTACATCACAGTGTGTTACAGAGAGTGCCAGAGAGAGTCAGAGAGTGTCACAATGTGTTTCTGAGTGTGTCAGAGAGAGTCAGCGAGTGTCACAGTATGCCCCAGAGAGAGTCAGAGAGTGTTACAGTGTGTCTCACAGAGTGTCAGTGTGTAACATAGAGTGTTTCATACAGAGTCAAAAAGTGCACAGTATGTCATACAGTCTGTCAGAGAAAGTCACAGTGTTTCTCAGAGAGTGACAGAGAGAGTCAGAGCGTGGCACATTATGTCTCAGAGAGAGTCAGAGAGTGTCAAAGTGGATCTCAGAGAGTGTTGGAGGGAGTCAAAAAGTGTCATTGTGTCGCAATCTGTCAGAGAGTGTCACAGTCTGTCTCAGATAGTGTCAGAGATTGTCAGACATGGTCCGAGAATTTCACAGAGCGTCACAGTCTGAGAGAGATTCCCAGGGTGTCTCAGAGAGTGTCACAGAGTGTCAGAGAGTCAGAGAGTGTCACAATGCGTTTCATCGAGTGTCAGAGAGGGTCAGAGAGTGTCACAATATGTCTCAGAGAGTGTCACAGTGTGTCTCTGAGAGGGACATAAAGTGTCATAGTGTGTTAGAGACTGGCACAGTATGACTCAGAGAGTGTCAGAGAGAGTCAAAATGTGTCAAACTGTGTCACAGTCTATCAGAGAGTGTCACAGTGTGTTATAGAGGTATCGGAGAGAGTCACAGTCTGTCTCAGAAAGTGTCAAAAAATGTCAGAGTGTGTCACAGTATGTCTCAGAGAGTGTCACAGTGTGTCAGTGTCGGTCACAGAGTATTACAATGCACCTCAGTGTCTCACAGTCTGTCAGAGAGATTCAGAGAGACAGAGTCAGAGGGTGTCACAGTGTGTCTCAGAGAGAGTGAGAGAGTTCCACAGTGTGTCTCAGAGAGTGGCAGAGAGAGTTCCACAGTGTGTCACAGTCTGTCAGAGAGCGTCACAGTGCGTCGCAGAGAGTGTAAGGGAGTGTCGGAGAGTGCCCAAGATAGTCTGAGAGTGTCACAGCGTGTTTCAGCGAGTGTCAGAGAGGGTCAGAGAGAGTCGAAAAATATCATACTGTGTCACAGTCTATCTAAGAGTGTCACAGTGTGTTTCAGGGTGTGACAGAGAGAGTCAGAGAGTTTCACAGTGTGTATCTGAGAGTATCAGAGAGAGTCAGAGTGTTACAGTGTGTAACAGTTTGTCAGAGAGTGTTACAGCGTTCCTCAGAGTGTCAGCGAGTGTCACTGTCTTTCAGAGAGAGTCACAGTGTGTCACATTCTGTTAGAGAGTCACAGTGTGTCAGAGCGTGTCAAAGTGCGTCTCAGAGAGTCAGAGAGTGACAAAGAGTTTCACAGTCTGTCTCAGAGAGTGTCACAGTGTGTCTCAGAGAGACAGAGAGTGTCACAGTGTGTCTCAGAGAGTGTCAGAGAGAGTCAGAGAGTGGCAGAGTCTGTCAGAGAGTGGAACAGTAAGTCTCAAAGAGTCAGAGATTGTCACAGTGGTTCTTAGAGAGGTACAGAGAGAGCCAAAAAGTGTCACAGTGTGTCGCAGTCTGTCAGAGAGTGTCACAGAACAGTTCAGAGAGTGCCAGTGAGAGTCACAGTACATCACAGTGTGTTACAGAGAATGTCAGTGAGAGTCAGAGAGTGTCAGAGAATGTTACTGAGAGTCAGAGAGTGTCACAATGTGTTACAGAGAGTGTCAGAGAGAGTCAGAGAGTGTCACAGTTTGTCTCTGAGTGTGTCAGAGAGAGTCAGGGAGTGTCACAGTATGTCCCAGAGAGAGACAGAGAGTGTTACAGGGTGTCTCACAGAGTGGCAGAGTATGTCACAGAGTGTTTCATACAGAGTCAAAAAGTGTCACAGTATGTCATACAGTCTGTCAGAGAGTGTGACAGTGCTTCTCAGAGAGTGACAGAGAGAGTCAGAGAGTGGCACATTATGTCTCAGAGAGAGTCAGAGAGTGTCAAAGTGGGTCTTAGAGAGTGTTGGAGGGAGTCAAAAAGTGTCACAGTGTGTCGCAGTCTCTCACAGAGTGCCACAGAACGTTTCAGAGAGTGTCAGAGAGAGTCAGAGAGTGCCACAGTGTGTCTCAGAGAGTCAGAGAGTGTGAGATATGTCAGAGTGTGTGTCAGAGAGTGTCACAGTGTATCAGTGAGTGTCACAGTGTCTCACAGTCGGTCAGAGAGTGTCAGTGAGAGTCAGAGAGTGTCACATTCAGTCAGAGAGTGTCACATGTGTTACAGAGATTAGACTAGATTAGATTACTTACAGTGTGGAAACAGACCCTTCGGCCCAACAAGTCCACACCGAGCCGCCGCAGAGCAACTCACCCAGACCTATTCGCCTACATTTACCCCATCACCTAACACTACGGACAATTTAGCATGGCCAATTTACCTAACCTGCACAGTTTTTGGACTTTGGGAGGAAACCGGAGCATCCGGATGAAACCCACGCAGACACAGGGAGAACGTGCAAACTCCACACAGATTGTTGCCTGAGGCGGGAAATGAATCCGGGTCTCTGGCACAGCCTTCTCTGGCGCTATGAGGCAGAGAGGTTCAGGGAGAGTCAGAGAGTGTCACAGTGTGTAAGAGGCTGTCAGAGAGAGTCACAGTGTGTCACATTCTGTCAGAGAGAGTCACAGTGTCAGACCGTGTCAGTGTGGCTCAGAGTGTCAGTGCATGTCAAAGTGTTTCACAGTGTGTCTCAGAGAGTGTCACAGTGTGTCTCAAAGTGTCAGAATGTCACAGTGTGTCAGAGATTGTCACGGTGTGTCGGAAAGAGCGTCAAAGTGTGTCAGAATGTTTCAGAGAGTCTCACACTGTCTCAGAGAGGTTCAGAGAGTATCATTGTGTGTCAGAGAGAGTGTCAGAGAGAGGCAGAGAGTGTCACAGGCTGTCAGAGAGTATCGCAGTCTGTCTCTGATAGTGTAAGGGAGTGTCACGTGAGTCTCAGAGAGTGTCAGAAAGTGTCAAAAGTGTCACATTGAGTCACCGTCTATCAGAGAGTGTCACAATGTGTTTCAGAGAGTGTCAGAGAGAGTCACACTCTGTCTGAGAAAGTGTCAAACAGGGTAAGAGTGTCTCACACTGTGTCTCCGAGAGTGTCACAGTGTGTCAGTGTCAGTCAGAGAGTGTCACAGTTTGTCTCAGACAATGTCAGAGGGAGTCAGAGAGTGTCAGTTTGCGTCAAAGAGTGTCAGAGGATGTCAGCGATTGTCACAGTCTGTCGGAGAATGTAACAGCATGCCTCAGAGAGTGTCAAAGAATGTCACACTCTTTTTCAGAAATGTAAGAGAGGGCCGCAGTGTGTCACAGTCTGTCAGAGAGTGTCACAGTGTGTTACAGTCTGTCATAAAGTGTCACAGTGTGTCTCAGAGAGTGTATGAGAGTGTCACATTGTGTGTCAGATAGCGTCAGAGAGACTCAGAGGGTGTCACAGTGTGTCTCAGAGAGTGTCAGAGAGAGTCAGAGAGTGGCACAGTCTGTCACATAGTGGAACAGTAAGTCTCCAAGAGTCAGAGAATGTCACACCGGTTCTTAGAGAGTTACAGAGAGAGTCAAAAAGTGCCACAGTGTGTCGCAGTCTGTCAGAGAGTCTCACAGAACAGTTCGGAGAGTGTTAGTGAAAGTCAAAGTACATCACAGTGTGTTACTGAGAGTGTCGGTGAGAGTCAGAGAGTGTCACAGTGTGTTACAGAGAGTGTGAGAGAGAGTCAGAGAGTGTAACAGTGTGTCTCTGAGTGTGTCAGAGAGAGTCAGGGAGTGTCACAGTATGTCCCAGAGAGAGACAGAGAGTGTTACAGAGTGTCTCACAGAGTGTCAGAGTGTGTAACACAGTGTTTCGTACACAGTCAAAAAGTGTCGCAGTATGTCACACAGTCTGTCAGAGAGTGTCACAGTGTTTCTCAGAGAGTGACAGAGAGAGTCAGAGAGTGGCACATTATGTCTCAGAAAGGGTCAGAGAGTGTCAATCTGGGTCTCAGAGAGTGTTGGAGGGAGTCATAAAATGTCACAGTGTGTCGCAGTCTCTCACAGAATGCCACAGAACGTTTCAGAGAGTGTCAGAGAGAGTCAGAGAGTGCCACAGTGTGTTTCAGAGAGTGTCAGAGAGAGTCAGAAAGTGCAACAGTGTGTTTCAGAGATCAGAGAGTGTCACAGTGTGTCTACGAGAGGGTAATAAAGTGTCACAGTGTGTTAGGGAGTGGCACAGTATGACTCAGAAAATGTCAGAGAGAGTCGAAATGTGTCACACTGTGTCACAGTCTATCAGGGAGTGTCACAGTTTGTTTCAGAAAGTGTCAGAGAGAGACCCAGTCTGTCTCAGAAAGTATCAAACAGGTTAAGAATGGGTCATAGTATGTCTCAGAGAGTGTCACGGTGTGTCAGTGTCGGTCACAGAGTGTTACAGTGTGTCTCAGTGTCTCACAGTCGGTCAGAGGGATCCCGAGAGAGAGAGATAGACGGTGTCACAGTGTGTCTCAGAGAGAGTCAGAGAGTTCCACATTGTGTCTCAGAGAGTGGCAGAGAGAGTCAAAGAGTTCCACAGTGTGTCACAGTCTGTCAGATAGAGTCACAGTGTGTCGCAGAGAGGGTAAGGGAGTGTCAGAGAGTTTCCAAGAGATTCAGAGAGTGTCACAGCGTGTTTCAGCGAATGTCAGAGTGGGTCGGGGAGAGTCCAAAAATGTCACACTGTGTCACAGTCTATCTAAGAGTGTCACAGTGTGTTTCACGGTGTGACAGAGAGAGTCAGAAAGTTTCACAGTGTGTATCTGAGAGTATTAGAGAGAGTCAGAGAGTGTTACAGTGTGTAACAGTTTGTCAGAGAGTGTTGCAACGTGCCTCAGAGTGTCAGAGAGAGTCACAGTCTTTCAGAGAGAGTCACAGTGTGTCAGAGCGTGGCAACGTGTGCCTCAGAGAGTCAGAGAGTGTCAATGCATTTCACAGTCTGTCTCAGAGGGTGTCACAGTGTGTCTCAGAGAAACAGAGACTGTCACAGTGTGTCTCACAGTGTCAGAGTGTCACAGTGTGTCACAGATTGTCACAGTGTATCGGAGAGAGTGTCTGAGAGAGACAGAATGTGTCAGAGAGTGTCACACTGTGTCCTAGAGAGATTCAGAGAGTATTATTGTGTGTCAGTGAGCGTGTCAGAGAGAGGCAGAGAGTGTCACAGTGTATCACAGTCTGTCAGAGAGTATCGCAGTCTATCTCAGATAGTGTTAGAGAGTGGCAGAGAGAGTCAGAGAGTTTCACAGTGTGTCACAGTCTGTCAGAGATACACAGTGTATCTCAGAGAGTGTAAGGGAGTGTCACGTGAGTCTCAGAGAGTGTCGGAAAGTGTCAAAAAATGTCACACTGTGTCACCGTCTATCAGAAGTGTCACAATGTCTTTCAGAGAGTGTCAGAGAGAGTCACAATCTGTCCCAGAAAGTGTCACACAGGGTCAGAGTGTGTCACAGTATGTCTCAGAGCGTGTCACAGTGTGTCAGTGTCGGTCAGAGCGTGTCACACTGTCTCTCAGTGTCTCACAGTCGGTCAGAGAGATTCAGAGCGAGTCAGAGAGTGTCACAGTGTGTCTCAGGCAATGTCAGAGCGAGTCAGAGAGTGTCAGGTTGTGTCAGAGGATGTCAGCGATTGTCACAGTCTGTCACAGTCTGTCAGAGAGTGTCACAGTATGCCTCAGAGAGTGTCAAACAATGTCACACTCTGTTTCAGAAATGTAAGAGAGTGCCACAGTGTGTCACAGTCTGTCAGAGAGTGCCGCAGTGTGTCACAGTCTGTCAGAGAGCGTCACAGTGTGCCTCAGGAAGTGTCAAAGAGTGTCACAGTCTGTTTCAGAAAGTGTCAGAGAGTGTCGCAGTGTGTCACAGTCTGTCAGAGAGTGTCACAGTGTGTCCCATTGTCTCACAATCGATCAGAGAGAGACAGAAAGTGTCACAGTGGGTCTCAGAGAGTGTATGAGAGTGTTACATTGCGTGTCAGACAGCGTCAGAGAGACTCAGAGTGTGTCACAGTGTGTCTCAGAGAGTGTCCGAGAGTGTCACTGCATGTCTCAGAGACTGTCAGAGTGTGTCGCAGTGTGTCACGTCTGTCAAAGAGAGACACGGTGTGTCTCAGAGAATGTCAGAGAGTGTCGCAGTGTGTCACAGGGTGCCTCAGAGAGTGTCGGAGAGTGTTAGAGCGTGTCACAGTGAGTCAGAGAATGTCACAGTGTGTCTCAGAGACAGTGGGAGGTGTTAAAGTGTATCAGAGAGTGGCACATACAGTGTCAGAGAGTGTCAGAGAAAGTCAGAGAGTGTCAGAGAGTGTCACAGTGTATCTCGGAGGGTGTCACAGTGTATCTCGAAAGTGTCAGAGAGAGTGAGGGAGTGTCACAGTGTGTCACAGTCTGTCAGAGAGTATCATAGTATGTCTCAGAGAGCGTCAGAGTTTTCACAGTGTCTTAGAGAGGGATACAGTACGGCTGTGATAGTGTCACAAGGTGTCACAGTGTCTTAAAAAGTTCACAGTGTGTCAGAGAGTGTCACACTGTGTCTCAGTGAGAATCAGAGAGTATCACTGTATGTCTCAGAGAATTTCAGAGAGAGGCAGAGAGTGTCAGAGTATCACAGTCTGTCAGAGAGTGTCACAGTCTGACTCAGATAGTGGCAGAGAGAGTTGGAGAATTTCACAGTGTGTCACAGTCTGTCAGAGAGAGTCACAGTGTGTCTCAAAGTGTCAGAATGTCACAGTGTGTCAGAGATTGTCACGGTGTGTCGGAAAGAGCGTCAAAGTGTGTCAGAATGTTTCAGAGAGTCTCACACTGTCTCAGAGAGGTTCACAGAGTGTAAGGGATTGCCAGAGAGAGTTAGAGAGTGTCACCGTGTGTTTCAGCGAGTGTCAGAGAGGGTCAGAGAGTGTCACAGTGTGTCTCCGAGAGGGTCATAAACTGTCACAGTGTGTTAGAGAGTGGCACAGAATGTCTCAGAGACAGTCAGAGAGTGTCAAGTGGGCGACAGAGAGTGTCAGAGAGTGCCACTTGGGTCTCAGAGATGTGTCAGAGAGAGTCACAGTCTGTCACAGAGAGTGTCAAGCAGGATCGGAGTGTGTCACAGTGTGCCTCAGAGAGTGTCACAGTGTGTCAGTGTCGGTCAGAGAGTGTCACAGTGTGTCTCAGTGTCTCACAGTCGGTTATAGAGATTCAGAGAGAGCCAGAGAGTGTCACAGTGTGTCTTAGACAGTGTCAGAGAGAGTCAGGGAGTGTCAGTGTGTCTCAGTGAGTGTCCGAGAATGCCAGCGATTGTCACATTGTGTCACAGTCTGTCAGAGAGTGCCACATTGTGCCTCAGAGAGTGTCACAGTCTAGTTCAGAGAGTGTCAGAGAGTGTCGCAGTGTGCCATTGTCGGTCTCACAATCGGTCAGAGAGAGGCAGAACGTTTTACAGTGTGTCTCCAACAGTGTCAGAGAGTGTCACAGTGTGTCTCAGAGTGTGTCAGAGAATGTCAGAGAGTGTCACAGTGTGTCACAGTCTGTCAGAGAGAGTCACAGTGTGTCTCAGAGAATGTCAGGGAGTGTCGCAGTGGGTGACACTGTGTCTCAGAGAGTGATAGATAGAGTTAGAGAGTATAACAGTGAGTCAAAAATGTCACAGTGTGTCTCAGAGACAGTGTGAGAGTGTCAAAGTGCATCAGAGAGTGGCACAGCATATGTCAAACAGTGTCAGAGTGTGTCACAGTGGGTGTCAGAGAAAGTCAGAGAGTGTCAAAGTGTGTTACAGAGATTGTCAAAGTGGGTCAGAGTTTGTCACACGTGTCTTAGAGAGTGTCACAGTGTATCTCAGGGAGTGTCAGAGAGAGTCAGTGAGTGTCACAGTGTGTCAAAATCTGTCCGAGAGTATCACAGTATGTCTCAGAGAGCGTCGGAGATTATCATAGTGTCTTAGAGAGGGATACAGAATGTCTCTGAGAGTGTCAGAAAGTGTCACAGTGTCTTAAAGAGTGTCACAGTGTGTCAGAGAGTATCACAGTGTGTCAGAGAGAGAGTCACAGAGTGTCAGAATGTGTCAGAGAGTGTCACACTGTGTCTCACAGAGTGTCACAGTGTGTCTCACAGAGTGTTTCATACAGAGACAAAAGAGGCACAGTGTGTTTGAGAGTGGCACAGTATGTCTCTGAGAGTATCAGAGAGTGTCACAGTGTATCTCAAAGTGAGTCAGAGAGTGTTACTGTGTGTCTCAGAGAGTGCCATCAAGTGTCACAGTGTGTCAGAGAGTATGACAGTGTGCCAGAGAGAGTTACAGT
Organism: Chiloscyllium plagiosum; assembly: GCF_037043375.1. Taxonomy (NCBI): domain Eukaryota; kingdom Metazoa; phylum Chordata; class Chondrichthyes; order Orectolobiformes; family Hemiscylliidae; genus Chiloscyllium; species Chiloscyllium plagiosum. Next base: position 76,543,659 of record NW_028270167.1, read on the forward strand.
GTGTCACAGAGAGTGTCAGAGAGAGTCAGAGTGTGTCACAGTGATTCTCAGAGGGTTGGAGAGTGTCACAGTGTGTCTCAGAGTGCGTCAGCAAGTGTCACAGTGTTTCAGAGAATGTCACAGGGTGTCAGAGAGTGTCACGGCGTGTTTCAGCGTGCAAGAGTGAGTCAGTAAGTGTCCCAGTGTGTCTCAAAGTGTCAGAGAGTGTCACAGAGTGTCAGAGGTTTTCACAGTGTATCAGAGAGAGTCAGAGAGTGTCAGAGAGTGCCACAGTGTATCTCAGAGAGTTTCAAAGAGGCTCATAGTGTGTCACAGTGTGTCTCAGAGAGTTGCACAATGTGTCGGAGAGAGAGAAAGAGACTGTCACAGTGTGTCTCAGAGAGAGTCAGAGAGTGTCACAGTGCGTCTCAGAGCGTGTCAGAGACAGTCACAGTGTTTCTCAGAGAGAGTCAGAGAGAATCAAAAAGTGTAACACTTTCCTCATTCCTGAAGAAGGGCTTATGCCCGAAACGTCGTTTCTCCAGTTCCCTGGATGCTGTCTGACCTACCTAACTGCGACTCTACTTTCAAGAAAATATGAACCTGCATTCCAAGGTCTCTTTGTTCAGCAACACTCCCCAGGACGTTAGCATGAAGTGTACATGATTTGCATTTTCAAAACGCAGCACCTCCCATTTATCTAGATTAAAAACCACCTGCCAATTGTCAGCCCATCTGCCCATCTGATCAAGATCCCATTGTAATCTGAGATAAACCTTCTTTGCTGTCCACTACACCGTCATTTTTGGTTTCATCTGCAAACTTAGCAACTATTGCTGCAATGATCACATCCAAATGATTTATGTGAATAGTGAAAAGCAGTGAAGCCAGCACTAACCCTTGTAGCACACCAAAGGTCACAACCCTCCTTTTCGAAAAACAATCCTTCCCAACCACTCTCTGTCTCCTGCCTTCGGGCTAATTCTGTATACATATGGTTAGTTCTCCCTGTATTCCATATGAACTAAACTATCTAACCAATCTACCATGCAGGAAGTTGGCAAATGCCTTACTGAAGTCCATACCAACAATATACACCTCTGCCTCAATGAATCCTCTTAGTCACTTCTTCAAACATACTCAGTCAATTTCGTGAGACACAACTTTCCATGCTTCGATCCATGTGGCCTATCACTTATCAGTCCTTGTTTTCAAAATCCATGCAAACCTTGTGCCTCATAATCCTTATTAACAGCTTGCCCTCCTCTGAATTCTGGCTCACTAGCTTTTCCTTACCATCCTTCTTAAGTGTTGTCAGTAATCACACCAAGTTCGCAAGCCTCCTATCTTTCGGTACCTCATCTGTGACAATTAACGATACAAATATCTCAGCAAGGGGCCCAGCAATCACTTCACCCGCTTCCCACAGAGTTCTCGGGTACATCTGATCAGGTCCTGAAGATTTTCCCAACTTTACGGGTTTACGAACTCCAGCATCTTCTCCAGTAATACAGGCACTTTTCAACATGTCACGGTTTATTTCTAAAGTTCTTTAGCTTGCATATCCTGCTGCACAGTCAATAATGTTCATGCTCCACCACTCTCACTGCTGCTTAGAGCACCTTCCCTCTCTCTCTCTCCCCATTATCTCTCCACCCCCCCCCCCACCCCCCCGCCCACACACACACACACACACACACACACACTAATAACATTGCATGGATACGACACTGTGGACTGACTCCCTCCAGACACCACACCATATCTCCCCCAACTATACCAGCACTCACAGCAGAGGTACCCACTCCCACCCTCCCTCCCTCCGTCCCTCCCTTTCTCCCATTCCAGGAGAAACAGCTTGGAATAGGACAGTAAGCCGAGTGGTGGAGTGCCCGATATCCGTTCTCTCACGTCCCACCTCCCCCTGCCATGCTGGGAGGACCCTGGTACGGAGTGTGGAGATTCTGAAACATCCACGTCCCACCGACCGAGTAAGGAGCAATGTTCAGTGAAAGGCAATTCTCACTTAAAAACCCACTGGCACCTCCGTTTCCCCCCGACACAACTTGGAAGCTGTGGCCCTGATGCCATCTCCCTTTTGTGTTGAGCTGGTACAAATGGAATCCCCACAGTCTCGGTGGGCAGGAGGGTGGACTCACATCACATTGTCTCCATCACATCCCAGGAAGGGAGCACGGAGACTCCCTCCTACATCTCCTCCTGTAAACAGCTCAGATACTGAAACTAATCTGTGAGATTTACTGCTTTCCCCACATGTCCTGACATCTTTAATAACCTGTTCTCATATACACCCTGGGCCCTCTGTTCCTGCACCTCCTTTATAACGGTACAACCTGTTTTATATTGTCTTTCAATGTCCTTTCTACTCAAGAGCATCACCTCACACTGCGCTGCACTGATCATCATCTGCCATACACCTGAACAGTGCACCAACATATAACTTTCCTGTTGGAGTTCCACACCGTCCTCAACAAACTTTACAATTCTTTCAGGTTTGGTATCTGCAAATATTGAAATTGTCCTGCAGTCACACTCCACTCAAAAATACTGACACACACCAAACAGAGCGAGTGAAATATTGACACACTCTCCAGGTTTGTGTTACTGTCAATGTATAGTGAGTGCTTCTATGTGTCTGTATTCGTGTGTGTATCTGTGTGGGGCGGGTCTGGCAATCTCTGTGATGTTTAAAGTGATGTAATATCCCCAGATATGAGTTGTGAGTAAGGATCACTCGATCCAAAACGTCAACTTTCATTTTTGTCCAAAGATGCTTCCAGAGCTGCGGAGATTTCTGTTTTTGTCAATTTCTGTTGCACCCCCACCCCGATCCCCCACCCCACTGTAATCGTGGTGCTAAAGTGTGTCAACGATCAGGGATTCAGTCTGGGAGGGAGAGAGGGAGGGCAGCACATCACAGCACTGAATTTTGATTGCACCAAACACACACACTTACGCATACACGCGCGCGCTAACATACATACATGCACATGCACATGCACACACTGGGTTGGTTTGGAGAGGTTTCCCATTGCACTTAGGCCCTCAGAGTGGAACATGTTCATGTGGAGAAATGTCTGCGCTCCTTCTGCAATGTGGAAATGATTTGTCACTGGGTAGTATTTCCTGCACACAGTATACACATTAAAGCATATTTCCATTGCAATTATATCCAAGCAATTCCGAGTGAGCCACTTTCCAAGGCAACGAGATTAATTTTAGTGCACTTCCAGTAACTTGGAATTTTTAATGGTTTACTCTGACAATTAACCTTACATGTGAGAAAGAATTGAAAAGGCCTAAACCAGACCAGCAGAGTGTGGGAATGTATCAGTTTAAAGAAAAGAGCGAAAGGGAGAGGAAGGGAGAGCGGTTTTGACCCCGTTTCAGTGATTCACACCAAAAACAAGAAGAGTTCCCATTGCACAGAGATGCAGAGACAGAGATCCACACACTAATGCAGGAACACATGTAACAAGCACAGAGAGATAGACATGCTCACAGAGGTTAACAGAGATATATATAGACACACAGGAATAGACAAATACGAACAGAAATATGAAGATCCATACTTGCTCATACAAACACACATAGACTCATCGAGGTATACAGGGTATTTGCAACAGGCCTTTCGGCCCATACAGTCCATGCTGACCATAATCCCAAGCTAAACCAGTCCCACCTGCCTGCGCTTGGCCCAGATTTGTCCAAATGTTTTCTTATTCTTGTACTTAATGCTTAATTCTTGTACTTAACCAAATGCGTTTTAAATGCTATAACTTTACCCACAATCTATCACTTCCTCAGGAAGTTCATTCCCTTCACGAACCACATGTTGTGTAAAAAAGAATCACCTCACAGGCCCTGATCAGTTGGACCCAAGAAAATTGTAGGAAACTAAGGAAGTGATTGTTGGGTCCCTTGCTGAGATGTTGTTTTCATCAATAGCCACAGGTGAGATGCTGGAAGTCATGAGTTTGACTAAAGTTTTGCTGTTAAACAAAATGGAAAGAAAAATCCAAGAACTATAGTTTGGGGAGCCTGACATCAGTGGTGGGCACAGTGTTGGAGGGAATCATGAGCTACCTGATTTACATGCATTTGGAAAGGCAAGGACTGCTTAGGGATAGGCACAAGTGAGGACTGCAGATGCGGGAGATCAGAGTCGACATGAGAGTGGTACTGGAAAAGCACAGCAGGTCAGGCAGCATCTGACCAACAGGAAAATCGACGATATAGACAAAAGCCCTCTATCTGGATAGTGAAATGGGTTGTGCGTGGATAATCATGTCTCACTAATCTGATTTTGTTTTTGTTGAAAAGTAACGGACAGGATTGATGACGGCAGAACACTGGATATGATCTATATGGACTTCAGTTAGTCATTCGACATAGCTTCCCATGGAGACTGGTTAGTAAGATTAGGTCACATGGAACACAGGGAGAATTACCGAGTTGGATACAGAACTGTCTCAAAGGTAGAGGACAGAGGGAGGTGTTCGAGGGTTGTTTTGCAGACTGGAAGCCTGTGACCAGTGGAGTATCACAAGGATTAATGCTGGGTCCGCTACTTTTCGTCATTTATATAAATGATTTCGATGTGAACATAGGACAGTTAGTAAGTTTGCAGATGACATTATGATTGGAGGTATAGTGGCCAGCAAAGAAGGTTACTTCAGATTACGATCTTAATCAGATGGGCCAATGGACCGAGGAGTGGCAGACAGAGTTTAATTTAGATAAATGTGAGATGCTGCATATTGGAAAGGCTTATCAGGGCAGGACTTCTACACTTGCTGGTAAAGTCCTGGGGAGTGATGCTGAACAAAATGACCTCAGAACCAGTTTATAGTTCCTTGAAAGTGGATTTGCAGGTAGATAGGACAGTGAAGAAAGTATTTGGTATGTTATTGGTCAAGAGCATTGTGTATATGCGTTAGGAGACTGGATTGCGACTGTACAGGACATTTCTTCGGCCACTTTTGGAATACTGAATGCAATTCTGATTTCCCTGCTCTGTAGGAAGGATGTTGTCAAACTTGAAAGGGTTCAAGAAGGGCTTACACTGAGGTTGCCATGGTTGGATGGTTTGTGTTACAGGGAGAGGCTGAATACGCTGACCCTGTTTTCCCTGGAGAATCAGAGGATGAGGGTTGATGTTAGATGTTAGTAAAATCATGGGTGCAACGGTAGCGTGAATAGCCATGTTCTTTTCCCTAGAGTAGTGGAGTCAAAGACTAGATGGCAAAGGTTTAAGGTGGGATGGGAAAGTCAAAAACGGGCTCTAATGGGCAACATCTTCATTTAGAGGATGGTCCATGTGTAATTACCTGCCAGAGGAAGGTATTGAGGCTGGCACAATTACAACATTTAACAGACATCTGGATGGACAGATGAATGGGAAAGGTTTAGATGGAAATTGACCAAATGCCAGAAAATTGGGAGGAGAATAATTTTTACTATCTGGTTAGCATGGACACGTTGGACCAAAGGGTCTGTTTCCATGCTATACAGCTCTAAGACGCTATGTCCTTTTGAGAAACTACCTCCTCTTATTTAAAAACAAAATCCCCCACTCGAGGGAAAATCTCTACAAGGCTACCTCTCAGCCTCCTATGCTCCAGTAGAAAATGTCCGAGTCTGTTGAGCCTGCCCTTATAATTCACACAATTCATTCCCAGCAACATCCTGATAAATCTCTTCTGAACTCTCCCGAACTTGATAATAGTCTCGATATAACAGGGCGACCAGATTGCACATAGTCCTCCAGGACATGCCTTACGAATGTCCTGTGCAACCTGAACATACCGTCCCAACTCCTGTACTCAAAGGTCTGTCCACTGCTATTTGTCATTTATATAAATGATTTGGATGCGAACATAGGAGATATATCTATTAAATTTGCAGATGACACCAAAATTGGAGGTGCAGTGAACAGATAAGAACGCTACCACAGAGTAAAATTGAATCTTGTTCAGATGGGCCAATGGACTGAGGAGTGGCAGTAGAAGATATATTTAGATAAATGCGAGGTGCTACATTTTGGAAAAGGAAATCAGAGCAGGACTTATACACTTAATGATAAAGTCCTGGAGAGTGTTGCTGAACAAAGAGACCTTGGAGTACAGGGTCATATTTCCTTGAAAGTAGAGTTGCAGGTAGATAGGATAGTGAAGCAGGTGTTTTATATGCTTTCCTTTATTGTTCAAACCACTGAGTACAAGAATTGGGAGGTCATGTTGCAGCTGTACAGGACATTGGTTAGGCCACTTTTGCAATATTGCGTACAATTCTGGTCTCGTTCCTATCGGAAAGATGGTGTGAAACTTAGAAGGGATCAGGAAAGATTTACAAAGATGTTTCCAAGTCTGGAGGATTTGAGCTGTAGGGAGAGCCGGAATAGGCTGGAGCTGTTTTCTCTGAATCTTTAGGGGCTGAAAGGTGATTTACAGAGGTTTATAAAATCATGAGAGGCATGCATAGGGTAAATAGACAATGGCTTTTCCCCGGGTGGACGAGTCCACAACTCGAGGGCATAGGTTTAAGATGAGAGTGGAAAGATTTAAACGGGACCTCAGGGGCATTTTTTATGCATAGACGGTGGTATGTGTATGGAATGAGTTGCCAGAGGCTGGTCAAATTAAAGTATTTAAAAGACATCTGGATGAGTATATAAATAGGAAGGGTTCAGACGGATATGGGCAAGTGTTGGCAAAATTGACAAGATTAGGTTAGGGTATCTGGTCGACATGGACAATTTGTACCAGATGGTCCGTTTCCTTGCGGTACATCTCTATGACTTTATGTCTATATAATGAAGGGCATCAATGAAACACCTTCATAACTACCCTGTCTACGTATGAAGCAAACTTCAAAGAATTATGCCCGAACCCCTAGGTTGCTCTGTTCTGCAACACTACCAATGGCTCAACATTTAATTGTATACGTGTTTTTTTAGTTTGTTTTACCAAAATACAAAACCTTGCATTTATCAACATTAAACTCCATCTGCAATTCTTTAGCCAAGTGAGTGATAATACTGGAAGAACGGCTGGAAAGTAATCAGTTGCCTTGTATCATTTAATGGTTTTAGGAAGAGAGCAGTCACACGTTAGAGGTGGGAAACAGTGATCGGCGTTTCAGGCCAGAAAGCATGCTCTGTCTTTGTCTCTGATATTCAGTGTTGATATCTATTCGAGTTACTTCACAGTGCAGAGTGTGTCTGCAGGATTTCATTCCCTCATATTGCAGCCTACAGATAATAACCATTTAAACTGGAAATAATAGCCAAGTATTTAAAGATGTTCATAGTTTATCTCGAAGGCAGAGCACATAAACTCGACATCCTACAGTTGATGCAAGTACCTTGCATTTTTTTACAACGTAATTATTTTAACTGGGTAATTCAGTAAAGTGAACCAGATTTCAATGAATCCATACCAATCTGAAAGCTGGCATTTAAAGTTAAAAATTTGGGCATGGTTTAGATCTTGTGTAGTCGGTAGTATCCCTGCCTCTGAGGCAGAGCTTTGTATTCTATTCCAATTCCTGAACTTGTCTGGTAGTGTCCCTAGCTCGAGAACAGATGGTCTGGATTCATGGGGAAGCATAACAGGAAAGGCTGATGAACAAACACACAGGAGAATAATGTTGCAAATTATGGGGCTATTGTGGAGTGGTGGTACTGTCCTTACCTCTGGCCCTCAAAGTTCTAATCCTACTAGGGGTGCTTTATAATATACCTGAACGCGTTGACTAAAATGATTTTAAAATTGTGGTTTGATCGAGATGGAAGAGATGTCAGTATTGAATTTCAGAACTTAAGCCCTGGATGACTGAAAGCACAGATCCTGGGTGGGAGGCACATTTGCACCTTCTAGAGGTTTATAAATTGATGAAGTGCATGGATAGGCGGTGAGTAATGAAGATATTTTCCCCATGCTTGGAAGTCCAACATTAAAAGGCATAGATTTAATGTGAGAGGGGAAAGATTTTAAAGTGACCTCAGGACAACTTTGTCACTCAGAAAGTGGAGCGTGTACATACCTTCGGTTAGGTAAACACACACACACGTACACAAACACGTACACAACACACACACACATACACACGCACCTAGACACACGCACAGAGACACACACACAGATGCACATACACAGATACACACACACAAAGACACGCACACAGAGATACACAGACACAAACACACGCACAGACACACACACAGAGACACATATGCACACAGACACACACGGACCCACAGAGAGAGACACACGCACCGAAATACACACACACGCTCAGACACACACATACAGACACACGTGCATGTGTGTGCCGCACATTCACACATCTTAGCGTATTTAGGATATAACTCGATAAGTTATGATTAAAGATGTGCTCAAGGCTTGTTGTGAGAGGGTAGTAGAACTGGCTTGAAAAACATGTCAGCCATGATCAATAGTTCAGTAGACTGGATGGGCCAAATGGCCTTATTACTGCGCTAATTTTGTACGCTCTATGGTACGTGCATTCGTCTGTTAGTGTGTATTTGCATGTGCATGTGTGTCTGTGTGTACGAGTTTTTGTGTGTCTTTGTTTTTGTGAGGTTGTGTGTCTGTGTGTGTATGTCTGTGTGTGCCTTTGAGTGTGTCTATATGTGCCTGTCTGTGTTTGTATCTCTGTGTGTGTCTGCACACGTTTGTCCTCTTCATTACTTTTAGAAATGGAAATATCAATGTACATTTTTGAAATTTCCATAGTGTTTGTCAATCATCTTTCCATCATAGCTTGAGGAACTTTGTTTCCGTCATGAATTTCTTATTTTAACAGATGAAGGAAATCTACATGACTTCTTCCTAGGACGAACCTTACCCATTGTGAGACCTATATCATAGGCTATATCATCAACCTGGTTACACTGATACATTGCTGTGACCAATGGAGAAGTGGCAGTGGAAATGAAAACAGTTACTCAACAAACCAGGGAACTCTGGACCGTTGAGCCTGACATCAATAGTGGGTAAGTTGTTGGAGGGGATTCTGATGGTTAGCCAATTGCATGCATGTTAAAAGGCAAGGTTTGATTGGGGATAGTCACCATGGCTTTTTGTATGAGAAATCGTGTCACACTAATTTGACTGAGTATGTTAAATAGGTGACAAAGCAAATTGATGAAGGCAGTGTTGAAGATGCTTTCCATTTGGACTGAAGCAAGTTCTTCGGCAAGATTCTGCATATTAGGCAAGTTAGTAAGGTTAGGACACATGGGAACCAGCGCACCCAAGCCAATTGAATAAGAAAATTAGGTTGAAGGGAGGCGACAGAGGCTGGTAGAGGATTGCTTTTCAGACTGGAGGCTGTGAACAATAGTGTGCCACAAGGATCAGTGCTGATCCCACTGCTTTTCGTCATTTATATAAATGATGTGGATGTGACCATAGGTGGTAAGGGTAGCAAGTTTGCAGATTACACCAAATTTTTTTGGTGTTGTGGGTAATGAAGAAAATGATCTCAGAGTGCAATGAGACCTCGATCAGATGGGTCAAGTGGCTGATGAGTGGCAGATGGAATTTAATTCAGATAAATGTGAAGTGCTGCATTTTGGGAAGCAAATTGGGGTAATGAATTTAAATTCATTGAAGGATGTTGCCGAGCAACGAGAGAGAGAGAGATGTAGATGCAACGCTCCTTCAAAGTGAATAGGAGAGTGAACAAGGTGTTTGGCATGTTTGCCTTCATTGGTCAGAGCATTGAGTTTCGGGGTTGGGAATATCATGTTACAGCTGTACAGGATATCAGTGAGGCCACATTTTGGAATACTGTGTGCAGTTCTGGTCTCCCTGCGGTACGAAGGTTGCTGTGAAACTTGGAAGGGTTCAGAAAAGATTTATAAGTATGTTGCCAGGTTTGGAGAGTTTGAGCTATACGCAGAGGCTGAATAGGCTAAAGTGGTTTTCCCTGCAGAATTAGGGCCGACCTTATCGAGGTTTATAAAATCATAAGGGGCATAGATTTTGTAAATAGACAAGGTCTACTTCCCAGAATAGGGGATTCCAAAAATAGAGGATTTAGGTTTAAGGTGCGAGGGGACATATTTTAGATGGAACTTAGAGGCAATGTTTTCATACAGAGGGAGGTGTGCAAATGGAATCATCTGCCAGAGGAAGTGGTGGAGTCTGGCATCTTGATGGGTATCTGAATAAGGAGGTATAGAGGAATATGAGCCAAAAACGGGCAAATCAGACTCGATCAGATTGGGATGTCTGGTCAGCGCGGACAAATTTGCATGCCAAATGACTCTTATAAGAGGGATGAGGAGACATTCTAAACAGGCATTTCATGTGGGAATTCTCTTCCCCACAAGTTTGAGATGCCTCTTTGTTTACATTGATTCAAAGCTGAGTTAGTTAAATATTTGGCAGAGAAGTGAGTCATGGATAATGGGATACAGACAGGAAAGTGGGGCTGTGATCATAACCTGATCAGCCACAATCTTCGTGCCTGTTGGAGAAGGCTCAAAGTGTCTAATGGCCCACTCCTGCTACTAGTTCCATGTTTCTGTATTTCATTCAGTCCCTCAAACCTGATAGACATGAACAGTTAGAGGTTACTTACTGCAATACCCTGGTGCACAGAAACGCAGGAGACCATTCAGCCCCTCAAAACTGTCACACACAATTTGGGCTGGTTTGGAAAATGTAATTGGAAAACCCACGCTCTGTGTCAAAGAGGTCGCTCATCTCTCTTTCCAGAGCTTCCCCTCTCTGCAACATGTGCTTCATGTTTTGGTCATGTTGTAGACCAAATTTCACTGTGAATACAGCCTCAACACCTCAGCCAGAGATGGTCCAGACAATCTGGCAACATTCAATAACAGAGCTTCCAGGAAAATAAAACCATCTTCTTTCCAATAATAGGATGTGAGAATGCCACAAATAGCGGTATGTCATTCATCCACACGCCCCCCTCCCCCGCAAGCATGTCTTCACCCACAATAAGATCATAAGGTCTAATATCCTCTTTCATGTCCATATCTTCACAGCCCTCAACTCTGATTGGTCAAAAAGCACTCCTTACCCCCACACTGTGACCTATTGATATGAGCAAAAGACATGAACACAAGGGCTCAGGGAAGAGTGACCGGCCCTGACATCAAGGCATCATTTAACTAAGAATGGTATCAAGGAGCCTGAGTAGGATTGCACTTAATGAGAATGAGTTGTAAACTTCCCTGGTTAGAGTTATTTAAAGCATAAAGCACAATTATTGTGGTTTGTGTACAAAACTCCATGCAGTCCTGGACTTGTCTGCAAAAGATCCTCAAGGTAGCTTCCTCAGCACAAACATCTTCAGCTGCTTCATAAAGATTAGAAGTGAGGGTGTTCACTGAAGATCACACAATATTCAGCAAAAATGTCCTCCTTCAGCTCCTGAACTAGTCTGTGTCCATGTGCAGCAAGACCTGGACAAAATTCAGGCTTGTTCTGTTGAAAGTATTGGTAACATTCATGCAACAGTGCTGCTGGACACTGCACATTTTTACTATTAAAAGGAGGAGATTATTCAGCTCCTCACGCTAGCTTCACAGGAATATGAGGAAGTCATTTAGCTCAATAAAATTATTGGAGAAGCGTAGAGATAGCCCATTTAGTGCATCCAACGCATTATACAAGAAGAGAAGGAGTCACGTGTTATAGAAGACAGCAGAGCTCCTCAAACATATTTGAAGGCGTTGGCCTAGACTCTATCAACAATTAAGTGTTCTGATACAGTAATATTCCATAAACATGTTCTTGGCAAAAAGGAAAGATCAGACACAGATTCTCAGATGCAGTTCTCCAATCTAGGAGGGAAAACAACTACAGTGAAGCTTCCAACTCTGTGGTGACCCCAATAGCTTCTGATGTTACTGAGAAAACAAAACACTTCCTGTAATGTGGCTGCCAGAACTGCACACAGTAATCTATCTATGACGTAACCAATGGCATGTTTAACTCATATTATGTCGCCTCGATGAATAAACACTATGCCTACAGTCCCGTGTGATTTCTTAACTGGCCATTACACTGTCCAGTCACATTCAGGGATGTGTGGAGAAACACTCTCTGACTTCCCTAGTGTTCTGATATTCATTGGGTTCTCCCCTGTCTAGTTCCTTCATCCAAATTGCATCACATCCTATTTATCAGGGTTCTATTCCATCTGCCATTGATCTGACCATCTTACCATTCCACCTGTATCTTCCCATAACATAAGGCCTTCCTTCTCACTGCCAACCACCTGGATAATCTTTATGTCAAACACAAAATTACTTATTACGCTCAGCCCCCACCCCCCACCACCCCCTCCACATTCATATTTACATCTTTTGTGAATACCACAAATAATTAGATACACTGCACTTCTCGCTGTGGTACACCACCAGACACTGGTCTATCGCTACCACCTTCCCAGTGACTTGGGACCACATAGCTGTTTTCTAGTGCTCTAGCACCTCCCTTGTGTGGTCAGATTCGACTAAAACATTTAGGTCAGGACATTTCTTCTCTTGTCTCCAACAGCATCCTGCGATACAACTCATCTGGACTTTACATCTTCCAAAACCAATAATCCCAACTTGCATCTTATATCAATCTGCTCGAGAGTTTCCCAGTTCATCTTCTTGAATTCTGTACCTGCATCTTCCTTTCCCAAATAAAACAGATGTGAAGCTCTCATGTCACAGTCAATCAATGTTCCCCAGTTTCACATACTGATTACCCCATTGGTTTCGAAATGGGTCCTAATTTTTCCCTGGTTATTAAGTTCAGGTTGATGTTTTTGTAGAACATCTTGAGTTCCCCCTAACTTTGCCTGTTGCACTTTTCCATGCCCCTGTATGAGTCAGTCTGCTGTGGGTGAATTTTCTAAGTTTCCCTGAGATCACCTCTCTTTCTTTGAAACAGTACATAACACAGATATAATCTCATCCACGCTACATGCAGTCTGTGCAGAACGCCTTTACTTCGATATTCCAATTTCCGTTCACTGAAAGCCAACTTCACATTTACCTTTCCATTTCCCAAATTCGCCCCTGAAGCACGTTGGTTCAATTTTATTTACTATTCACTTTCTGAACTCTTAACCATCCACCTGAATATCTAACTATATCACATCCAATAGTTCTCCATTGTCTCCCCCTACAAGAAACATCTTCAAACCATTTTTTAAAAAAATTGTTAACACTGATTATTCGGGTGAGATCTAAGATGGCGGCGCTCCAGTAGGCCTGCCCTGCTGAGCTCTGCACCAGAACCCAGACAAAGTGATGCATTCACCCTCTCTTTCATCCCTATTGTGGTAAAATCGGAGGTTTTTGATCCCTAATATTGCTCTATCCCATTTTAAGTGAGTAAAGGAAAATGACGAAGAGAAAAGGACCATGAGGATCACAACTATCAGGGCACTGCAGCGATGGATACGCCCGCAGCTGTGACTTCGGCCTCTGCGAAAGCCCCAGGAGCCTTATGTGTGGAGTAGAGCCTGGTCTCGGAGTTCAGAGCCTGCGAGAGAAGATTGATTCAGCGATGGAGGAGACCCGAACCAGGCTGGAACTGATCTCAGCCAAGCTGCAGAAGCAGGATCAGGAGGCTCAGCGTCTCGGGCCATGCATCGTCGAGGTGGAACAGCGGACCGCGCCTGCGGAAACCACGGCAGAATCCTCGGCGGGTCGTGTCCATGCCCTGAAATGGTAGCTAAGGGCCTTAGTAGAGTAGGTCGACGACCTCGAAAATCGGGGCCGTCAGAAGAACATCAGCCTGGTCGGGCTGCCAGAATGAGAAGAAGACGGCCAGCTCCTCAACTTCTTATCGTTTCTCTCACTTACCAACAAATGAGAAAGTGGGTTTGGGGATGGTGGAGGTGGTTACATTTTGTTTCACCCGGACTGCCTGAGGTCAAAGTATGGATGGAAGGGATTTAATTTTCTTGTTGTAAGACGCGTGCAACTTTTTAAAACATTGTTTTGCCTGGATTTGGTGAGCGGCTTCAACTCGGAGGAGCCATGGGGGATTAATGGGTAATATCTACACCCTCTGCAGGAAGGGGGAAACTCTCGACTTATTTGTGTTATATGTTGGTTCAATTTAGAAATAGTTGTTAGAAGTTTTGATTTGGTTGTTATTATAGTTATAGTTTCAAGTTTGTATGAACTGTTTACTGCTTTCACTTGGAGCGCTATAAATGGGGTTGTTCTCCCAGTGGGTTATTGGCTGCTTCGGGTGGCTATGGCTAACCGCTCTGTTAATGGTGCACGTGGAATCTTAAGGAGATTCACTCACTCATTCAGAGAAAAAGATACTTTTAAGCCTCAGAAACGAAGGGGTCGATGTAGCCTTGCTGCAAGAAACACATCTAACTGATAAGGAGCACTTAAAGTTACAGCAGGGATGGTTCGACCCGGTGTTTATTTCATCCTTTAATTCGAAAAGTAGAGGAGTAGCTTCACTCATTCATACAAACCTTCCACTTCAGTTGTTTGACCAAATTAACGACGAACGTGAGTGGTTTCTGATCCTTAAATCTTTAATACATGGAGAGGAATCTGGGACCTTGTATAATATTGACCCCAGCACACGCCCTCCAATGCGCTCTCCAGGTTGATGTCCATTGGTAAACATCGTACAATTGCAGGGGAGACTTTAACCGACTTATGGACCCCGAAGTGGATAGGATGTCAAGGGGTCTCACGGGTATTTCCCCGCCATCAATGTAGCTCGTGGCCCTGAACAGGGAGCTGCGTTGGTGGACGTTTGAGATGTCTTCACCCTGAACCTCGGGACTTCACCTTTTTTCTAACCAACATATGTGCTATATCAGGATTGACATGTTTTTTGCTCCATTGGAGTTTTTAAATTCGATTCTGCCCTGCAAAATTCTGATCATGCAGCAGAGTACGTGGATGTTCAGGCCGATGACGATGGGACAGGCTCGCAGCACTGGCGCATGGACCTTAGCCTCCTGAAAGATAACAAATTCATTGAGTAATTTTCCCGGGAATTTAAGTTTTTATTTGGACATTACTTGGGTACGGCCAGTAATCCGTCAGTGTTCTGGAAGACTGCCAAGGCCTATGCAAGTGGTTTGATTATTTCTTACTTGGTGATTCGGAAGCGGCAGAAGGGAAAGCAGTAGCGTATGCTAAAGGCTTAGCTGAAGGCAGCTGAGACAGCATACTTTGACAGACTGTCTGTAACTAAGTTGCAGCAGATTACAGCCCTTTGGGCTACTCTGAACATTGCGCTCACCGAGACAGCAAAGAGCGAGATTTCCTTTGTGAAACAGAGATTATTCGAGTATGGAGCGAAACTGAGAAGGAACTTGGCGCACTTGGCCAGAAAGAAGTGTGTCCCCAATTTATTACATCCATTAGAGACGGTGCTGGTACTATCACCTACGATCCGAAAAGGGTTAATGCAGTATTCAGAAAGTTCTACTCTGGGTTGCTCCAGTCAGAGGATTGTGCGGACAGATTAGTGAAGATGGAGTCCTTTTTTAAGACCCTGGACCTCCCAGGTGTAACTTCAGACCAGGAGTCTCTTTTAAATGCCCCTCTGACAATCCAAGCGACAGAGGATGCGGTGAGGCAGATCCAGAGTGGCAAACCGACCGGCCCAGATGGCTTGCGGAGTGAGATTTATGAGGAGTTCATAGATATGATGGCTGGGCCAATGTTGGAAAAATTCAATTATTTTTGTAGACAGGACTGCCTCCCATCATCTCCGAGAAAAGCAAATATTTCTCTTATTCTCAAGAGAGTGAAAACCCCAGAGGATTGCCTATTCGTACAGGCCTATACTGTTATTAAAACTGTGGACTTTAAAATTTTGTCGAAAATACTAGCGTTGAGGCTGGAGACGATCTTGTCCTTCATTGTGAAAGAGGAACAGACAGGTGTTATTAGGAGTCACAGGTCCCCTATTAATATTAGGAGAGTGCAAAATATGGTTCAAGTGTGCCAGCAAGGTCGATTCCAGGCTTGGTAGTCTCGCTGGATGCAGAGAAAGCATTTGATTGGGTGTAGTGGTCATACCTCTTTTATGTCTTGGAACCGTTTGGCTTTGGAGGTCTCTTTGCCTGGTGGATGACAGAATTATATAGCGACGCTAAAGCAGCAGCAGTTCTCACTAATGGTGTAAGGTCTAATGGTATAATTTTTGCATCGGCAGAGGCAGCCGACAAGGGTGCCCCTTTCACCGTTATTATTTGTATTAGTCATTGAGCCATTGGCAGAGGCCACCCAGAGGGGCCCCAATATAACTGAACGGGTGGTAGAGTCAGAAAGGCATAACATCATCCTTACACAGATGACGTTCTTCTCTTTCTAACTAACCCGATGATATATTTGCCCCGTTTAATAGAAGTGATTGATTTATTTGGATCTTTCTCGGGGTATAACATTAATTTTATGAAATCGGAGGCCATGCCTGTTGCGGTGTTAATCGAGTACTTGATCATGGGGGGTGCAATCCGATTCCCTTTCAGATGGTCACAAGGAGGTTTCCTCTATTTAGGCATTTTTATCACGCCGGCCTTTGGTCAATTACATAAAGCAAACTTCGTGCAGGTGCTCGACAAGATAAGACGTGACCTTCGGCTCTGGGAAGGTATTCTAATATCCTGGTTGGGTAGAATATCTCCGGTTAAAATGAATGTACTTCCTCGTTTCTTCTATCCCACGCGAATGGTCCTTTTTTTGCTCTCCAGGTCGGTGCAATGGAGGCTTTACAGTTGGTTAAGCTTGTTTATCTGGCACCACAGCTGGCCTCTTATGAAGCTCACTAAATTACAGCTTCTGCGGGAGATGAATGTTGTTGAATTTTCTGAACATTAAGAAATGCCAACTAGGTTCTCTGCAATCGTATGTGGCTGATTGAGCTTGCAAAGACCTGCGGTCAGTTTGGCTGGACATTGAGGCATCCCAGACAAAATGCCCCCTCATTAATCTGTTGTTCATGGACATGATGAGGACTGTTATGGACCATTGCCGAGATCCAATTGTCCTTAAAATAGTTAAAGCCTGTAAAATGATGCGACAAAGTGATGGCAATATACAAAAATAAACTTCCCCTTTTATTCCCATTGTAGGATCCCAGCTAGGATTGATGGATTCTGCCTTTCAGCTCTGAGAGTCCAAAGGAGTTTCCTGTTTGGGAGAATTATTTGACGTGGTGTTCAGGACGGTTTTCGTGCAGCTGAGCCAGAAATATGAGTTATTTGGAGGGGCCAGTTTTGTTACTTTCTGATGAGGAATTTTATACAGAAAAAACAGACTACATTAATGGTTAGTCCCCATAGGTCGGAAATGGAGAGAAGAGTGCTTCGGTCCACAGGTGCTCTCTCGGTCAGCATTCTCTATCATTTATTAAGAGGTAGTGTCTCAAAGGATATAGAGCGGCTGCATGAAATCTTGTCTCAGGAATTGTGGGTGGAGATCTCACCAGAGGAGTGGGAAGATATTTGGGAGACCCTAAGGAAGATTTCAATTTGCAATAGGACGTAGGCTATGCAGTTGAAGGTACTCCACAGGGTTTAATTGACACTGGAGCAGCTTGTCAAATTTAAGACAGGAGCGTCCCCAATGCGCCACAAATGTATAATGGATGTTGGTACACATACGTATTGCTTGTGATCATGCCACAAGCTTCGTACGTATTGGTGCACTATAGCAAGTGTTTTGGAAGGGGTTTTGGGAACCGAGGTCAAGGCAAATCGGGTGCCCCTCTTCTTGGGTTCGCTGAATCTTCCCTCTTTGGACTTGCATGGGAATAAATTGTTTAGTATTCTTTCATTTAGTGTGAGGAAGAACATTCTGATGAACTGGGTTCCAGCAAACCTTCCAGGACTCTCATCGTTGTGTAAATTTGTTATGGAGCCCACCCCCCGGACGTCCTTACGAGTATGCGCACCAGAAAAACGGAACATTGTTATAGGACGTGGCGGCCCTATTTCAGCCATATATACATGGTTTCATTGGCTATACTGGTCAGGGCATTTGTATAACAGTGAGGGCTCTGAGAGGAAGAATTATGAACAAATACTGCTATTGCAACTCATGTTACCGCTGATGGCGAGCTTTGGTAGGATTGTGCTGGGTGTTGTAACTTCATGTAATTTAATTTAATTTAATTTGCCTTGGTTTAGCTCGGTTTAATCTATGTTTTGTTTTGACATCAGCCCATTGATTTTGTGCACAGGGAAGAGAATGAGTCCAACCAGCCACTCATGCCTCTTACACAGCAACCAGAGTAGGGCATTTCACGCCATGTGTCAATTATACAGGATTGGAGGGAACGAAGAGAATATAAAGAGGTGAGGATTCAAGCTCACCACCTTTACGATGGAATTATAAAGTAGTGAGAAGACTGCTGGAATTTAAGAAAATTGTTAAAATCGATTATTCAGGAATTAATGAAAAGACATTTGCAGAGTCATGCCACAATCCATCAGAATCAATATAATTTTACAAAGGATGAATCGTATTTTCATTATTTATTTGAGTCTTTAAGAATGTGAAAAGCAAGCTGCATACTGGGGATCCTGAGAGATGTAAAATCAGGACTTGCAGAAGACATTGAATAAGGTGTGCACAAACGACTAATCTGCAGAATAAGATCGCATATGGTTGGAAGTAATTTATTCGCTTGGATATCGGATTGGCAAAACAAACAATTGCAGTGAGATGGAATAACTGGTTCGTTTTCTGTTTCCAAAAATGCCATAGGGCTCAGTCCCCAGGCCCCAAATATTAGCAATCAATACTATCACTTATTTGATGGGATGGACATGCTATAATCAGTTTTTCAGAAGACACTGACTCAGGTGATAAATTGTAATGAATGGTTAAGGATAGGTTGGGCCATTATTTGGCAGATGAAATGTAACAATGAAAAGTATGAGGCCGTTTTGGTCGGTGTAACAGAAAGGCAACTTACTATCCAAACAGAGGGAAACGACAGAGTGCTTAGGTACAGAGGGATCTGGTATCTTCATCCATATCGCAAAAAACAAAGATGCAGGTATAGCAGATAATGAGAAAGGCAACTGCAAATTTGGCATTTATTTCTGAAAGAATAGATTATAAAGCGAGGGAGGTGTTGCTGCAATAATGCCAGGCATTTATGAGATCGCAATTGAGTACTGTGTACAGCTTTGGTGTCCTGACTGCAGGAGGGATGTAATTATCATGGAGGCAGTTCAGTAGAGTTTTACTAGACTGATTCCAGAGATAAGGAGTTTGTCCTCTGAAGAGAAATTAAGCAATTCAGGCCTATATTCTCTGGAGTTTAGAAATATGGGCGGAGATGTCACTGAGGACAAAGGTGATTGATAATGTCGATATGCATTTGGTATTTCCTCATGTGGGGCAATCTACAACAACAGATCATAGTTTTAGGATAAGTGGAGAGGAATTAAAACAGTGATGAGAGAACTTCTCTGTAAGGATTGTGAATCTGTGTAAATCACTGTTCCAGAGTGCAGTGGATGCTGGGATATGGAGGGTGGGCCGGAAAGTAGGACTGAGACCGAGATGACATCAGCTATGATTGTATTGAATGGTGGAGCAGGCTGACATCAGCCATGAATGTATTCAATGGTGGAGCAGGTTGACATCAGATATGATTGTATTAAATCGTGGAAAGCGCTGACATCAGATATGTTATATGATGTTATAAACCTCTATAAGGCGAGAGCACTTCAGGGTTGAGAATGAGAGGCGTTCGTATTGAACTGTATAAGATATTGAGGAGAGTGTATCTGGTGCACAGCCTATGGACATTTTCTCTGGCATGGCAGTCCAGAACTGAGGATTCAAATTTAAGAAAACAACATGTATACGTTATATACTCTTTTCATACTATAAGAAAAAAAATACCGTGAAGACATGATTTTATTGGACAAAAACATGTGGACACATACAAATATATCTTCATTAAACCCCCTACATGAAGCAGAGAACAGGGACAGAGTCATACAGTGCTGAAAATGTGTTGCTGGAAAAGCGCAGCAGGTCAGGCAGCATCCATGGAGCAGGAGAATCGATGTTTCGGGCATGAGCCCTTCTTCAGCCCATTCCTGAAGAAGGGCTCATGCCCGAAACGTCGATTCTCCAGCTCCTTGGATGCTGCCTGACCTGCTGCGCTTTTCCAGCAACACATTTTCAGCTCTGATCACCAGCATCCGCAGTCCTCACTTTCTCCTCAGAGTCATACAGTTCCGAGAATGTTCAAGGAGGCCTCACGTGGTCCAGTTTGGTGTTCAGATAATATTATTGTATATTTCTGCTCAGAGATAGAGAAAATGCAACATGCTGGAGAAGCCACTGCTTATTGCTCCCTCGCTTTCCTTGTTCCTTCTCGCAGCAATGTATGAGAGATGAAAACCGTTCAGTTATCTTTACCATTCATGTAGGATTACAGTTGATGAGTCATTGGCATCTGCCTACTGCCTAAAATCAAATGTAATTCAGCCAAACCCGACGGTTCCAGGAATAAATCCTGCTTGTGTGAGCAGAACAACCTCAAATGCAGAATAACATTTAATTATTTTACTTTGTCTTGAGTTTAACTATTGCTTGAACAAAGCTCTTTCAAGCTGATATTTTGCAGGTTTTTTTTCCTGCTTGTATTTAGGCATGTGTATATGTGTGTCTGTGTGCACTTGTGTGTGTGACACTGTGTATGTCTTAGTGTGTGTGTCTGTGTGTATGCACAGACTGCATCTCAGTATGCATTGACAGAAAAATATTAATGTACATATTTGTCCAAACTGTTTGCCATGTATTTTTCCATCTTAGTTTTGAGTAACTTTGCTTTGGTGAATTATGTTTGCAAATGTAAGATACTGAACTGACTTGTCTGCAGCAAAGAACCTGACCTAGTCTGAGACCTATATCATTGGTCATATCACCAACTGGGTTACATTTAAAATTTATCATGATCAATGGAGGAATGGGATTAGAAAATGGAACAGTGTTCCGTCCAACCTCAGTCTGAACAAGGATGAGGAGAATTTCTCAAATTTTATTTGAGTGGGAATGCTCTTCCCCAGAAGTTTGTGGTGCCTGTGCGTTTGCATTTAGTCAAAGCTATGTAGTTAGATATTGGACAGTAAAGGACGATGAACTACATATATGGAAGTGGGGCTGAGAACACATTCAGATCAGCCACGATCTTACTGCCGAGTTGAGAAGGCTTAAAGTGTCTAATGACACACTCGTACTCCTCAGTCCTACATCCCTATGTTCCATTCAGTTCCTCAAAACTGCAAGAAAGGAGCATTTGGAGTTCAGTTATTCCGATAACCTGGTGCACAGAAACAGAGGAGACCTTTCAGTGACTGTAGCGCTGTAAAAGCACAGCAGGTCAGGCAGCATCCGAAGAGCAGGAGAACCGCCGTTTCTGAGCAAAAGCTTCTGCCCGAAACGTGGTTTCAATAGAATACACGGACGACATTCAATCCATTGAAACTATTGGACAAGAATAGGGATAGCCCATTCAGACCCTCCTGCCTATTACACAAGGAGTGAAGGAGTGTAGTCAGCACATCGAGATGTTAAACAGGAACCGGAGTCGCCAAGTCAGGTCCTTGAGCTGCTTCCAGATGACCAGGACGTGGCCATTCAGTCTATCAAAACACGTATACAGAAATAGGAAAATGTCTTTGATGCCCCAACGTAACAGAGAGTGAAGCAGACTCTACACAGATAGACTGCTCTATGTTGTTCCTCCTGGTTCCTTTGCTCGTGGTACACATGTGTCACTTTAACTTGGTCTGCTGAACGTGGGAGGGAAAAGTGAATGGTTTGTGCCAAGTCTCAAGGAAATGCCTTCTATCTCCGAGAAGACATTATTGTACTCCTATAGAGGTCAGAAGCTGGTGGGAATGGTGAACTATTTCAGGAGTAAGGCATTAATGCTGCTAATACATTCATGAACAGTGCAGAGACACGCACCAACTGCACATTGAGAGGGTGAGAATTCATTCAGAGCCTGGAGCTCCCTCTCAACCAACATGGAGTCTCCACACTGGTACGTGAACTACTGGGAATTACATATCATAGGGAAAATGCAATTTCTCATAAAATAACCACTTTTTTTTCTGGATATAATAAATATTCCTCAAATTTAAATGTAATCGTTTGTTATTCTCTAGCAGTGCTGCGGATTTCGCTGGATTATAGTCTCATAACTTTTATCAGTTAATTCTCGTTTACAAATGTAGTTCAATAATTTGCTTGAAAAGGTACAAACATCTTATTGCACAGTTTGTTGCCTTTTCTTTTTTAGATTTGTTGTAGCCTTAGCCTAAAAGTAAATGTTTTGTTTACTGAACAGCCTTTGGCTACTGTCTGTGTGGCGTTTGCTCATTGTCCCCGTGTCTGCGGGGTTTTTCTCCGGGTGCTACGGTTTCCTCCCACAGTCCAAAGATATGCAGGTTGGGTAAATTGGCCATGCTAAACTTCCCATAGTTTCAGGGGTGTATAGAAAGTAGGGGAATGGGTCTGGGTGGGTTACTCTTCGGAAGGTCGATGTGGACTCGTTGGGCCGAAGTGTCTGTTTCCATACTGTAGGGAATCTAAAAATAAATGACTGGTTTATCGGGATTCAAGGGTCAGACACAGTATGTATTTTTCATGAGCTAAGAGACAGAAAGGAATAGAAGACAGTGACTGTGGAGACTGGTGAAGAGTAAAGTGACATGCTCCCAGTCCCCAATGTCTTCTTGACAGACAGAATAAAATCAAATGTAGAGAAAGAAACAGAATATATTAGGAAGAAGGAATGGCAAGTGACAGTGAAAATAAAACAGGAAAATTTGAAATGGAATGGCCGAACAATGATTGATGTGTGTGTGTGAGTGTGTGTGTGTCTGTGTGTGTGAATGTGTGCGTGCCTGTGTGTGAGTGAGTATGTGTGTCTGTCTGTGTGTCTGCGTGAGTGTGTATATGTCTGTGTGTGCGTCTGCGTGTGAGTGTGCGAGTGTGTGAGTGCGTGTGTTTGTGTCTCTGTGTGTTTGTGAGTGTCTGTGGGTGTCTGTGTGTGTCTCTGTGTGTGAGTGTGTGTCTGTTTGTGTGTGAGTGTGTGTCTGTGTGTGGTTGCCTGTGTGTGTCTGTGTGTGTGTATGTGTGTGTGATTTGTGTGTTTGTGTGTGTGTGTGTGTATGTGTATGTGTGAGTGTGTTTCTGTGTGTGCGTGTGAGTGTGTGTGTCTATGTGTGCATGTGTGACTGTGTGTGTCTTTGTGTGAGTGAGTGTGTGTGTCTGTGTGTGAGTGTGTGTGTATCTGAGTGTGTGTGTTTGTGTGTGGGAGTGTGTGTGTGTGTGCGTATATGCAGATAGATAAGACTGTTCGTATGTGTGCACCATATTAAGAATGAACAAAAGAGACATAGTTAACAAAAATGATGCATGCGATGTACAAAATTTATAAAATGTGAATGTGTTATTTAGTCTTCAGCTGCGACGTTATGTTCCCCTTCTCTCAACGTACTCTCTTCCTCCTGCCTCTTTACTGCACTCCCAGACCTAATCTCTAATGCTTAACAGGATGTATGTTATAATTTCCAGCTTCTTGTGTTCCAATTTATTTCAGTTAATCAATTTTCTACCGGGAAACATATACATTGGCCTGCTGGTTCTGTCAACAGCTGTTGCCTGTCATATTGATGGAGATAAAAGTTCTGGCATCAGACCCACATTTTAACATATTAATCTGTTGCACATACACTGTACAAAGGACCACAACACCCAGGAATCGTCAAACCAAATACAGATGTACATCTATATCTATCAGTCATGTAGACTTCTCTATTTTTATATCTCCATGTCTATATTCTCTCGCTCTCTGTCTCTCGATTTCTCTTTTAATCTAATTAATAAATCGTTCAATCGTTCTTTCTGCCCATGCCTCAGACTTCCCTCCTTCTGTTTACATCTATAGCTCACTTTTGAATGTGATGTCTTATAATTGAGTAATGTAACTACAAGACATGAGGGAGCAGTTGGCCAGAGTTAGTTGGAAGGGAAGCTGAGCACGGGAAGATGGTGAAGCAGCAATGGTGGAGGTATCTGCATATAATTCATTAGCACATCAGAAACTCATCCCAAGTAAGAAGAACAATATTCAGCAGAAGAGAAGTAAGCGTTGAGTGATTACGAATTCAGAGAAAGCATAAAAACAAAAGAAAATACACACGATGTGGTGAAGATTATTGGGAATCCAAAGGATTACGAAGTCTACAAATTCCAGCATGGATAACAAATAACAGCAAATGGGAGGAGAGGGTGAAATATAACATTGCGCCTCTTAATCGTGTAAAAGAATATGGAAAGCGATTTTTAGATATATAACAAGGTCGACAGAGAGTAAAAAAACAAAAAAAGGACTGTTGGAAAATGAGGCTTGAGTACTTATGGAAAGCAATGGAATGGCAGAGGAATTGAATAGATACTTTACATCAGTCTTCACGGTGGAAGACACCAACAATATGCCAGAACTTCAAGACAGTCAGGGTATAGAGGTGAGTATACTGACCTCAGTAAGTAGAAGGTGCTGGGGAAGGTGAAGTTGAATTAATCAGCGAGACCAGTTGGACAACTGCTCGTAGTTCTAAAGAGATATCGAAGGCGATTGTGGAGGCATTGCTGGTGATCTTTCAGTAAACGTTGGAGTGAGGGAGGACTGGTAAATGTAACCTCCCCGTTTAAGGAGAGAGGGACACAGAAAACAGGAAATTATAGAAGGACGTATCGGATCTTTGGGTTTATGAAAAGATGTGTGGAGTATAAGAACAAGGAGGTTGGGAAGTATATTGGAAATGGTGTGATTAAGCTACAGAATAACAAGAGTTACGTGTACAATGCCATTGTGAACAGCAGAGTTGAAAGTACGGTTAAAATAAAGGAAATCAGTTCGAAGCAGATAGGAGCATGAGTGACAAAAAGAATGCATCCTAGATCCTGCAGTGAGAATGTTGAGATAAGCTTGTCAGTAAATAGACAAGGAATGTATAAAACGCACAATAAAATCTGTTTCTGATAAGGTCTCAACGTACAACTATGCAGCCAATACGTATGAAGCTGAAAAAGCAAAGCAAATGAGACAGTATCCTAGGAACAGGAAAGTCAACGTTTCATGCTGAAAGACTTCATCAGGATTGGGGTGGGAAAGGGGAGCCGGGAAGTAAATAGAGGGAGGGCCGTGGGGCTGGTGGAAGGGTAAGTGGGATGGCGATAGGGAGATGCAGGCAGGGAATTATTGTGATTGGTCAGTGGGAATGGTGCAACAGATATACGAATGGGAAGATGGACAGCTTTGGTCAGGTCAGGGAAGGGGACAGTGGTAAGGCTGTGGGTAGAGAAATTTTGAAGCCAGTGAATCAATATTGAGACCATTGAGCTGTAATGTCTTCAGCTGAAATATCAAGTTGTGTTCCCCAGTTTCTGTTTGGCTTCAGTCTGACAGTGGAGGAGACCAACGATGGACCTATTGCCGGATGAGCAAGGGGAGGGGAGTGATTGAAATGGATGTCAACGGGAATGCTGAGTTTGTTAAAGCGTAAAGACAGCAGATACTCTATGAATATGTCCCTGAGTCTCCCTTTGGTCTCCACAACATAGAGGAGATGGAAATGTGTTGCTGAAAAAGCGCAGCAGGTCAGGCAGCATCTAGGGAACAGGAGAAGGGCTAATGCCCGAAACGTCGATTCTCCTGTTCCCTAGATGCTGCCTGACCTGCTGCGCTTTTCCAGAAACACATTTCCATCTCTGATCTCCAGCATCTGCAGACCTCACTTTCTCCACAACATCGAGGAGACCACGTTGGGAGTTGGAGACGAGCTCGGTGGACCAGGATCAGGCTCTGTGTGGAGCATTAGTGCTCTGCATGAAACAACCAACCCGACCTTCCAGTTTCCATTCATTTTAATTTCTACTCCCACTCGCCCGGCGACATGACCATCCTTAGCCTGTCCACCGTCAGAGTAACACCACCTGAGAGTTTACCTTTGAAACTGACAGCCCAATGTCCTCAATATTGACTGAAGCCGCTTCAAAAGCCCTCCACCCACAGCCTTATCCCTTGTCCCTTTTCCCTGACCAAACCCACCTGTATCTTCTCCATCCTTCCCACTGACCAATCACAGCAACATCATACCTGCATGTACCTACCACCATCATACCAACCCGCCGCCCTTCAATATCCCATCACTCTATTTCTGGGCTCCCCTGCCCCTCACCAGTCCTGACAAAAGGTCCAAGATCAAAATATTGCCTTTGCTGCTCCACTGAGTCTGTCTGGTCTGCTGTGTTTATCCATTTCCAAGTTTAGTAACTCTGGCCTCCCGCACCTATCCAAGATGTGGAACTCGGTGGTCTACATATAAGAAGAAATACATTTGGACCTTTGAAAAGAACATGTACATATTCGTTATTTCTTAACAACCCAATACACACCTTCCAGATGAAGCAGCATTTCATCTGTAATCTTTCGGTCCAGTCTCCTGTCATTGCTGCTCACAATGCAGTCTCCTTTACATTGGGGAGCCCAAGCAGAAACTGTTTTGAGGAACACTCCCACACTGTCTCTGGGAATAAACCTGACTTTCTCATTGCTTCCCATTTCAATAACGTACCTTGCTCTCATGCTAAAATTTCAGTCCTGGGCTGCTGTAATGCTCCAATGAAACACAACTCAACCTCGAGTAACACCTCACTTTAGACCTTGGTACGTTCTATCCTGAAGGAGCTTTTATTCAATTCCATACTTCCACAGCCTGACCGCATTATGGCTGTTCTCCATTCTTCACACATTCTTTCTCCTGGTCTCCCAATGAACTTGCCCTATTTGCGAATCGTTTGTCTTGCACTTAATTAAGGAACCCATTTCCCCCCTTCACAATCTAATTAATACTCATTTTACATTTGATTGTCTTTTACCAGAAATAACAGTCAATGCTCCTCCACACCATCTTGTTCCCCGTCACCCCTCCTCTCCCTCGGTGAAGGGATTTAAAAGCCCATTTTCCAATCCTTATCTGTTCTGAAAAGGAGTCACACTGGACTTGAAAGGCTAACTGTGTTTCTCTCTCTCCGCAGATGCTGCCAAACCTGCTTAATTTCTTTAGCAATTTCTGCTTTTCACCACGTTTCAAAGACATGTGTCAACTTGGCTCGAACACCTTGTTCACCCTTGAGCGCCATATGCCGGGAAGTGAAAGATAACTTCGTGGGCGGCACGGTGGCACAGTGGTTAGCACTGCTGCCTCGCAGCGCCAGAGACCCGGGTTCAATGCCCGACTCAGGCGACTGACTGTGTGGAGTTTGCACGTTCTCCCCGCGTCTGCGTGGGTTTCCTCCGGGTGCTCCGGTTTCCTCCCACAGTCCAAAGATGTGCAGGTTAGGTGAATTGGCCATACTAAATTGCCCATAGTGTTAGGTAAGGGGTAAATGTAGGGGTATGGGTGGGTTTCGCTTCGGCGGGTCGGTGTGGACTTGTTGGGCCGAAGGGCCTGTTTCCACACTGTAATCTAATCTAATAACACAAGATGCACAATTTCCGTGTCTCTGAAATGACGTAAAGCTGGCATCACTGAAACTACAGAGTTCTAACTGTTAGTCAGGGAGAGAAACAGAGGGACACGCATTCACTCTCAACACAGAAGGTGGCACATACTGGAAAGGAAAAGATTCAGATGATTATGTTAAAGGGTGTTGGGCAATGAGACAAATTGTAAGTGTTACGCCATGGAGAGACTGTATTGGAAGTATTGCAGCTCAAACTGCGTGTTCCATGTGATGCTGTGGACCACAACAGCAACAGAAGCAAAATTATATTCAAACATAATCTGTAACTTTTTGCCTGGGATTATCCCTCAGTCTACCATTACCAATAAGCTTCAGGGACGAGTGTGGTGAACATGCCAGGGCAGAACTAAGTGTACCTAAAACTGATGGCAAACCATAGAGCTATCACATTTGACTGTTTACATTCCAAACAGCAGGATTACCATCTGAGGGTGGAATGATTGCAAGACCAACAGATCAGTTCGAACCTCTACTATCCTGCCAGATCCAACCACTAATGGATTAAACAACTCACTGCAGGAGAGGACCCAACACATGTCCCCCTCCTTAATAATGGAACAGCCCTGCACATCAGTGCAAAAGACAAGCATGTAGTTATCTGCGACCTACTCAGCCTGAAGTATTGAGTCAATGATCTACCTCACCTCGTCAGGATGCCCACAGAATTCCAGATGGCAGTTTTCAAACGATCTGATTCGCTCTCTGTGACATGAAGGAACATCTGAACACAGTAGATATGAAAAAGACAATATACAACAAGCCGTGTCCCTGGGGAAGCTGTTTCATTCCAGTTCCAACTTTGACATCTTTTTGGCAATGTGGAAAATAACTCAACTATGACAAGTCCCTTAAGAGGAGAATAATAACAGTATGACCAACATCACCCCCTCAATTCCATAACTGAATTATGGAAATTATTGGCAGATCTTTTTGACAGAGTTGTCTAGCGGCACAGAAATAAACTGCTCAGTGTGGTTTGCAATAGGTTACTATATGGAGATGGAAATGCCACTGGATTTCTAATCCAGACCAGGCTAATGCTCTGGCAGCTGGTGGAAGTTAATAACAATTAATAAAATATCGAGATCTAAAGTCTTGAGTCAGTAATAATGACGTTGAAGCCAATGTCAATTATAAACACCAATTTTCTTCCCCAATGTACTTTCAGGAAGTGAATCTCCCGTGTTTTCCTGTTCTGGCCTAAAAGTGACTCCAGACACACAGATATGTGATATACTCTTCAATGGTCTCTGAAATAGCCAAGCAAAAACTCAATTGTGTCAAACTGCTCCGAAGTCTTAAAGGATACAGCTGGTCAGAACACCGGCATCAGCTTCTGCATCAGAAATGGGAAACACAGGCCTGTTAACCCTGCAGAGACCTCCTTCCTAACATCTGAGAGCTTGTGACAACATTGTTAGTGTTTATCCACAGACTACTTAGAAGCATTGGGAAAAGAGTAGGTCACTCAACGCAGTGAGCCTCCCGTGTTCTTATCATGGCCCGAGAATCTCCACAGTGCTTTTCTCCCAGAGCAGAGTGAGATATGTTGCAATTGATTCCATAAACCAAATGTTTCAGGTGTTTGCGAATAGCTGAGACCCAAGGACATAATCCTGAGATACTCCACGAACCTTAATCTCCAATAAAAGGATCCTTTTATTCCTGTTTTTCGGGTCCAGGGGCTCCTTTTCTGACCTGCTTTCTATTTCTTATTTTCTCCTCCTCCTTTCTTTTTGTAATTTACTGACCTCAAGCTGGACCCAGGGTTTGGAACTCAAGCTAAGCCCAATGAGGAGGAGAGTGAGTCTTAACTTACTTTTCTGGAGCAAGCACATGACTTGGAATTGGCAGCTGCAACATTAGTGTCAACGTGAGTGATATAGGGCGCAGTAGCAAAAGTTGATGCCTGAAGATTGGAGACTTGTTGTTGGTTGTGTCCTGCACTGATTATGGTGAAGTGGATAGTGGAAGGCCATGATGGTAACATCGATAAGGTGGGCCCAGCAGCCAGAGACATGGCTCTGACATTGGAATGGCCTGGCAGAGGAGACAATGAGCTGGTGATGGAGGAGTATCTGTCCAGTGGCAAAGATGGTGCCTGAGGATCAGCAACTTCGATGTTGCTGGGGTCTGGTGTAGATGGGGTTGAAGCTGTCATGAAAGTTGGGTTGCAGGGGTGGTCGATGATGAGGAGCTGTCTCACAACCCATAACTTCTCTTCAGGCTGTATCCTCTGTTTATTCCATTGTCTTCAATTATCCAAAATTGCACCACTTTGTGGCAACAAGTGAAAGCATTAGACTGTATTTTATTGTATTTATCCGGGAAAATACACCTGGTCATAAAATCAAAATCAAAAACTTTTACTCACTTTTTCCTGCTAGCTGTCCCATTCTGTAACCATGTCCAAATATTTGCCACAATCCCATAAGATATGATTTTGAACACTGGGTTTGGGACTTCAGCAAAAATCTTTCTGTAAATCCCCCTCGTAATCTTATCCTTGCGAATCACCTCTCCCTCAGCCTTCTCTGCACCAAAGTAAACAACCCGAGGTTATCCAGCCTCTCTCCATAGCTGATATGCTCCATCCCAGGGAGCATCCCAGTGAATCTCCTCTGCACCCCTCCACTACAATCACATCCTTCCTGCACTATGGCTCCTAGAACTACGTACAATGTTCCAACATGGCCTAACCATAAACTTGTATAGCTCTGACAATCTATACGTCAGGGAATGAAGGTTCTGCCTATGGTTCCCTCTGCCTTGTTAACTAACGTATTAACCTCAGTCAAAAAGTATATTGCTGGAAAAGCACAGCAGATCATCCAGCTTCTGAGAAGCAGGAAAGTCGACTTTTTGAGAATATGCTTTTCATCAGGAATGTGGTCACCAATCTTGATAAAAAGCTTATGCTCGAAACGTCGACTCTCCTGCTCCTTGCATGCTGCCTGACCGACTGTGCTTCAGCAGAACTCCACTTCTTGATTCTGATCTCAAACATCTGCAGTCCTCATGTTTTCCCTAATCTATTATCCTGTGCCGTCACATTCAGGGTTCTGTGGAGGAAGTTCCTCTCAGCTTATTCGTGTGCTGCAATTCATTATATACCCCCATTTGTTTCACCACATGTTTATCAGGGCTACATTCCATCTGAACATCTGACCATTCCATCTGTATCTTCCTGTAACATATAGCCTTCCTCGCACTGCCACCCAGCCAAACTTTGTGTCAAATGAAAACTTAATTAGCACACACCCTCACCACCCCCTGCTAACACATTCACATCTAGATCATTTATGAATACCACAAATAATAAGATACACTGCACTGATCCCTGTGGTACATCAGAGGAGACACTGGTTTCCAGTCACACAAACAGACTTCCTCCACCACCCTCAGTATCCTTCGAGTAAGACAATGTTTGATGTAACTCACTAAGCTACCCTTAATATCATGACTTTTTAAATCAATTTCACATATGGGGCTCTATCAAAGGTCTGGCTGAAAAACCATAAGAACAACATGCTCGAAAACAGACAATTACATTCATTGGTATGACTTCCCGCCTACGATGTCATGCTGACTCCCCCTGATCAAACGTTGCCTCTGCAAATAGAGATACATGTTCTCCTTTCCTCTTTTCTCCAGTACTTGCCCTAACACGGATCTAATACTGACTGGTTAACAGTCAGGCTATTTCCACCATCCTTCCTGTAAAGTGGGACCATATTCGTTGTTCTCCAGTCATCTGGCAACTCCAACTTCCCTGTAGCCAGATTCGACTTAAAAATTTGAGTCAGCGCCTTTTCTTCTTTGTCTCGAACAGCAGCCTGTAATGCAACTTTTCCAGACATGGCAATCAGTCCAATTTTACACAAGCCAAAGCCTCCAATCCCTGCTCCCATCTTATATCAGTCTGTTCAAGAACTTCCCAACCCATCCTTTTGAATTCTGTCCCTGCATCCTCCTTCTCCAAGTAAAACAGATATGGAGCCCTAATGTAACAATCGATCAATGTCCTCCAGCTTCTCACACAGAGTGCTCCCTTGGTCTCTAATGGGCCCCAGGTGTATCCTGGTTATTCTGTTCTGATTGATATACGTGGACAACATCTTGGGATTCTCCCTAACCTTGCCTGGCAGCACTTCTCCATGCCCCTGTGTCAGTCCGTCTTTCTGTGTAAACTTTCTAAGCTTCACTGCGAACTCCTTTCATTTTGGCAATCACCGGAGAACTCAAACTGAGTTTCTCCATCAGTTAATCTTGCCTCTATTAAGATTGGCATGAATGTAACTTTTTAGTTTCTCTGTAATTTCCAAGTTCTCTACAAGAAATTATCGTGTGTGGATATTCCCCATTCCACACGTGTCCTTGGCTTCACTTTCCGTTCAAGTATCGAGAGAAACGTTTGGTTATACTAACGTTTCTTGTTAGCTTGCATTTTTTAAATTATTTCATTATCAGTTCATTGGTCCTCAAATGTCTATGAATCCGTGGCTTTCATCAATATCTGGCATTTTTCTGAGCTGCTTCCTTTGATCTAATACAATCTTTAACTTATTTTGTTAAGTATTGTTAAGTTACCGTACCCCTTTGCTGTTTAAACTGTGGCGGACATGTGCATATTGTACATTTTAAGGTGTTTATTTAAACAACAACCATTGCCTGTCTTCCAGTCAATCTTTTCATGTACTTCTCCAATTCACTGAATCTAATTTTAGCCTCAAACTTTCGTGAATTGCATGACTCAGGTTTATAACCACAGTTTCAAAAACAACTGGTTTGTATTCAGACGTCGTATAAAATGCAATATTATTTTTCCCTAAACCTCCTTTTCAGCAGGGTTTTCAATTAGCTCTTCTGATCACATAACACCAATTTCAAAACAGCCTCACCTCTACCTCAGTGCTCAACATACTATGAAAGGAAACCATCTCAAATACGCTCATGAAATCCATTTTCCTAGCATTATTGTTCACGTGGGTTACAACAGTTTTGTTGCAGTTTGAAAGTG
Source organism: Chiloscyllium plagiosum (assembly GCF_037043375.1). NCBI lineage: Eukaryota > Metazoa > Chordata > Chondrichthyes > Orectolobiformes > Hemiscylliidae > Chiloscyllium > Chiloscyllium plagiosum. Next base: position 76,576,301 of record NW_028270167.1, read on the forward strand.
TTCATTATTACTGCGGTACCCACAAACCTGGGTACCTAATGTCCTGTTTTATGACAGACACAAAATTTGTATTGCAACTTTCACTTTGACATATAACTTCCATCAATCTTGCTTCTCCTTGCTGTTTCTAAGATTCACCTTATTAGATTCTGTGGAATATGAGCGATGTGGCCCTTGGAGAGATTAATGGTAGATTCAGGTGAAATATTTGGTGAAGCCTATTTGGACGTTGAGATAATCTCGTCACGTTATTCATTCTTCTCAAGTGTTATTATGACATTTTCACCAGCTCTCCCGTTATGCTGGGGGAGTAGAGAAGGACAATGTTCTTTCAACAATGCTATGCCTTCCCCCAGACAGCTGAGACTGCTCTAACGTGGGAGGAAACCTTAGAGCAGCTTGGTAAGAACACCAGAAAGAGTCCGCAACAGAAACCAATTACACAGCTAATTCCACTTCTCCAGCTTGTTACACAGGAACAACAGAAGGATATTCAGGCCTTTGACCCTGTTACACCAGAACAGGACGAGGTTATGCAGCCCCTGGAGCCTGATATACAGTTACAGGAGAATGCTAATCAGCTCCTCGAGTCGATAAGACGGCATGCTGAGTAGAACATGAGGCACCAGTGTCCGGTTATGCAGCAGCAGAATCAGTCCATTCAGCCTCCTCAAGTCTCTAACACAAGAACTGGAACAGATTGGTACACTAGAATAACAGGAGGCCATTCAGCATGAGAACCAAAGAAGGAGATACAATCATTTGTGACTTGTTATGGAAAGATGGAGGTAACTCACCCATGTGTCTGTTGTATCTGAACAGGAAGAGACACATCACTCCTTCAATCCCATTTCAGGGATGAAGGAGGTGATTGTTCAGTATCTCGAGCCTGTTGTGAAACAAGATGAAGAGACCGTTCAGCTCCTCAAAATGTTGTATAGCAACAGGAAGATTCCACAATCCCTCGGGCTTCTGACGTATTATCAGGAGGAGGAGAAGCAGATTTTGAATCTGTAAATCAGGATATTCCGGCCACCAAGACTATAATGTAGGAACACCATGGGGACATTCAGCCCATTGAGGGTATAACCCATCAACTGAGTGAATCCATTCAGACACTCATGACTATTACTACAGCGATTGGAACAGATCTTTTAAAGCTTTGTGCCTGTGACACAGAAACACGGGAAAGGGAACGTAGAGATTTCAAAAAGTTAGGAATTAGGATAAACATCTTCACTTGTCACTAAAAGGTTGTGAGCAAACTGTTGGGAATTATGGGAAATTGTGAGACTCCTTTATTATTTAATTAACAACAGGGGATTTGCAAAGTAAAATCTGAATACATCAGAATCAGCATGATTTTTTTAAGAATTTGCTTGCTCGAATTCTTTAAACATGTGACAAGCAAAGTAGACAATAGGGATCCATGAAATGTAAAGCACCTGGTCTTTGAAAATGTCTTGATTAAATTCTGCACAAAATATTAAGCTGTAAAATAAGAGGACATGGGTTTGGCAGGAGGTCATTCGCCTGGATAGAGGGCTGGTGAGCCAACAACATGCAGAGACATGGAATAGTTGTTTCATTAGCAACTTTTGGGGTTCCATAGAGTTCAGACCACGTCACCGACAATTTACCATTAATTGTATTACTTGGATGAGAGGAGAGAAAACACGACAGCTACATTTTCAGCTGACACTAAAGCAAATGGAAAAGTAGGTTGATGTAAATGAGATGTAGAAAAATTACGAATGGACATGAACAGTTTAGATGAATGTGCCAACATAAGGCAGCTAAAGTTTAACGTGGATAATATGGGATTAACCATTTTGATAAGAGGAATCCAACATGTTAGGGAAATGGAGAGCAACTTCAGAGTGCCTTCGTGCAGAGTCATCTGGGTGTCCACGTGCAGACCATAGAAAACTCATATGCAGGTACAGCAGGGAATGAGAAAGGCAAGTGCAATTTCAGCATTTACTTGTAAAAGAATAGAGTATAAATGGAGGGAAGAATTGCTGCAACTCTGCAAGGTATTAGTGAGACGGGAAATGGCGTACTGTGTTCAGGTTTGTGGTCCTGACTGCAGGAGTGATATTGTTACAACGAAGGCAGTTCAGAATAAATACATTAGATTGATTCCAGAGACGAATTTGTCTTTTGAAGTGAATTTGAGCAGTTCAGGCCGATACATTCTCGGTTGAGAAGAATGAGGGGAGACCTCATTGAGGTCTGGAAAATGTTAAACGTGATTGATAATGTCGGTGTGGAGTGGATATTTGCTCATGTGGGGCAAACTAGAACAAGATATCATAGTTTTAGGATTAGGCAGAGCAGATTTAATTCAGGGGTGAAGAGAACTTACTTCTCTCAGTGGGCTGTGAATCTGTGTAATTCACTTCCCCAATGAGCAGGGGACGCTGGGACGTTGGGTAAATGAAGGGATATGGAGAGCAGGCAGGGAAATGGAACTGAGCCGGCGATGACATCAGCCATGATTGTATTCAATGGCGGAACAGGTTTGAGGGGCTGGATTGTTCCTCGTTCTTATTCAGCCCTTTGACTGTGCTCCACAGGAACGGGGGAGGAACGGTTACCAAACAGGAAGCACGCCCTCCGGATAAATCAGTCTTAATCAGTTTGACAGAACGTAACCACTGGAGTCACACCGTGACCAGTGCTGGGTCCTCAACTGTTTACAATCGATATCAGTTATCAGGACGATATAACAGATGTACTGCTGCTAAGTTTGGTGATGACACTAAGGTAAGAAAGTCATTAAGTTATTAACAGAATTTGGAGAGTGAATGTGGAGATATGGACAGGTAAAGTAAATGACTAATACTTTGCCAAGTGGAATCTAATGGAATGTATACCCTGTCAGCTTTTTCAGCAAGAATGAAAGGCGGCATGTTACTGAAATGTAGAGGGATTACATGACATAGTGATAGTGTGTTCTGGAGGATTCACTCTGACCCATTCCGACATGGGAATTGTTGCTCTATCTCCATGATGGTCTGCTCCCTGACAAGCCCAGTGGTCCTATTGCTCACAGTATACACGGGATATTTTGATGAGGTTGGTTGGCAGTGGGGAAAGGTGGGTGTTTTGAGCCGTGTATCCAGGGGACAGTCTTTAGCCAAGAGGCTATCCTTTCTTTCCAATTGAGATCTAAAGAAGATGGGAATGGGTGAGTGCTTCTGAATGAAGAGGAGGTGGCTGCTGCCAGGATAGTCGGTTCTTTACCAACATGATGTCCTGTCCATGGGCACATAGTAACATTATTGGAGTGTGAGTTCCTTCAGTTCCTATAGCTCTCCTAATTAACAAGGGGGACCCACAGAGCCATGTACATCATCGGGAATCCTGTTATACGTAGAAAACATGGATACACCCGGCAGCTCTCTGCTGAGACAGAAAACATGCATCTCATCCAGCACATATAACCTACTTTTCCGAATGTTGATATTGATATCTACATACTGTGAGATGATGGATATGTCACCCACTCCTGCCTGGAAGTTCAGGTTCATAGAAGCTGAATGAAACAGTGACCCTAACAGCCACTGGCAGTATCGTCCTTCCCTGGTGTGAAGCTGCAGGTTCTGTTGAAGGAGGTGACACTGCTCTGTGACCAGCTCCTTGCTCAGTCAGTGTCCCCTCACAATCTGCTCCTGGGTTAAGTGTAGCTTTGGAATCTGTTCCTGGAAAACCCGAAATGGATACAGCAGATCCCTTTCCCCACATACACTGACTCTGTGGTTTCAGAGCTTCCCCTCTCTGCAGCCTCTGGTCCATTTATTGTTCATGTAACAGACCCAGATGCTGTAACTACAATCTCCATCCAGAGTTGGGTCACCAAATCCTCAGGTCTCCCTGAATGTCTGAGGCAGCTCACTTCACAACCTTCAGCAAACCATCCCCAACCCCTCCACGAACATTCAATAGCAGTGGGCAGTCAATAGCCCCTCAGCTACAATTGTTATGGACCTGACCAGACCAGACCCCGTTAAAATATTTTAAGCAGGCAGCTTCGACCTTAACTTTTCCTTATTTTAAATGTAAATGTGAACTGTGTGTTCCAGCTGTGTTGCAACTGGTCACCCCACTCAGCGTAAAGCAAAATGTAATCCATTCAAACGCTGTAGTTAAAACACAATCAAAGAGAAGAACAGTTTGTAATACCTTCTCTAAAGGAACACCTACGCAAACAACAGATACGGTGCCTTCTACTAATTAACTGTGCGAATACAGGAACATCCCATAAACACACTCCCTGGCAAAAAGGTAAATTCAGACACAGAATCTTATGTGCAGTTCTCCAATCCGGGATGAAGCACCTTTAAGAGAGTTTTCAGAGAGAATAGCAGCTAGGTATGATGTATTGAAACTTCCAACCTTTCTGTGACCCCGAGCAGTTTCTGAATGCTGCAGCTAAAATCAAAACGAGAAGACCTGGTCTGTGAGAGCTCGGCGCTGTCCTTCCATTGTTCCCACAGGTTTGATAAAATCTAAACGCCTCCTCAGTTATATAGTTAAGCTGTTTTCAGGCGGCAGTTCGGCATTTTCTGCCTTTAAGACCACGTTTCACACAAAAAAAGAGAAAATAACGTTTAAAAGTGGCAGCATCGTCAAAACTCCCTGTTTGAAAAAAAAATCAATATACAAAGATGGCCTCATTTTAAACCCTCTTCTTACAGTTTCAGTATGTCACAATATGTATATATTGCACTGAAAGCATTCACAGCTCCATTCTATTTCAATCAGTTTACTCCTGCCATAGAAAGCCTGTTTTTTCTTCATCCAAGCCTCGACAATTTGTCAGCATGTACGGTTTCTCGTCGTGTCACTTTTATAACTTCCAAATTGAATGGCAGCAATAATAGCTCTATTTGAACAGACTGGAAGTTTTCACCCTACGTTTCTCGAAAAACGTTCAGGCGTTATGATCAGTCTATATATTTGTCTAAGACACGTTATTGGCAATTTAAATGCTGAAATGTTGTAACGCCAACACCAAGCTCAAGGCGTCCTTCCCAAGTGTTAAATATTTCTATTGATGGTTATACCGGACACTCCAATCACACGTCACATAATAGAGAATTTTCATCTCTCCAATAGTCCTTCTGAATGACATATCTCCTCATGCCTCAGCTTAAATGTTTTACATGTTTCTGTACCTCTTAATGCTGTAACCCCTTTACCTGCTACTTCTGGTCGATACCACTAAACCTTACTCTCACAGTTATATATTTTAAGATCTAGCACATTGTTCTCAATCCCTCTCAGAAGCCAAACTTTGATTTATGGACCAATTGATAATTATTAGCCATTTCCGATTCTAATCATGCAATAATAGCTCTATTTGAACAGACTGGAAGTTTTCACCCTACGTTTCTAATAATTTCAACACTCTATTCTTCCACACGAATTCTCACGACTACAGGAAGTGAGTTTTTAAACAAATTCAAAGTAAGAATCTCTCTAACAGTTTAATAATACCCTGACTCACCGTTCAAAATTACTTTGTTTAATTCCTTCAACTCAATGTACGTTTAACCATGGAGGAAATTATAAATTCTAAAACGCTATCTGTAAGCTTCTGGCACAAGCTAACATGCACTTCAAATAGCTTTCTTCACCTCCTCTTACTGGCCAGATACCTCCTCCAATAGGGATGCAAATACCTCACACCTTACACCTATCAGCGTTGTTTGAATCAACAAAATCCACATGGGCACTGGCCACCGCATTCGTGTAGCCATTTTCTCAAATGAAATTGAAAAGACTTCTACATCCTTCTCATCAAATGTAGACAATGCCTGGATGTATTTTAACAGATCCCCATCAGGCCTTTGGCTACCATAGAGTTGCTCATCCTCACTATCTTCCTCATCCAGCCTACTGTCTCCCTTCATGGCCACCATGCTTAGTCGACTTTCCTCTCAAAGTGCTAACTTTTGAAGTTGAAAATCTCTCGTTTTTGTTTTTCTTTTTTCCTTTTTCTGTCTTTCATCTTCCTCTCCTTTTCTTTTAATTCTACTTTTAATCATATTTCAAACTGTCTCAATTGCTTTTTGTGTTCAAGTTCTGTTATCTGCAAATGAATTCCAGCCATTTCCCAAGATTCTGATGATGTTTCCAACAAACTTTAAATGCAAAGCTACAGCTGTAATTATTTCTCCTTTTCTCAGAGGTTAACACACCCCCAACTCCAGCTTGTCTGCTAATTCTAAAAGCTTTGCCTTGCTCACCTTCTGCAAAATCTCCAACTTCACTTCTTCCACACCCAGAGAAGTCTTAGAGACAGAAATAGCCATTGCTGCACAAAACACTGTACAAACCAACCGATTTCAACACCCAGACCAAAAGACACGCGAACGAAAACAAACGAAAGACGCTGCCTTTAAGCCCAAAAATCTCCCTGTGCACATTCTCCCCGTCCCCGCGTTGGTTTTGTCCAGGTGTGCCATTTTCTTCCCACAGCCTAAAGAAATGCAGGTTAGGTGAAATGGCCATGTTAAGTTGCCCGTACTTTTCAACAGTGTGTAGGTTAGTTTCAGTAGTCAGGGGTAAAGATAGAGTAATGGGGAGGGAAATGCATCTGGGTAATTTACTTTTCGGAGGATTGGTGTTGAGTTGATGGGCCAAATGACCAGCTTCCACACTGTAGGGATTCTAATCCTGAAGGAGAAAGTGAGGTCTGCAGATGCTGGAGATCAGAGCTGAAAATGTGTTGCTGGAAAAGCGCAGCAGGTCAGGCAGCATCCAGGGAACAGGAGAATCGACATTTCGGGCATAAGCCCTTCTTCAGGAATGAGGAAAGTTTGTCCAGCAGGTTAAGATAAAAGGTAGGGAGGAAGGACTTGGGGGAGGAGCGTCGGAAATGTGATAGGTGGAAAGAGGTCAAGGTGAGGGTGATAGGTCAGACTGGGGTGGAGGCGGAGAGGTCAGGAAGAAGATTGCAGGTTAGGAAGGCGGTGCTGAATTCGATGGATTTGACTGAGACAAGGTGGGGGGAGGGGAAATGAGGAAACTGGTGAAATCCGAGGTCATCCAGTGTGGTTGGAGGGTTCCTAGGCGGAAGATGAGGCGCTCTTCCTCCAACCGTCGTGTTGTTGTGGTCTGGCGATGGAGGAGTCCAAAGACCTGCATATCCTTGGTGGAGTGGGAGGGGGAGTTGAAGTGTTGAGCCACAGGGTGGTTGGGTTGGTTGGTCCGGGTGTCCCAGAAGTGTCCCTACTGCCCCCTTGACTATGACCCCAAGCACACCAACAAACCATCATCTCCCAGAACATCCATAATGTCATCACCTCGGGGGATCTCCCATCCACCGCCTCCAACCTCATAGTCCCAGAACCCCGCACCGCCCGCTTCTACCTCCTGCCCAAAATCCACAAACCTGACTACCCCGGCCGACCCATTGTCTCCACCTGCTCCTGCACCACCGCACTCATCTCCGCATACCTTGACACCGTCCTGTCCCCCTTAGTCCAAGAACTCCCCACCTACGTTCGGGACACCACCCATGCCCTCCACCTGCTCCATGATTTTTGCTTCCCCGGTCCCCAGCACCTTATTTTCACCATGGACATCACCGCCACCTCCAAATGGACCGCACCACCACGGATATATTTCCCTCCCCTCCCGAATCAGCATTCCGTAAAGACCACTCCCTCCGTGACTCCCTCGTCAGATCCACACCCCCCACCAACCCAACCTCCACTCCCAGCTCCTTCCCCTGCAACCGCAGGAGGTGCAAGACTTGTGCCCACACCTCCCCCCTCACCTCCCTCCAAGGCCCCAAAGGAAACTTCCATATCCGCCACAGATTCACCTGCACCTCCATACACATCATCTATTGCATCCTCTGCACCCGCTGTGGCCTCCTCTATATTGGGGAGACAGGCCGGCTACTTGTGGAGCGTTTCAGAGAACACCTCTGGGACACTCGGACCAACCAACCCAACCACCCTGTGGCTCAACACTTCAACTCCCCCTCTCACTCCACCAAGGATACGCAGGTCTTTGGACTCCTCCATCACCAGACCACAACAACACGACGGTTGGAGGAAGAGCGCCTCATCTTCCACCTAGGAACCCTCCAACCACAAGGGATGACCTCGGATTTCACCAGTTTCCTCATTTCCCCTCCCCCCACCTTGTCTCAGTCAAATCCATCGAATTCAGCACCGCCTTCCTAACCTGCAATCTTCTTCCTGACCTCTCCGCCCCCACCCCAGTCTGACCTATCACCCTCACCTTGACCTCTTTCCACCTATCACATTTCCGACGCCCCTCCCCCAAGTCCCTCCTCCCTACCTTTTATCTTAACCTGCTGGACAAACTTTCCACATTCCTGAAGAAGGGCTTATGCCGAAACGTCGATTCTCCTGTTCCCTGGATGCTGCCTGACCTGCTGCGCTTTTCCAGCAATACATTTTCAATTCTAATCCTGATGCTAATTTGTGATTATCGATTTCGAACCGGACAAGTGTCCCCAGTTTGCTGTGGAGAAGAGCAAACAGAGCTAAAATACTTTAAGATGGTAACCTGGACGCCAACCTGTCGAAGGTTAGATTCTCAACAGTATGGAAACGTACGGTCGAACGAGTCCACACTGACCCATGGAAGACCAAACCACCCAATCCCACTCCCCTGCTCCATATTTGCCCCTGACTAATGCACCTAACACTATGGGCAATTTCTCTTGGCCAATTCACCTGACCTGCACATCTTTGGATTGTGGGAGGAAGCCATAGTACCCAGAGGAAACCTATGCAGACACAGCTAGAATGTGAAAACTCCACAGTCATACGTGATAATTGAATCCACGTCCCTGGTGCTGTGAGTCCGCAGTGCTAACCACTGAGACACTGTGCCGTCCCACTACCTTACAGTAAATGCAGTTGTCAAATGGGTGTTCCAGATGTGATACAGCAGGTCAAACCACGTAATTTTAAGCAAAACACAATTTATTTAAACTCTCTAATAAAAATACATACAAAAAGAAGAGGAGTTTATAATAACTTTACTGGGAATCTTAACAGAATAATAGATACAGTACCGTCTACTAAAGAACTGTTCCAATGTACTAACATCCCTTAAACTCATTCCTTGGCAAAAAGGCACATCCAAGGTCAATCAGTCTTGCACGCAGTTCGCCAATCCAGGAGGACACAGCATAGACAAATTTCAGAGAGAATAGCAGTGAGGGATCATTTCCTGAAGCATCCAACCTATCTCCGACTGTAAGCACCTGGTGACTGTTACTGGAAAACTGGAAAGCCTGGTCTGTGAGAGCTGGCCATTGTTATCATTATTAATGTAAAAAACCCTACAAGCCTCCTAAGTTATTTACTTCAGCTTTTTGCAGTAGACAGTACGGCATTTAAGATCTCTCTTCAAAGAAAATGAGACAATAACCTTTTTTAAAAATTGACAGCATTGTCAGAGATGTTCAAGGGGATTCTTCATGACAGCATTGTCAGAGACGCTCAAGGGGATTCTTCATGTTTCTAGCCACACGATCAACACAGAGGGACAAACACAGACGTCAGATGTTCAGTAGACAGGCACAGACCATTTTTCAAAGACGTGAGTCAAAGCAGCTGAAACCTATCCAACATGGAGCACCACATGGTACACACTGGGAAGTGAACAACATCCCGATACACACACCGACCCCGGAACATGGCATACCATATGGGACACACCGAGAAGTGAACAGCAGCCAGGCAACACCCCCACCCCCGACATGGAACACACCGGGAAGTGATTAACAGCCCGACAGACACCCCGACTCCTGAACATGGAACACCACATGGGACATATCGGGAAGTGAACAACAGCCCGACAGACACCCCGACTCCTGAACATGGAACACCACATGGGACATATCGGGAAGTGAACAACAGCCCGACACACATCCCCTGTCCATGGAACACCACATGGGACACACCAGGAAGTGAAGAACAAGCCGACGCACAAACCCCTGTCCATGGAGCATCACATAGAACACATCGGGAAGTGACGAACAGCCAGACCTGTACATGGAACACCACATGGGACACACCGAGAAGTGAACAAAAGCACAAGACACACGATTTCACTGTTTTGGAACTTCACAACGTCAGCACTCTGTACACAAGGGAGCCAACACTCAAGTCCAGGGAAAGATACCGTGGGACAGAACGATTCACATTAAAGACAGAAACAGACAGTTAATTAACTGAAAGCATGTCGTGGAAACAAAGAGAAAAAGACTGGGTAATGTGACTAACTGGAGGATTGACTCTTAGAGAGCAAAATTACAAGAATGAGAATATTGAAAAAAGGTATTTTAAGATCAGCTGAAATGGTTTGTTTAATCAAATTCTAAATTGGCTTCACAGAACACTTCAGGCATCATAAACTGGGAGAAGATGACCGACTAACACGGAGAGCTGTGCAGACCATGCTTGTGATCAGTAAACTGGATTATCTCCCCTGCATGGAGAGTATTGGAAACTTTAACTATCATATGAGAATGATGCACATATCAAATACACAGAGCTGGGAAAGGTTTCTATCTCCATTAGACCAGTATAAGATGTGAGTGTGCGCGTGTGTATGCGTGTGGTGGGGGGCGTGCATTTGGGGTGGTTGAATGTGAAAATCATTGCATGAGCGAAAATACACTGATAGGAAACCAGGTTAAATATGAACAACTGTTAGGGATTTGGATAATCGACAGAAAGAAACTGAGGGATGTTTCATGGACAGATGAGTTTAAGTGTTTGAGAATATTAAAAGAAAGATATTTCCAGACACCATAGCGATATAGATCAGCGTGTTCAGGAACGTCAGTTGGATGGGATTTTTTTCTGAGCCCAAATCAGATTTGTTTCTGCAGGTTTCAACCTGAGAGCGTCAGCAGCAGATTGTTGTCATCATTAAGTCTGTATTTCATGGCTCAAGGTTCAAACTACAGAAAATTAATAATGGTCAGGGCATGGTGTCAGGAATCAGCTCATGGCCAAAGGGATCACCAAAGTTGTGATTCGTCTGTGTCAAACACCACCTGCAAGTTCCCCTCCAAGCCACTCACCACCATGGCTTGGAATTATACCAGTGTTCCTTCACATTCGTTGGGTCAGAATCCTGGAATTCCCTCCCTAACGGCATTATGAGTCAACGAACAGCAAGTGGATTGCAGCAATTCAAGAAGGCAGCTCACCACCACCTGCTCAAGGACAAATAGGAATGGGATGTCAATGTTGGCCAGCCAGGGATTCCCAAGTCCAAGAATTGAATTAAAAAAAATATATTGGCCGAGTATGGGATGGAGTGTCTGGAGGTAAATGGAGTTTGTAAACATAATAGTGGGCAATGACCTCCACACTCCCAATATTTAAATAACAAGGACAGGGAGACAATGGTTCACATCTGAAACGGAGTAGGTCAACACAGAGACCCATGAGTAACACTGCCAGAAGCAGGGAGGGAGAAAGTAATTGACCAAATTCCCTGATGCAGTTAGTAGTGGTCTGTTGAGTCAATATCTGGATTCAGAGTCTCAACATGAACAATAATAGTCACAAGAAGTGAAGACTATATGAAAGAACAGCAACACAGTCATAACTGGTTTCTAGAAAAAATAACTTAGCTGGACGGTGCGACATACGAGGGACATCAACGATAGACAGGAAAGGATAATAAAAATATTGAATAATGCGAAGTGCAAAATACATCCGCCATGATAATGACAGCCAATCATAATATAGTGAAAGGGATGAAATATCATGGGATAAATCGCTGTTCGTTGTTGGAACATTCTAGACTAATGTTCTCAGTATATGATCGCTCCTCCCCTTCTCCAACTGGAGCTCCTAATCTCTGTTAGTGCTGTCGATGATGCTCTCGTTCATACTATGGGATAACACATTGAACGATTCCCATTTATCATTAAAAGATGGAAACTCTCCACTGGGATAATTAGAGTCGATGGAGACGAACATTATCACAGTCACCGAACAAACAGGCTCAGTTAGCCCCTTCCTTACATGACATTTCATATCGTAATAAAAGAGAATATTTACTCTGTCTCGATGGAATGGATGAGGGTTACTGACGGACGGACTACAGATTTTGTTTTCCTTGTACGTGGGAGTATTGCCAGAGCACTGCGGGGCTGTATATGTCTCACTCTGTTTAAAAGGAGAAAAGGATAAAACAATAGAGCAGCTGCATACGATGTCTGCTAGGGAAATTTCTGGATACATTAACGCAAGAGAGAAAGTGAGGATTGCAGATGTTAGAGGTCAGAGTCGAGAAAGTGATGCTGGAAAAGCACAGCAGGTCAGGCAGCATCAGAGGAACATTGACATTTCTTGTGTAAGCCCTTCATCAGAAATGAGGCTTGTGGCCCAAGCGAACTGAGAGATAAATGAGAAGGGGATGGGGTTGGGGAAAATAACTAATAATTTGATAGGTAGATGAAGGAAGGGTTGGAGATGTTTTGTGGGAGAAGAGGTTGGGGCAGATAGATGAGAAGGAAGTTGGATAGGTAGGATTGGGCGGTGCTGAGTTGGAAGGTTGAAAACTGGGCTAAGTTGGAGAGAGGGTAAATGCGAAAACTGTTGAAATCCACATTGATCCTATGTGGTTGCAGGGTCCCAAGGCAAAAGTTAAGTCTTCCTTCCTCCAGACGTCGGGTGGTTAAGGTTTGGTGGTGGAGGAGGCCCAGGACCTGCATATCCATGGCGGAGTGAAAGGGGGAGTTAAAGTGTTCAGCCACGGGGTGGTGGGGTTGGTTGGTGCGGGTGTCCCAGAGATGTTCTCTGAAGTGTTCCACACATTGGCGTCCGGTCTCCCCAATGTCGAGGAGACATCAGGAGTAACGGGTAGTGTAGGCAACGTGTGTGGAAGTGCAGGTAAATCTCCGAAGGATGTGGAAGGATTCTATGGGGTCTCGGACGGAGGTGAGGGGGAGGTGAGGGTGCAGCTTTTCTAATTATTGTGGTGGCAGGGCAAGGTGCCAAGAGTGGCGGATGGGTTGTTGGATGGCGTGGACCTGACAAAGAAGTCACGCCAGGAATGTTCTTTATGGAACGCAGATCGGGGTGGGGAGGGAAATATATCCCTGGTAGTGGGGGCCTGTTTGTAGGAGGCGCAGATGGGGGAGGATAATGCATTGCATCTGGAAATTTGGCGGGATGGAAGATGAGGAACAGGATGTTTTTGCCTGTTGAGTTTGGAGGGGTGATTGTTGAATGCAGAGGTACGGGAAGTGGATGAGATGCTCTGAATGGCACCATCGACCATGTGGAAACGAAAATCACTGTCTTTGAAGAAGGAGGCCATCTGGGATTTACACTGGGTTAAGAGTGTGGTCCTGGAAAAACAGAACGTGTCAGGCAGCATCAGAGGGGCAGGAAAATTCGACGTTTTGGGCAAAAGTCCTTAATCAGGAATAGCGCTTTTGCCCGAAACATTGATTCTCTTACTCCTCGGATGCTACCTGACTTGATGTGCTTTACAAGCACCGCACTCTCGACTGTAATCTCCCGTATCTGCAATATTCAATTTTGCCTTCACGCTATGTTCTGCCAGTTCTTTAGTACTGCCTTTAATTTTGTTCTCACTGCTGTAGGAAATATGTTGTTAAACTAGAAAGCATGTCAAAAAGATTTCCAAGTATATTGTCAGTGCTGGGTGGGGCGGTGGTGGCGAGTGATATTGAGCTACACGGAGAGTAGTAAATGAGAAAATGGGCTGGGGCTATATTCCCTGGAGCGTTGTTTCTGAGGAGTGACCTTATTGAGGTTTATCGTAGTTAATCCTGATGCTCCAGGGTGAACTATGCCAAAGGCGAGGGAAATAGTCAGCACAATTGTTCACATTAAAACTGGACAATTATTCATCAACAACATGTTGCCGAACGATAGAGGTAGACTGAAGAATGGGACTGGCCGGAGGAGTCAGAATTTTGATGGTCCAGTCACATGAATGAGAACAAAAATAAAGATATTGCCATATGAACTGAAAGGATTAGTTATATCACATTCTCAATCCACCTAACGAACCAGACCAGACACCATACACCCAGAGGAGATATCTGTTCAGCACGGAGCACTATGCAGACCAGGCTAGTGTACTGCTGAACACTACCCTGCAATCAGTCCAGAGCGGAACACTGGGCACACTGTAGCAGTGCATTGATCTATAAACCCAGATGAGATATGTGTTCAGCATGAAGGACTGTGCAGACCGGGTTGGTGTAATGTGCAATGCAACCACAATTTACCCAGAGTATGCAGACCATAGCAGTGCATTGATTTATAAACCAAGATGAGATATGCGACCAGAGTGTGGAACTGTGTCCATCATCTCAATGCGTTGCTCAGTAACACTGTGTTAGATCACTGCCCACTGTGGGGAAACTTGCAGCCCATGCTGGAAGTAACAGGATGTACAGCTCCAATCCATTTACAGCTACATATCTCCATTGTATCTTGACACAGGGATGCCGTGGGAGTGAACATCACAGCCAGAGAGAGAGATGGCGGGGGAATCCGTTTAAGAATCAACAAAATGGGAGGAGTTTGAGTAATAGGCAGAGAGAGCGAGATTGAGAGACAATTTCATGGAAGGATGTGTTCCCAGGATCCAGAATTCTGAAATGAAGACATTTCAACGGTATCCTGCAACTTGAGCCAGTGTTTCCAGGAATGATGGGTGAATCTGATACTGGTGTGAGTTCAGATGACGGAGAGTATTGAGGATGAGCATTTGTTTGGCAGCTTTGTAACTGTGAGTAGAGTCAGCAGAAACTTCGACACATTGGGCTGCATCTAACAATAATTTATCACAGTGCTATTTTCACTGAGTATGACAGAAGGATTGTCTGTATGAGACTGAGCTAGTTTCCTGTTGATATCTCAACGAACTCACCTCGTTAACTACCTATCCCACCCCATGCCATCCCTCTCATTCAATGCCAGCTCGATTTTCCTTTATGATTGGACATACTCATGAACGTCCGCATGACCCTAGATATTCCGTGCTCCCTGGCATTGGTGTCATCTTCAAAAGGCTAAAGGACACACGGTTCAGCTTTCTCCGGTTGGAGCTGCCCTAAACAGTTTACCCTGCATGGCAGATAACGGGCAATTACACAACGGTTTGTCAACAGAGTCACGGAAGTCCTGGTGGATGGGCTAGTACAGAAGAGGACCATTCTCTTCCTAGAGTGGGCCACACTACCAGACCCATCGAGCTTGGTCTGAACTCACCACCCTGAGTAGAGTTTCTGCGGATTGAAGAAATGTCCAACAATACAGGACAAGCACCAATAACCTTCCCCGTTCTGTCAGGACAAAGGTCACCGTATTCTCTCTGCTTCCTCATACTCACTGCATATCTGTCATAGCACCGACCCCTGAACAAGGCTCATGCTCCACCACTCTCACTACTGCCAGCAGTCTCCCTTTCTCTCTCTCTCTCCCTCCACTTTACACCCAAAACCAATAACCCTGCATAGATAAAACAGTGTGGATTGACTCCCTCCCGACACCTCACCATGTCCCCCACCTACACCAGCACTAACAGCAACGCCGCCCACTCCTAACCTTCTCCCTCCCTCTCTCCCATTCCACGAGAAACAGCCTGAAATAGGACAGAACGGACAAAGTGCAGTGCATGAGATATATTCCGTCACCCCCACCCGACATGTGGGGAGGACTCTGATAGGAGTCAGAGAGAACCAGGACGCCTCCTGTGGAAATTCTGAAACATCCACGTCCCACCAACCAAGTAACGAGCAATGCTCAGTGAAGAGCAATTCTCACTTTAAACCCACTGGCAGTTCTGTTCACCCCGACACAACATAAAATCCGTGGCCCTGATACCATCTCCCTTTTAGGTTGAGCTGGTACAAATGAATCCCCAAGGTCTCGGTGGGCAGAAGGGTGGGCTCACAAGACATCATCACCACCACCTCCCAGGAAGGGAGCATGGAGGCTCCCTCCTTCACCTCCTTCTGTAAACAGCTCAGATACTGAAACCAATCTGGAATATTTTCTGCTCTCCCCACTTGTCCTGACATCTTCAATAATCTGTGCTCATATACACGCAGTGCCCTCTGCTCCAACACCCCTTTATATTGGTACAGAATGTATTATATTGATTTCAGAGTTATTCATACAAAGGTGCATCACCTCACACTGCATCTCACATTGATTCTGATCTTCCACAAACCTGAACCCTACACCATTGTGTCACTGTCCTTCTGGTGTTCCACGCTGATCTCCACGAACTTTATAATTCATCCAGGTTTGGAATCTGCAAACATTGAAATTGTCCTACAGTCACACTTCACACAGAAATTCTGACTCACTCATTATTGTGAACAAGTGCAATACTAACACACTCCCTGAGGACAGACCTAAATACTGGCAAACACCAGATAGAATAACTGAAATATTGACAAGGCTACCATGGAGCAAGAGAACTACTGACAGGAACTCCATGTATCTGTGTGTTCCTGTGTATTAGTGAGTGTCTCTTTGACTCGGTATTAGTGTGTATCTATCTGTGTGCATCAGTGGGAGGTGAGTCTGCAGTCTCTACGGTGCTTACAGTGATGTAGTATCCCCCAGATACGAGATCCGATGAAGGGTCCATTCACTTTTGTCCACAGATGCTGTCAGACTGGCTGAGCTTTCTGTTGCTGTCAGTCTCTGCTGGCCTCCCCATACAACTGTACACGTGGGAGTGGAGAGTGATAATCATCAGGGATTCAGTTTGGGAGGGACAGAGGGAGGGTAGCAGCTCACAGCACCATCCAAACACAGACAGACAGTCACACACAAACACACATACACAGATACGCAGACACACACTGACACATAGACACACAGACACACACACGCACACAAACATACACATACACAGGCACACACACACACACACACACACACACATACTCACAGAAACAGGCACACACAGACACACACACACAGATGCAGTCAAAAACAGATACATGCATCGATGGACACACACTCACAGAAACAAACACACACGCAGGCACACATACAGCTGCACACAGACACACCTACATCCTCAGAGAAACCCCACACCCACACAGACACAACCACACAAACACACAGACACACAGATGCAGAGTGACACAGATGCACAAACAGATACACAGAGACGTACATACGCCGACTGACATACACGCACACGCTCGTGTCCCTCAGCCCTACATTCTGATGTTCCATTCAGCTGTTTGGACCTGCGACACAGGGGCAGATCGAGGCCACTCCGATGGTTCAGTGTAGTTTCGGAAATGTACTTGGAAAATCCAGGCTGGGTCAGGAAGTGAACCGCCACCCCCAATCCATCTTTCCAGGCTTCCCCTCTCTATAAAGTCTGCTCGAGATGTGGATCAGACCCAGGTTCGCTGGGAATGCAGTTCCCATACCCCATCCAGGGTTAACTCAAAAATCTTTTGCTCTCCTTGAATGCAACATTGTACAACACAACTTCCAGGAGAATAACCAGTTACTTTCCAAAAGAATAATATGACAACATAAGAAATGGGAGCAGGAAAGGATATTCGGCCCCTCAAGCCTGCACTGTCTTTCAATAAGTGCATGGCTGATCTACTCCAGCGCTCAAACTCCACTTTCCTGCTAACCCCTTGCTTCCCTCAACTTGCTGATATGTGAAAAGCCACTCCACCCCGTCAGTGTCCCTTGGATGCTGCCTGAACGGTTGTTCTTTTTCAGCATTACAATCTTTCAACACAGACACACATACACACACACCTACGCACAGCCACCCCACACCCAGATACACACACATGCCCAGATGCAGAGACATGCATGCGCACAAACAGACACACAGAGACGCACACGCGCCGACCGATACACACATCCAGGCACACACAAAACACACACAACCACAGATGTCACCAGTTTTGTCATTTTCCCTCCCCCTACCTTATTCCATATCCAACCCTACAACTGGGCCCCTCCTTCTTGAACTGTACAACTTGTTTGTCTTCCTTCCCACCTATCCACTCCACTTTCCACTCTAAACCATCACCTTCAGCCCACCTTCATTTACCAATCGCCTTCCCAGCTACTTTCGCCCCCCCACCCCAGCACCACCGCCTTCCCAGCTACTTTCCCCTATCACCACCCCCTTCCATTTATCCTTCAGACCCCTTGACCCACAAGCGTCATTCCTAATGAAGGGATTATGCTCGATATTTCGACTCTCCTGCTCCTTGGATGCTGCTTGAACAGTTGCGCTTCTTCAGAACCACACTCTTTCAAGACAGACACACGCACGCACACACACAGACACAGACACAGACACAAATACACAGACAGACTCAGACACAGACAGACAGACAGACAGACACACGTAACAACATACACGCAAACACACTGACAGCCACACTTCCCACCCACGAAGACAACGACACTCTCCCTCCACACACAGACACTCACACTCCCCACACACGCACACATAGGTTCACACACAGGTACACACGGACACACACACACACACACAAACACACACACGGACAGACATACTCAAACAGTCACATGCACACCCACAATCCCCACACATGCAAACATCCGCTAACACAGACACACACAGATATATACACTCAAATGGACACACACTAACATAGGCGCAGACACATGCAAAACACACACGAACACACAGACACAAACACACATAGACACATACACACACATAGGCACAAAGATACACAAACAGACAGACATACACACACAGGCATACAGACAGAAGCTCACACTCATTGACGTACACCACACAGAAAACACACCCATACAATCCAACACGCAGGCAAGCACACACACAAACTCACACACACACAAACAGATAGATACCCACAACAGCCCATACACAGACACCCACATTCCACACACACATGCACACACACAGAGATGTACACAGACACACAGGCATGCACGCACACAGAACAAGGACACACACTAACACACACAGATACACAAAGACATGCATACACACGCAAATGAACATACATACACACAGCTGCACACACAGGCATGCAAACACATAGACACACACACACAGTTGCACACACACACATTGACGCACACAAACACATACACACATGCAAACACACACACACACACACACATCCAGTAAAATGCAATGTTTAGTGATTTATCCTTACAAATAATCTTAGACGTAAGAAAGGATTGAAAAGTCCTAAAAAGCACCAAAAGAGCATGGCATTGTATCACTTTCAGCACAAGAGGGAGAGGCAGAGGGAGAGGGAGGGGAGGAAGGGAGGCTTTGAACACCATTCAATGATTCATCCCAAAACAAAACAGTTCCCATTCCACACAGATGCAGAAATAGAGATGCAAACATACATACACATATTTATACAGAGTGATAGATACACATAGCGACACATATAGAGACACACATATCGAAAGAGCGCATGGAAATATGCAGATGCAAACAGACACACATGGAATCATAGAGTTATACAGGGGGTTTGAAAACAGACACATCAGCCCATACACTTAATTCTAACGATAATCTCAAACTAAATTAGTCCCACGTTCCAGCGCTTGGAACATATTTTTCCAAACCTTCAATTATTCTCCTACTTAATAAAATATCTTTTAAACGCTGTAACTTTGCCCACATCTATCACTTCTGAGTTCTTTCATGCCATACACGAACCAAATGATGTGTAATCACAATGCACTTCATATGTCCTGATCAGATATACACAAGAACTCTGTGGGAAGCTCGATTGCTGGAAATCTTGATGAGATGTTCTTATCATCAGTAGCCATAGCTGAGATGCTGAAATACATGAGACTGACTAAACGTGGTGCGATTATTAAACAACCTGGCAAGGAAAAGCCAGGGAACAATAGACAAGTGAGCCTGACATCGGTGGTGGGCAAGTTGTTGGAGAGAATCCTAACGACAGGATTTACATGTATTAGGAAAGGCAAGGACTGATAAAGGAAAGTCAGCATGGCTTTCTGCATGGGAGGTCATGTCTCACGAACTGGATTACTTTTTTTTGGAGAAGTAGCAAAAGGCATTGATGAGGGCAGAGCAGTGGACATGATCTATATTGGCTTCAGTAAGGCATTCATCAAGGTTCCCCATGAAAGACTTGTTAGCAAGGTGAGATCTCATGGAATACAAAGAGAACTAGCCATTTGGATACAAAACTGGCTCAAAGATAGAAGACAGAGCGTCGTGTTGGAGGGTTTTTTTTTTCAGACTGGAGGCCCGTGTCCTTTGGTGTGCCACAAAGATTGGTGCTGGTTCCACTGCTGTTCATCATTTACATAATTGATTTGGATGTGAACACAGGAGGTATGGTCAGTAAATTAATATTTGACACCAAAACTGAAGGTGCAGAGGACAGAGAAAATGATTACCTCAGATTATAACGGGATCTTGATCAGATGGACCAATGGGCTGAGGAGTTGCAGATGAATTTAATTTCGATAAATATGAAGTGCTACATTTTGGAAGGGAAAATCAAGGCTTAGCTGATACATTTAATTTTAAGTGCCTGGGGAGTGTTGCCAAACAAAGAGACCTTTGAGAGCAGGTTCATAGTACTTTGAAAGTGGCGTTGCAGGTATATAGGATATTGAAGAAGGTGTTTGATATGCTTGTCGTTGTTGGACAGTGCACTTAATGTAGGAGTTGGAAGGTTATGATGCAGGTGTATAAGACTCTGGTGCGGCCGCATCTGGAATATTGTGTGCAGGTTTGGTCGCCATACTATAGGAAGGACGTGGAGGCACTGGAACGGGTGCAGAGGAGGTTTACCAGGATGTTGCCTGGTATGGAAGGAAGATCGTATGAGGAAAGACTGAGACACTTGGGGCTGTTTTCATTAGAGAAAAGAAGGTTTAGGGGTGACTTGATTGAGGTGTACAAGATGATTAGGGGGTTAGATAGGGTTGACAGTGTGAACCTTTCCCGCGTATGGAGTCGGGTATTACAAGGGGGGGTAGATATAGGACTGAAGTTAGGGGTAGGTTCTTCACTCAGCGAGTCGTAAGTTCATGGAATGCCCTGCCAGTAGCAGTGGTGGACTCTCCCTCTTTATGGGCATTTAAGCGGGCATTGGATAGGTATATGGAGGATAGTGGGTTAGTATAGGTTAGGTGGGCTTGGATCGGCGCAACATCGAGGGCCAAAGGGCCTGTACTGCGCTGTATTCTTCTATGTTCTATGTTCTATGTTATATTGCGGCTGTGCAGGACATTGGTTGGGTCACTATTGAATACTTCGTGCAATTACGGTTTCGCTCTTCGAGGAAGGATGTGTGAAACCTGAAAGGATTTAGAAAAGATTTACAAACATACAGTGTTGGATGTTTTGAGATTTATGGAGAAGCTGAATATGTCAGGGTTATTTTTCCTGGAGCATCAGCGGTTGAGAAGTAATCATTGAGGTTTATATACTCACAAGTGGAATGGATAGTGTCAATAGCCAATGTCTTTTCCCCGGGGTAGCACGCTCCAAATTTAGAGGACATAGGTTGAAGGTCAGAGGGGAAAGACTTAAAAGGGATCTAAGGGGCAACGTTTTCAATGAGGGGTTGCTGTATATGTAACGAGCTGCCAGAAGAAGTTGTGCAGGCTGGGACAATTGCAACATTTAAAAGGCAGCTGGACGGGCAAATGAATTAAGTGTTTAGGGGGATATGGGCAAAATGCTGGCAAATGGAACTACATTAATGTAGGACATCTGTTTGGCAGGGACAAGTTGGGTAGAGCTGGGTAGCTCTATGGCACTATGTATTCTGTAAACCTTTCTCCTGTCATCTTAAAATTACCCCCTAGTCTTGAAATGTACCACCTCAAGGAAAGGGCACCTTCTATTCAACATTATCTATACCGCTCTTTGCTTTAAAAACCTCTATAGGGTTGATAAGGTCTCAACTTTCCAAGCTGCAGTGGAAAAGGTCCTAGTCCATCGAGCCTGTCCTTATAACGTAAACACTCCATACCTGCAAAAGGGAAACAGTGAGGACTGCAGATGCTGGAGATCAGAGCTGAAAAATGTGTTGCTGGAAAAGTGCAGCAGATCAGGCAGCAGCCAATGATCAGGAGAATCGATGTTTCGGGCATAAGCCCTTCTTCAGGAATGAAGAAGGTGTGCCAAGCAGGCTAAGACAAAAGGTAGGGAGGAGGGACTTGGGGGGGGGGGGGGGGTGCGGTTGGGAATGCGATAGGTGGATGCAGTTTAAGGTGAGTGTGTTAGGCCGGAGAGGGGGTGGGGTGGAGAGGGAAGGAAAAAGACTGCAGGTCAAGAAGGCGGTGCTGAGTCCGAGGGTTGGAACTGAGATAAGGTGGAGGGAGGGGAAATAAGGAAGCTGGAGAAATCTGCATTCATCACTTGTGGTTGGAGGGTTCCTACGCGGATGATGAGAACGAATATTGAGGAGGTCGCAACAGAGCTACTGAAAGAATTACTGACTATTCGTCAAAGCTGGATGGATTCTGGAAAGGATCCTGCAGACTGGAAAACAGCTATTATAAACTTAAACTTTTAAAACGAATAGGGCAAACAGAAAACTAAATACCTTGATGTCAGCTGTGAGAAAAACATTGTGACCTTTTATAAAGAATGTGACAACTAGACACTTGGAAAATAATGATATGATTTTCACCACGGCCTCTGGAAGTTAGTTTCTGCACCTTCTTCTGTGGAGACAGAACCAATGTATTCCTCTCAGTAGGCAGGTGGCTCCTATCAGCTTGTGATATATCGGAGGACTGCACTTAGGACATGTCGCTCACTCCTGCCTGGAAAGTTCCAGACTCAATTCAATACACTTCATGGTGATGAAAATGTCATCCACTCTGCCTGGAAAGTTCCAGAATCAATCCAGTTCACTTCGTGGTGAGTGTCAACACAGTCCTGTCCCTGGTGTGAGTTTGAAGGAGGAGACACAGCTCAGTCACCACCTCATTTTTGAAAGACGCTGGTTTCACATTTTACACATGGAATTGGTCCAGCTTAGACGAATGTTCCTAGAAATTCCAGGTAGGAACATGCAGTGTCCTGGCCCTCCCTGTGTACACAGTTTCTCTTCTGTGCAGCCACGATTCTATGTGTTTACCATGGACCCAGAACACTCTGTCAATGCAGTGCTCATATCTCGTCCAGAGTTGGGTCACCATACCCTTGGATATCCCTGAATAGACGCAGCAGCTGATAATACAAAACCGTGAAAAGCGTCCACAGAACGTCTGTTTACTCTGTAATTACTGGAACAAGTCAAATCCTCACACGATGCACCCAACCATTGTTGAAAATGTTTCTGTTGTTAGCAGAAAAAAAACAGTTACATCTCTGCACTGCCCTACAGTTACAGTTCCTTTCTCCAAAAAAAAATCAGTTGACAATGTGGCCTTCCGTTTCTTTGTCTCTCAGCGACTATAAGGGCGGCAACAGTATTGCCGATTGAGTTGATCATTACGCTCAGAGAAGAAAGACAGAGGGAATATAACTCAATGTAAACAGGGACACATCTAAATTCACATGATATTCAGAAATATGGGAAAAGGGGAAATTTTAGAGTAAGCTCCCATGTTATTTTCCTTCTGGTTTATCAGCAGCAGTTCCTATGTTTGCTTTTCATTCTCTCTCTCTCTCTCTCTCTCTCTCTCTCTCTCTCTCTCTCTCTCTCTCTCTCTCTCTCTCTCTCTCTCTCTCTCTCTCTCTCTCTCTCTCTCTCTCTCTCTCTCTCTCTCTCTCTTTCTCGCTTGGCATTCCTACATCCATTCAACTAACCTTCCCCTCACACATCCGACCATCTCTGATATAAATAACATTATTTCCCAGTTGCTTTCAGTTGTGATATAGGGTCACTAGATTTGAAACTTTATCTATTTTTCCCCTGACAGAGGCTGCCATACTTGTTGAGATTCTCCAATATTTTCAGACGCTGGGGAATTTTATTTCAGATCTCCATCATCCACAGTTCTTTGGTCTATTTCACCTTTAATTCTGTTGTTTCATGAGATGTCAGCATCACTGGCCATGGCAGAATTTGTCTTCCATCACTAATTGCCGTTGACTGCGAGACCATTTGTCAAGACAATATGGAGCCAACCCTTTTTTGTCACACTTGGTTTCTTTACCACAGGCTATTCGTGAAATAATAAAAGAAATCCTTATGTTTCATGGTTGGTGTTTGTAAAATGAGGTTTCTTTCCAATTGTTGCCACTTGAATTTAAGTTCTATCATTGGTTCTGGTAGAATTTGAAACAATGCCTTTAGAGTCATAACACGGCTAGTGAAATTATTATTCTGATATGAGGTTCCTATTATGAAATAACTGGAGAGACAAGCACAAGCTTGTAGTCAAAATATTTGTACCTGGAAGAGTGGTCAGAAAAGAACTAGAGCCGTAAAATCTGAAGTTAACAAGGGGGCAGATGATGGCTTATTGTGGAACAGCACTGAGGCAGAGCTGGAGACTGTGGTGGGCGTGGGCAGGGTTGAAAACAGAGAGAATACAGAGACATAAAACAGTTCAGGGCAAAAGTAAAACTCGTGTCTGAACAGTCTTGTTTCTTCTTAGATGTTTATGAGTGAAGATTCGGAAATTGATAGAAATGAAGTGAAATTTGTGACTGAAACTGAAGATAACAGGTTTTGTATTTGTTAAATATAAATAACAGAAATAGCAATAACCTTCACCATCGCTCATAGAATTGACAGAAATAGGCTTTCCAGGGACAATAATAATAGCGAGTATAGGATAGTAACCTGTCTGAATAATCATTAGGATGGGTCGTATCCGTAACTCTAACCATGCCCAATCCCGAGAAAGCAAGTATAGACCCAAGGATAAACTACTGTCCATTGTTGGAATATTCGAGTCTAATGCTCTCAGATTCTGATCCATTGATGGAACACTCCCGTCTATTGCTGTAAGATTCTCTTCCTCTCCCTCTCAATGCATCTGCTGACCCCAAACATCTTGAGGATGACGCTGCCGCTGATAATATGGAATAACAGGTTGAAGGAAACCCCTTACTAATGGAAGAGGGAAACTCTTCAATGACACAGTTAGTATCCATGGAGACTGACATCAATCACAGTCAATGTACAAACAGCTCCAGTTAACCCTTTCACTACAATCCTTATAAGTCACAATAATACTTGGTCTCGTTGGAATGTTGACATCGCTGAATATTGGGCTAATAACAGCATCTCCAATTGTAAAGTTATGGGTAAGATAAAGAGATGATGATTTCTATTCACTAGCTCGATGATCCTACGATGTTTTGGCAGGTTTGGAATTGCTGGGCTCCCAAGCCCGGCTGTGTCTGATAACCAGGCCTGCTGCATCCTTTCGTTTCATTTATTTATGTTTAACTTTGACATGTATCTTACCATTATTTAACGGCTTCGATGGGGGTAGGCATTTCTGAGAGGCTCCTACAGTACCATAAACAGTGTAATTACAGTCCATTCCTCGTGGTCCTTGCTGCTGTGGCTCCTCCTGTGGAGTGACGGTCAGAGTGTCACAGAACAAGGATTCTTCGTTTTACATTTCCCTAGTTATTGCTGGGGTATTATCAGGATTGGAAGGCGAGAAATCTCTCCCAGCTGCTACACTCTCTCTGATATTTCTCTCAGAATTGTCTTTTTGATGTTCTTTCCTCCTGCATTGGAGAACTGCAGGTGAGACAATCTGTTTCCTGAATTTTTTGTTTGACAAGTGTATGTTTATAAGATGTGACCATATTGGAACAGCTATTGTTTAGTAGGTAAACAATCGATTATTCTGCTTTTTCTGTGTTTTGTCGACAGTGGTTGCTTAATGTCTAATATTTTCACAAAGCGAATTGCATCTGAAACACAGCATCTCACATTTATCATTAAAATAAGAAAAAGTTCCAGTCAAGACTACCTTCATCATACATTTTGAGATGTGTCTGCTCAGTTCCATAACAAAAAGGACAGATATTCACGTTTTAATTAGCTAATAACTTAATGAACAATATGTTGCAGAAACACAAGGTTTAACAGCGGAATGCGCCATGCTGGAGGAGTGATAGCTCTATCAGGAATTATATCGCAGAGTTAATCCACCTCACAGATCCAGCCCAGACCGTATAAGCCCAGATGAGATATCTGCTCAACATGGAGCTCTGTGCAGACCTGGATCAGTACAACCCAGCAATCAGTCCAGGATGGAATATAGCACAGGTCTCTCCAGTCCACTAGCTATCTGTCCAACACGTGGAGCAGTACAGTACACACCGATGTATTGATTCAGAAACACTGACGAAACGTTCTGTCCAGCATGGGGGTGATATGCAGCCCACACCAGTGTCTTGTTCTATAGACGTGGACAAGGCGTCTTATCAGTATGGGGAGCTGTGCAGTGAATGGATCTGTAAACCTGGAGCAGTTACCGTCAAAGCAGCTGTTTTCACCACTCCAGTACATTGCTCAGTAACAATGTGTTAGATCTCTGCCCATAGTGAGGAAACTTGCAGCCCATGCTGAAAGTGACAGGATGTGTAGCTCCCATCCATTTACAGCCCCATATGTCCATTGTGTCATGACAAGGGGGTGCTGTGGGTGTGAACATCACTGCCAGAGAGAGATGGCGGGAGTATCAGTTTAAATATCAACAAACAAGATAATTTTGGGGAAAAAGGGAAACAGAGATTGAGAGGCAATTTCATGGAAGATCACAGGTTTCAGAATACTGAAATGAAGCTATTTTGACAGCAGCCGGCAACGTGAGCCAGTGTTCCCAGGAATAATGGGCGAATGGGATATTGGCGTGAGTTCGGATGATGGAGATTTTTTGGTGAGCATTTGTTCTTCCGCTTTGTAACTGGGAGTGGAGTCAGCAGATTCTTCAACTCATTGGGCAGAAACTAACAATAATTTATCTCAGGCCCATTTTCATTGAGTGTGACTGAGAGATTATCTGTTCGAGGCTGAGTTAGTTTCCTGGTGCTATCTTATCGAACTCACCTCATTAACTACCCACCCCACCCTACGGTGTACCTAACATTCAATGCCAGCCTATTTCTCCCACCCTTCATGGCTGAAGGTAAACACCATCGCTTGGATCCATCACATGGATATTCTGTGATCCCTGGCACTGGTACCATCTTTAAAAGGCCAATTGGCAAACGGTTGAGCTTTCTCAGTTTGGAGCTGCCCTGCGCAGTGGTGGCAGCTCACCGCCCAGATCAGTGCAGGATTTGCAGTCTGACGTAATGTCCAACAATACAGGACAGGCATCAATAACCTTCCCCATTCTGCCAGGATAAGGGCCACCATCTTCTCTCTGCTCCCGCAACTCATTGAAATATGTTACAGCAGCTACCCCCGAACAAGGCTCATGCACCACCACTCTCACTGCTGCATGCAGCACCTTCTCTCTCTCTCTCTCTCGCCACTTTACCCCCACACTATAAACACTGTATATCTGTTGTAGTACCTATCTGAACTAAGCTCATTCTGCATCACTCTCACTGCTGCACACAGCGCCATTCCTCTTTCTCTCTTTCTCGCTTGTCTTTCCAATACCTTCACACGGTGATAGAATATTCTGAAGAATGCCGATTATTGGATGTTCCAGAAAATGTTCCAAGTAATTTCCGTTTTCAGGAAAATGTCAATGCACCAGTATGTATCATATAAAGGGAAGGAGCAGGGATGTGTGTTATTCAAACCACATACAATTAAAATACATCAAGAGGCCAATCAACCCTTCAACTGTGCTCTAGCATATAATAAGATTGCGGCTTATTTGATGGTTTACTCAGCTCCATGTGCACGAACTTTCAGTTTTTCAACCCCCTGGGTTCCTGTCACTGACCAGACGACACATAGGTTTTCTTCAAGCGCCTGTTCGAGGGCATTTCCCACGGGGACGGACACTCCAAACAATATATTCCATCAGTTGTATATTTTTATGTAATGGTAAGCTCATTTTACACAGACTTACCAAAATCTACATTTATTTTATGGTTATCGGTAAGCAATAATAATTAGTATTCTGGTTATTTCACTTGTCTCACCTTATTTTATTCAACCAAAAACAGCTTCCAAACACTTGTCTCGTTATAAAATACAATTTCTAGCCGAGAACATTTTTATCCTCAGCCGTTATCTTGACTGTTATCTGAATTGTACCTTTTTCCATTGCTTTGAAAGTTTCTATTGTCCTTTGCCTGTGGCTGTTTCTGTCGGTAACAGTTACACAGTCTCCCACTCATTTGGTTGGATGGCTGGTTTGTGATGCAGAGGGAGGACACCAGCGTAGGTTCAATTTTCCACACCGACAGAGGTTACCATGAAGTGGAAGCTCTCTCAACCTCACCCCAACACCTTAGTTGTGCTGACTGTCAGGTTAAACCACCACGAGTGGTCTCTCACTCATGACAGAGCAACCCCATTGTCCTTTGAAACTCTATTCTATCACTTTTGCATTTATTTTATTTTTCTACCTTACCATTTGTTTTGCATTATCTTCCTGGGTGTTTTGGATCAGTGTCATTTTGTAATACTGCCAGATTTTCCCCCACACTGCACATTCCTGCCCAATAATCCGTGACTTCACTGTTATCCACGAACCTTCTATCTGTGCCTCAAAAATATTCAATATCTCTGCCTCCAATGCTCTGCGGGAAGAGATTTCCAAAATCTCACAATAGTGAGAAACATCATCTGGGGTATGAGGTTGTTATTTTGTCTCCTTACCTGAGAAAAGATATAATTTCACTGGAAGCAGTTCAGAGATGTTTCATTTCACGTATTCCAGAAATGAAGGGCTTATATTATGGAGGCTTTAATAAATTATTCTTGGAATAAGCGATGGTCTTATTGAAATATGCAAGACCTTGAGGAGCATGGATCAGGTAGATACCCACTGGGTGTTTGTCTAATCCAAACATGTCATTGCCATAGAACGTCTACAGTGTGGAAGCAGGACATTCTGTCCATTGAGTGGCATCCCACCCAGACCTATCCCCCTACCCTAACCATGTAATCCTGCATTTTCCATGACTAAATCAGCTAACCTACATATCCCTGAGCACTATGGACAATTGAGCATATCTAATTAACTCAAACCTGCACATCTTTTGATTGTGGGAGGAAAGTGGATCACCGGGAGGAAACACACACAGACACGGTGAGAATTGATGGTTGCAATTGAACCCAGCTCCTTTGTGATATGAGGGGCAGTGCTAACCACAGATCCACCATGCTGCTCCGTTATTTCTATTAGTTATATGTGGCTGACTAAAGAACTCTGCCTGACTTGTTCCTATCACTGAACCTGACCCAGTCTGAGACCTTTGTCATCGGGCCTTTTCTCCAACCTGGTTACATTTAAATTTGTTGCAAACTGTGGAGGAGAGGTACTAAAAAAGGTAACAGTTGCACCCCGCAACCACAGTCAGAACCGGAGTGAGGAGAATTAACAAAGTGGGCATTGGTTCAAGTGGGAATTCTCTTTCCCAGAAGTTTGTGATGGCTGAATCTTTATATTATATCGAGGCTGGCTTCATCTGATTTTCCATAGACAGGTGCATCAAGGATAATCGTGCAAGGAGAGAAAAGTGCAGCTGAGAGCACAGTGAGATGAACCATGACCTACTTTACTGGTTGAGTAGTGCCAAAGGGCCGAATGGCCCACTCGTGTACCTCAGCCCTGTGTTCTGATGTTCCATTCAGCCCTTCGGACCTGCTACACAGGAGCAGATCGAGGTCACTCCGATGGTTAGGCCTTGTTTCGAAAATGTACTTGTAGAATCCAGGCTGGCTCAACTCCACTTTCCTGCTACCCGCTCGTATCTCTCAACTCGCTTATATGTTCGAAACCAATTCACCCCCTTTGTAAATACACTCAGTGGCCCACCTTCCACAACTCTCTGGGTACAGGAATACCAGACATTCACTATTTTGTGAAAGATGACATTTCTTTACATCTCAGTTTGAAATCGATATCTCTTATTCTGTATAAATGTCCCGGAGTGAGACACTCTGCCCAGGTGTGGAACCACATTCTCAACAAATACGTTGTCAAGCTCCCCTCTGTACCTTGTCCATTTAAGTAATGTCATGCTCATTCATTTCAAGCACAATGAATAATTGCCTCACCATTTTAGATGTACGCAACAATTCAACCCTCTCATCCCAGAAACCCGCTTAATGTACCAGTCTAGTTACTTTCTGCATCAGCATGATGACTTTATGTTTCATGTGCAGGAACACCCCAATCCCTTTGTACTGCTCTTTTCTTGGGTCTCCTTTTCATTAAATAACAGCCTGCCTTTTGGTTGTCAGTGTCATCTTCAAACTCGAATGTGTATTGCACTCAGCTCCCTCCTTCAGGCTCTCAGTATAGATGTAAATAACTGAAGCCATAGGACTGATATTGGTGCTACTCCAGTAGATATGCCTTTATCATAAAGATCAATGAACCCTGACTCTCCAATTTCTATGTGATAACCATCCGTCATCCCATGTTATCCATCATACTATGATTTTCTGTTTGGTGGAAGAACCTTTACTCTGTGATACCTTGTGGAAAATCTCTGGAAAGCCTCGTGTTTACCAGCTCCCCTTTATCAAGTCCGCTTGTTATATTCTCAGGGATCACCATAAAAACTTTGCATGATTTTACAAGGCAAAATATAGGTTCCCTCTCACAAAACCATGCGGACTCTGCCTGAAGCTTTTCTAAATGCCTTGCAATTCCTTCCTTAAAAAATAGACTGTCGCAGATTTCCAGCAATAATGCTTGGGGTAAATGATTTCTGTTTTGTGTCTCGCTCCATCCTTGAAAACAGGCGCCATGTTGGAGCTTCACGAGTTTCGCTGGAACACGCCTTTAATCCAGAGAGTTATGGAATCTTTCACACAGTGGCACCAGTCACTCTGTAACCACTTCTTTAAAAACCAATTATGAATTACTACTGACCTGCCTATCCTTCGTGTTATCTGTTATTAAAATCCTTGTACCTTTTGTTAGAGACAGTTCGAGAACCCTCCTATTACCATTT
Organism: Chiloscyllium plagiosum; assembly: GCF_037043375.1. Lineage (NCBI taxonomy): Eukaryota > Metazoa > Chordata > Chondrichthyes > Orectolobiformes > Hemiscylliidae > Chiloscyllium > Chiloscyllium plagiosum. Next base: position 76,607,408 of record NW_028270167.1, read on the forward strand.
TCTTGATGATTTTGAATTACTTACAGTGCCTTCCCTGTGACGATTGATGTCAAATACTGGTGTAAATTATCTGCCTGTTCCCTGTAGCCACTTCCCCAGTCACACCCTCCGAATGTCCTCAATGTACTTTCCTGACTTTCTTCCTACCAAAGGTCACACACTCAACTTCAAATTTTTATATACACACAGAAAAACTTGTGATGCTTGTTTTTATATATCTTGCCAAATTATTTACATCATATTTTTTTCATCATTTTTTTCGTCTATTTCTTGTTTTTTACCTCGCTTTCTAGATTCATGCAGTCATATTTCACACAAACATTTCATCATTTCATCCAACCTGTCCATGCTGACCATGTTTTCCAAACTAAACTAGTCTCATCTGATTGCATTTTGTCCACATGACTCTAAACGCTTCCCATTCATATGTTTGTCTTTTAAATGTTGTCACTGTAATTGCATCGAACAGCTCATGTGGCAGGTCATTCCATACACACACCTCCTCTGTGTGAAAATGTTGCCGTTTTGTCCCTGTTAAATCTTCCCCTTTTCACCTTAAAGCTGTATGCTATATGGTTGATCTCCCCTATCGTGTGGAAAAGACCTTGGCAATTCACCCTATCCATGTCTACCATGATTTTATTAACGACCAAAATGTCACCTCTCAACGTCATCCATTCCATTTGATACTAACTTCAAGAACAAGCATTCACTAATAAGCATTGCAAATTTGAAACAATGTTAAAAAAACACTCAGCCCAAACTTTATACTGTGATTTGTTTTTATTCATGTTACAATACTAAGGCAGCGTGAAACTCTTATTAGTACCAATAAGACGTCAAGAAAATAAATTCCTTTGGCTAAAGGGGGTGATGATCTCTACAGTGAAAACGTTTCTCTGGCCAGAGCTATGTAAGAAAGGGAATTTTTATACCACACGGTCAGCGTGAAGTTATCTTTAGCACAGTGAGATGAAGGCTGAGAATACGTTTTGAAATTTGGAGTAATCAGTGCAAAGGGGAAGAGGTGTTTTCAATAAAGTTTACTCCAAGAAAGAAACTTTCCAGAGTGAGGTGTGAGTGGGAGGTGTAAAACAGCATGAATGGAGAGGCCGAACCACACTGAGACCAGAGGCAAAGTGGCAGGGCAAACGGAGCTTGATGCTACTGCAGGGAAGGTAGACTTGATCAAAGAACTTCAGTTGTAGTGGGTAGGGCCCATAATGTGAGAGAATGTGCACTGTAATTGGAGAGGGAGAACCTGGAATCAGAAAGGGGAGACAAGCAGGGAAGAGGATGGAGCAGCAATGGCAGGGATTTCAATGTGTAATTTCGGAAGCACAATTGAAATTCATGCCTCGCATCTGCGCCTGGTCCCTGAAATGAATATCTTAAATCTGGGCACACTCTAATGCTCGTTAATTTGTCATTAAACAGTATCCTTGACAGATTTTGTGAACCACGGGTGGTTCATCTTCTTTCGAGTCCTTCTTTTCGAACAGAAACAATAATTCCTGAGCAGTATGGGATATCTGCTTGAATGTCTGTCCATGTATACCCACTGACCTACCTCTGGGTGTAATTCCACATCACGACTCAGGCCAGATGTGAGACAGGAATCCTCAATTTAGATGTCTGGTTCTATTCAATCATTCGGGGGAAGTTCTACATGTGGCTGAACATATGATCAGCGGAGACTGACTAAATCACATCTCCCAGGTGAAGCAACATTTCACTTGTACTCTTTTAATCAAGTCTCCTGTCATTGCTGCTCACAATGCAGTCTCCTTTGCACAGGTGAGACCAAACCGAGACATTCCCATTCTGTCAGGAGGATTAACCTTGACCGTCTTACTGCTTCCCATTTCAAAACCCTTCTTTACTCTCATGCTGACATTTCAGTCCTGAGCTGCTGCAATGTTCCAATGAAGCACAACCCAAGCTCGAGTAACACCTCACTTTACGTATTGTACGTTACAGCCCGTAGGAGTTAACATTCATTTCCATAACTTCACAGTCTGAATCCATTATGCTGTTCTCCATTTTACATACATTCTGCTTCCTGGTTTCACTGTGACCTTGTCTATGTCTTGTTTATATTGCACTCAGTAGAGAGAAACCATTTCTCCCATTTACACTTTAATTTACACACAATTTACATCTGTTTCTCTTTCACCACAATCAAAAGTCCCTCCTCTGTGACACTGCACCTCCACATGCTCTGTTTCCCATCATCCCTCGTCCACTTTTATCAAGGGATTAAAACGTCCTTTTCAGTTCTGAACAAGAGTCAAGCTGGACTTGAAATACTACCTCTGTTTCTCTGTGTCCATCGATGCTGCCAGACCCGCTGAGTTTCTCCAGCAATTTCTGGTTTTGAACAGCTTGAAAGTCGTGTATCAAAGCTGCTCAAACGCCCTGTCCAATATGGAGCACCATACATTGGGAAGTGAATAATAACGCAAGATGTACAAATTCTTTGGTTCGGAAATTACATAACATTGGCATCATTGACACCACAAAGTTCTTAATCGAGGCCATGGAGAGAAACAGAGAAAAAACAGTCACAATGTTAAAACCGAAAGTGGCACGACTGGACGGAAAAGATTCAGATGAATATTAGAATTGAAATCGTTACAGTGTGGAAACAGGCCCTTCGGCCCAACAAATCCACACCGATCCTCTGAAGACTAAACCAACCAGACCCATTTCCCTATCCTATATTTATCCCTGACTAATGGACCTAACCTGCACATTCCTGAACACTATCGGCAGTTCAACAAGGCCAATAACCTGCACATTTTTGGATTATGGGTGGGAATCGGAGCATGCGTAAAACATCTCACACAGACATAGGGAAAATGTGCAAGACAGTTGCCTGAGGATGGAATCGGAGCTGGGTCCCCAGCGCCGTACGGGAGCATCGCTAACCATTGAGCCACGGTGCTGCCACACGGAAAATATTCAGGGGCTTTCAGATACATGACAAGTAAGAGGTGTGACACCATGGAAAGACACTCAGAGGAACGATAATATTAAAATGGAAGTGTTACCACATCAGTAAAGAGGGTAGATCACGGGGTGATGGGTGAATGTGACTCGCTGTGGACTGGGGGACAGACAGCTGAATTGCATTGCAGAAATTGCAGCTCAAATCTGGAAATTCATGTGGTACTGTCGATCACAGCTGGACAGAAGGAGAATTGTATTCAGTTACAACATGTAACGGTTTGTCCATTCTAATCTTTCAGTCTATTATTCCCATTATCAGATCGATGTTTCATTGACGATTATGAGTGAATATACCAGGGTCAGAACCATGTGATTAAAACTGATGACAATCCATTTAAAGCTATCACACTGACGACTGTATTTACATTCCAAACAGCAGGACTAATATATGATAGAGAAGGCAACATGATTACAAAGCAAACATATCAGATCGAAGCTCTGCATTCCTGCCACATCCAGTCAGAAATCGAGTTGAACCATGGAACAACTGACAAGAGAAAAGGGCTCCACAAATATTATTTGAAAACAATGTTCATTGGGATTAGGGCGTCGCTGACTAGGTCAGCATTTATTGCCCGGACGACTGTTAAGAGTCAATGACATTGCTGTGTGTCTGGCGTTATATGTGGGCCAGAGCAGGTATGGATGGCAGTTTCCTTCCCTAAAGGACATCAGTGAACCAAATAGATTTCTCCCACAATCAGCAATTGATTCATGATCATCATTCAACTCTTAATCCCAAACATTTATTGGATTTGAATTCCATCATGTATTGTAATAGGATTCGAACTCAGGTCACCAGAACATTATTGGGGTTAGCAAGCCCAATAACCTGCACATGTTTGAATTGTGGGAGGGAACACATCAGCAGCAACACCACTTGGCTATTGCTTTACCATTCCGCGAAAACAAATCGAACCTTCCAGCACATCAGTGTTGAAGACAAGGATGCAGTGTATACACCATCCTCAGCCAGAAGTGTTGCTTGGATGATCCCCACAGAATAATAGATGCCAGACTTCAAACTATTCGATTCGCTGCTCGTAACATGAAGAAACGGCTGAACACAGTAGATGCGAAAAAGGGAATGGGCCCTGACACCATTCCTGCAACAGAACTAAAGACTTGTGCTGCACAAGCCGTGTATCTGTGGAAGCTGTTTCATTCCAGCTCCAACTCTGACATCTCCCTGTCAACGCAGAAAAATTACACAACAATGTCCCGACCCTAAGAGGAGAATAATTATAATCTGACTAATTACCACCCCCTCAGTCCCATCACGATAATCAAATTGGTGAGAATTCCTTTGACAGAGCTGTCTACCAGTACAGAAATAACGTGCTCAGTGCTGCTTCCGATAGGCCCCCATGTGGAGACGGTGTTGCTGTGGAAATGTCACTGGATTACTAATCCAGACCAAAATAATGCTCTGGCAGCTGGTGGAAGTTTGATATAATTAATAGAATATGGAGATCGAAAATCTGGTGCCAGTAATATTGATCTTGAAGCGCATGTCCATTGTCAACGTAAATTTCCTTCCCCAATGTACATTCAGGAAGTGAATCTCCCGTGCTTTCCTGGTTGAGCCAAAAAGTGACTCCAGACACACAGACAATTGGTAAACTCTTCAATGAAGCGGCCATGCGAGGCCGTTATAACAAACTTCTCCGAGGTCTTAATCGGATAAAAATGAGATAACACCCGGCACCAGCCTCTGTATCGGGGGGGCGGGGGGGGAGAATAGGAAGCACAGTCCTGTCGACACTGCAGAGACCTCCTTCCTTACATCTGAGAGCTTATGGCAATATTAACAGAGCTTTCCCACAGACTGCAAAGAAACATCGCGAAATGAGTCGACCTTTAAACACATTGAGCCTCCCCCATTCTAGGTTTTGGCCAAACAACTCTTCAATTAACATTTCCCTAATACTATATACTGTATATACTTTGAAGTGATCATATATAAGAAAGATATGAAGTAGGAACTTTGGTACATCAATTTTGCTCTCCCATTCAATACATTAATGGCTGATCCTGAATCTCCACACCAACCTCCTGCTGCAACTTCACCCCTTTAGTGTCCAGATATCCTTATTTATATTCAGTGCCTTAATTGCCACAGTCTTATGTGGGACATAATTCTCCAGGTTTACCAGTCTGCCAGTGCAGACATTTATTCTCATCTGAATGCAGAGTGGCTTGACTGTGACCCTTGTTTTAGACGTCCCGGCCAGTGGAATTATCATCCCTGCTGACAATCTGTTTCACCCTGTCAGAGTTTTATATATTTCACTGAGATCTCCACCCATTTTCCTAAACTCCATGGAATACAGGCCCAGTCGCCTCAAACTCTGCACCTACAACAAGCCTGTCATCCCAGAGATCAGTCTGATCATCCTTCACTGCACTCCCTCAATGTCAGATTTGTGCTTTATTAGGTAAGGAGACCAATACTGCACAAAATATTGCACAATGTTTGAGATGGGGGCTCAACAAGGGCCTGTGTAGCTGCAGGAAGACACACCTGGGCTCAAATCCCCCGGAAATGAAGGTCAACACATCATTTATCTTCCTACCTGCTTTCTGTTCCAGCAGTATTGCTTTCTGTTTCTGGCGTACAAGGAGATCGAGATCCTTTTCAATGATACAGCTCCCCACTTGGTGGGTCTATGTGTACTGATCAGTGTGCCAATATCAATCCCAGTATTAACTTCTGGCTTCAGAACTCACTGCCCTGCATGGACCTTGGAGTTTGGTGAAGAAGTCAACAAAATTATGCACATTAGTATCTTCATGCAGCAACTTTTTTACATTAATTCCTTTAGAAATGCTAGCCTGTTCATCTATTTTCCCAACCAAAATGATCAATTTTGCATCTATCCACATCGTTCTTCATCTGCCACATATTTTGCAACTTCGTCCACTTGTCTCAATTACCTTGAAACTTTTTAATATCCTCCTCTTCCACTCACAATCTCAGTTTGGTACCATCAGCAATTTGGAAAGGTTACATTTAATACCCATGAACAAATGTTTGATCTGCTTTCTGAATAGATGGGGCCCAAACATCAGTTCCTGGATTATCCGGCTAGTCATTGCTTTCTACTCCAAAATATATCGAACGGTTTATGCTGATTCTCTTTTTTCTGCCAGCTCTCCTATTCTCAACCCATGCCCGTATATCAGATCTAGCTGTTACACACTGTTATAGGCCAGGACAGACCTCCTCAAATCATTTCAAGGAAGTAGCACAGACCCAACCTTTGCCCGTTGACTTAAGCAAGTGTAAGGCGGATATTCCAGGAGTGATACAGCTGGTCAAACCACTTAGTTTTAAACAAACCAGAATGTCTTACCAAGATTACTGAGGGAGACACAAACACAAGAGGATACAATATAGAATAACTTAATCTATCGGAAAACCCAACAGATTATCCCAACCTAATGATGGTGTTCCAAGTACTTGATATAATCCCCATAAACATCACATGGCAAAACCGAAAGGAAAAAAAAAACAAGATCAAACCCAGTTTCTAACAGGAGAGTTGTCCGAGCGAGGGATGAAAACATGGACCTGCTTCTTTGGGTCCGGTAGCTTCACAACTGGCTGCCTGCTTTATGTAAACAGCCAGACTGTGGAAAATCGGACCAAACAAACCAAAGCAGAGCAGCTAAACTGGGATAACTGGCGACTCCCCTTTCATAAGAACAGAGGAACAGAAGAACTAGGAGCAGGAGTAGGCCGTCTAGTCCTCTGCCGTTCAATAAGATCATGACAGATCTACTCGTGGTCTCTGATCTACTTTCCCGCGCTCTCACCGTATCCCGTATTTACTTTATTGTTCAAACAGTATCTAGCTTTGTTTTCAAAACGTTTACTGAAGTAGTATCAACTAATTAACTGGACAGGAAATTCCAGAGATTACAAACCTCTGGGTGAAGAGGTTCATTCTCAATTCAATCCTAAATCTACTCCCTCTAATGTTGAGGCCATTCCCTCTTGTCCCAGCTTCACCTGCCAGTGGAAACATCCTCTCTACTTCTCTCTTATATACTCCCTGCATAATTTTATATGTTTCTATGAGATCATCCCCTCATTCTTCTAAATTCCAATGAATATACTTCCAGTCTGCTAAGTCACACCTCTTAAGCCAACCCTTTCACCTCTGGAATCAACCGAACAAACCACCTCTGCATCCCCTCCATTGCCAGTATACCTTTCCTGAAGTAAGGAGACCAAAACAGCATGCAGCACTCCAGGTGTGGCCTCACCAGCACCCTGGACAGCTGCAACATAAACTCCCTGCCTTTAACCTCAATCCCTTTAACAATGAAGGGCAACATTCCATTTGCTTTCCTCAGTAATTGCTGTACCTGCAGACCAACCATCTGTGATTCATGCACATGGACAAGCAGGTCCCTCTGTATAACAGCATGCTGCAACGTTTTACCATTCAAGTAATAATCCTTTTTGCTGGCACTCCCAACAAAAAGGATGATATCACATTTATCATTTTGTATTCCATCTGCCAGACCTTTACCCACTTACACAAAGTATCTATGTTAATGCACGAAGTCTCACAGTCCTCTGCATGCTTTGCTATGAAACGCATCTTCGTGTCTTCTGCAAATCTTGACACACTACACGTTTTCCTCAACTCCAAATCATCTATATAAATTGTGAATAATTGTGGCCCCAACACGGATCCCTGAGGCACACCACTAGGTATTGATTGCCAGCCAGAATATCACTCACCTACACTCACAATTTGCTTCCTGTTAGTCAAGCAATCCTCTGTCTATGCCGATAATTGACCGGTAACGTCTTGCACATTTTCCTTAAGCAGCAGCTTCTTGTGCGGCAACTTGTTGAAGAATTTTGGAAATTTAGGTACACCATAGCCACTGGGGCCTTATTGTTCACCTCGCTCATATTGTCTCCATAGATTTCCAAAAGACTTGTTAAACATGACCTGTTCTTCATGGACACATGCTGCGTCTGCGCAATGGGATGTTTTCTATCGAAATGTTTTGCTATTTCTTCCTTGATAATACACTCAAGCAGTTTCCGCACTACACAGGAAAAGCTAACTGGTCTATAATTCCCCATATTTTGTTTACCTCACTTTATAAACAGTGGCGTCACATTTGCTGTTTTCGAATCTGCTGGGACTGCCCTGGAGTTCAGCAAATTCTATCAAAACACCACAATTGCATTTACAAGTTTTACCGCTACCTCTTCTAGAACCCTGGGATGCATTCCATCAGGGCGAGGAGACTTGCTTACCCTCAGGTCCGTTATCTTGCGCAACACTATCTCTTCCAAAATAATGAATGTTTCCAAGGTCCTCACCTACCTTCGTCTCTTTGACAATTACTAGCATGCGATTAGTGTCCTCCACTATGATGACAGATACAAAACACCTGTTCAATGCCTCGGCCATTTCGTCATATCTTATAGCTAAATGACCCTTCACATCCTCTGAAGGACCAATATTTACTCGAGTCATGCTTTGACATTTTATGTATTTATAGAACATAGAACATAGAACATAGAACAATACAGCACAGAACAGGCCCTTCGGCCCACGATGTTGTGCCGAACTTCTAACCTAGATTAAGTACCCATCCATGTACCTATCCAAATGCCGCTTAAAGGTCGCCAATGATTCCGACTCCACCACTCCCACGGGCAGCGCATTCCATGCCCCCACCACTCTCTGGGTAAAGAACCCACCCCTGACATCTCCCCTATACCTTCCACCCTTCACCTTAAATTTATGTCCCCTTGTAACACTCTGTTGTACCTGGGGAAAAAGTTTCTGACTGTCTACTCTATCTATTCCTCTGATCATCTTATAAACCTCTATCAAGTCACCCCTCATCCTTCGCCGTTCCAACGAGAAAAGGCCGAGAACTCTCAACCTATCCTCGTACGACTTCCTCTCCATTCCAGGCAACATCCTGGTAAATCTTCTCTGCACCCTCTCCAAAGCTTCCACATCTTTCCTATAGTGAGGCGACCAGAACTGCACACAGTACTCCAACTGTGGCCTAACCAAAGTCCTGTACAGCTGCAACATCACTTCACGACTCTTGAATTCAATCCCTCTGCTAATGAACGATAATACTCCATAGGCCTTCTTACAAACTCTATCCACCTGAGTGGCAACCTTCAAAGATCTATGTACATAGACCCCAAGATCCCTCTGTTCCTCCACCTGACTAAGAACCCTACCATTAACCCTGTATTCCGCATTCTTATTTGTTCTTCCAAAATGGACAACCTCACACTTGGCAGGGTTGAACTCCATCTGCCACTCCTCAGCCCAGCTCTGCATCATATCTAAGTCCCTTTGCAGCCGACAACAGCCCTCCTCACTGTCCACAACTCCACCTATCTTCGTATCATCTGCAAATTTACTGACCCACCCTTCGACTCCCTCATCTAAGTCATTAATAAAAATTACAAACAGCAGAGGACCCAGAACTGATCCCTGCGGAACTCCACTTATAACTGGGCTCCAGGCTGAGTATTTACCATCTACCACCACTCTCTGCCTTCGACCGGTTAGCCAGTTTTCTATCCAATTGGCCAAATTTCCCTCTATCCCATGCCTCCTGACTTTCCGCATAAGCCTACCATGGGGAACCTTATCAAATGCCTTACTAAAATCCATGTACACTACATCCACTGCTCTTCCCTCATCCACATGCTTGGTCGCCTCCTCGAAGAATTCAATAAGACTTGTAAGGCAAGACCTACCCTTCACAAATCCGTGCTGGCTGTCCCTAATCAAGCAGTGATTATAGTATATACCATCATCTATCTATCTTTATATTCTGTACTTGGTTTTTTTTCTCTCGTGTTCTATCATACTTTTCTTTATAGTTCATTTTGTGGCTTTCTGTTCACCTTTAATGTTTTCCCCAATCGTTTAGGTTTCTGCTGTTCTTGGCCTCTTCGCATTTCTTCTCTTTCAATTTGATAGCGTCCCTTATTTCCATCGACACAATTGGCAGATTACCCATTTTCTGAGAGTCTTTCCTTTTCACTGGAATATACTTTTGGCACGGAAATTAAAAATCTCCTCTGAAAGTTGTCCACTGCTTGTCAACTCTCCCATCATGAAGTATTTATTTCGAGCTGACTTTATCCATCTGCTCCCTAATTCTATTGTAGTCTCCCTTGCTGAAGCACAGCTACTTGTTATTGGATTTTATCTTCTCTCTAACTGTATTCTAAATTCTACCATACTGTGATCACTCCTTCACTATGATGTGAATACTTATTCTTGTCTCATTGTACATGACCTTTCTGGGGAAGGTGGGACCTCTATAAACAGGATGGTCTGCACCTGAACCTGAGGGGCACCAGTATCCTTGGTGGGAGGTTTGCTAGTGCTCTTGGGGGGGTGGGGTTTAAACTAACTCTGCAGGGGCATGGGAACCCAGACTGTAGCTTTAGGGTGCAGGACCTGGAGTGTAGAGAGGTTAGGAACATGGCATCAATTTCAAAGGAGGGTGCCAGTAAACAGAAAAGTGGCTTGAAGTGTGTATACTTCAATGCAAGAAGTATACGAAATATGGTAGGTGAACTTGCAGCGTGGGTTGGTACCTGGGACTTCGATGTTGTGGCTATTACGGAGACATGGGTAGAACAGGGACAGGATTGGCCGTTGCAGGTTCCAGGGTTTAAATGTTTTAGTAGGGTCAGAGGTGGGGGTAAAAGAGGGGGAGGTGTGGCATTGCTTGTCAAAGATAGTATTACAGCTGTGGAAAGGAAGATGGATGAAGACTCGCCATCTGAGGCAGTTTGGGCTGAGGTTAGGAATAGGAAAAGTGAGGTCACCCTGTTAGGAGGTTTTTTTTTTATAGATATTTTTATTAGAAATTTAACATTTTTACAAGTTTACAAAAATAAACAAAACTCTCAGATATAAACATTGATATACAATTAGCTCAAATATACAATAGCCAAAATTTGACAACAAAAAAAACAAAACAACAAAAACAAAAACCGAAAAAAAAAATAACAAAAAAAAACAAACAGACAAAACTCAACTATCTACTAATCTAACCTACAACTAACCAGGGTGCATATTTAAGTCTCTTACATGCTCGGGATGTGTTAACATCAGATATGATAAAACCCGTATTCGTGCGGGATTCCTCCCCCGAGGGGCCGCGGACCAGCCAGGTTTGTAGTCTCAATTAAATAAAAGCCCTTGTTAGGATAGCCGAAATATCTGTATTTATGTAATTCAAAAAGGGCTGCATATTTTATAAAATAATTCGGTCTTTCGGTGCACCATATTTGTAAGGAAGTCAAGGGGAATACATTCCATAATTAGTCTGCGCCAATTTGAAAGTCCAGGGGGGCCCTCCGCCACCCAGTTCATCAAAATATTTTTCCTTGCACAGAAAGAAAGAATAGAAAATAGTCTCTTCCCGTACGTGTCAAAGGAGGGAAAGTTCGAAAAGCCCAAGAGGAGAGATACGGGGTCCACTTTTATTTCCGTTCCTAAAATTTCTGTCAGGGTACTTGCTACTTTAGTTCAATATCCACGGATCTTATGACAGGTCCATAAGCAATGTACAAGAGTGCCCACCTCTATTTTGCATTTAGGACACATTGGAGATGCTCCTGCCTTAAATTTTGCCAATCGAACCGGTGCTATATGGGCCCTATGAAGTATCTTCAGCTGGATAGCCTGGGTTCTGTTACAAATAGTAATTCTTCTAGCATTTTCCCAGATATCATTCCACGTTTCTGTGGAGATTTCTCGTCCCAGATCCTGATCCCATGTTTTAAGCAGATTATCCATATCTCCCGATACTTCATCATGTAGCAAATGATAAATATTACTGACGGAAGATACCCCCACTGGTCGTAGGACACTACATTCTCTATCGGATTTATAAAGACTATCTAATAACGTAGTCTTCTTCTGTATAAAATCTCGAATTTGGAAGTATCGAAAGAGGTCTCCATTGGGTAATCCGAATTTCTGACGCAGCTGTCCGAAAGACATCAGGACCCCATCTTTAAATAAATCCCCAAGACATGAGATACCCCTGGCTCTCCAGAGTTTAAAAGTGGCATCTGTTAACCCCGGTTGGAATCCCCATGCTCCCACTATCGGTGCATAGGGGGATGTTTTATGTGAATTACCCTCATTTTGCCGCATTATATTCCAAGCCTTGATTGTATTCAGTATTATAGGGTTTTTACAGTGATCTGTAATGATTTTCCTCTTGTCTGAGAATAAAAGGTTAATAAGTGGGTATTTTACTTGAGAAGCCTCGATGTCCAACCAGATTGATTGTGGATCAGACAAGACCCAATCAGCTATATAACTTAATAGGGAACTTAATTGATATTTCCTAAAATCTGGGAAGTCCAATCCACCCCTTGCCTGTGGAAGCTGTAGCTTCTTCAGCTTAATGAGGGGCCGCCTATGGTTCCAGATAAAGGAACTCAGCCAGCCGTATAATTTACATAAAGCTGTCCTCGGCAGCATCACCGGAAGCATTCTCATAGGATATAGGAGACGGGGCAGGATATTCATTTTGATTAATGCTATTCTACCCAGCCAGGAAATTGGCAGGTCTCCCCATCGCTGGAGGTCCTGCCTTATCCTTTCCAATAAATACACAAAATTAGCCTTATACAACTGACCAAATACTGGAGTAATAAAAATGCCTAAATATAAGAAACCCTCCAGGGACCAGCGAAAGGGAAAAAGGGAACCGTCCGCTAAGCGGGGTATCACAGCAAGGCCACCCATTGGCATAGCTTCCGATTTTGAAAAATTAATTTTATAGCCTGAGAATGCACTAAATGTATTAATAACTTGGATTAAGCGAGGTATGGACATCAAAGGGTTACTGAGGAATAGAAGAACATCATCTGCATAAAGGGTAATTTTATGTTTACCTGTACCAATCCTTGGGGCCACTATATTAGGATCAGCCCGTATAGCTTCTGCTAGTGGTTCAATTATTAGCGTGAATAACAATGGCGAGAGGGGACATCCCTGACGGCAGCCCCTACCCACACTGAAGCTATCCGAGCCTAATCCATTGGTAACCACAACTGCTTTTGGATCACTATACAATGTTGAGATCCATTTGGTAAACACCTGTCCAACACCAAACCTCTCCAATGTGTAAAACAAATATGACCATTCGACCCTATCAAATGCCTTTTCCGCGTCTAATGAAACCACTACTCCTGGTATCTTTCCCTGATGACAAGCTTGAATCATATTCAGAGCCCTTCTAACATTATTGGATGATCTACGGCCCTTAATAAACCCCGTCTGATCCTCCTTTATAATATGTGGCAGTATCCTTTCTAATCTCAGTGCTAACGTTTTAGAGAGGATTTTAAAATCTACATTTAGCAAGGATATTGGTCTGTATGATGTACAATCTTCTGGGTCCTTTCCTTTTTTGAGGATAAGAGAGATATTTGCCTCTTTCAACGAAGGCGGGAGACAGCCCTGACTATATGCATAGTTATACATGTCCATAAGTGGACCAACCAGTATTTCTGTAAATTCTTTATAGAATTCAGCTTGAAAGCCATCTGGGCCCGGCGTCTTACCATTTTGAAGGTGCCTAATTGCATCAACTATTTCTTGGGGTGTAAGAGGAGCATTTAGGACCGATACTTGTTCCGGAGTTAGGTCTGGAAAAGTCAAATTTTTTAAAAATAACTGCGTCCTCTTCGCCCTATCTTCACAATCCTGTGATTTATATAACTCAGAATAGAATTTTCTAAAGGTCGCATTAATCTTTTTATGATCATGAGTCAAAATACCCGTACTTTCCTTGATAGACATAATAGTCTGAGGGGCCTTTTTTTTCTTTGCAAGAAATGCTAAGTATCTACCCGGTTTGTCGCCATATTCATATAATCTTTGCTTTGCAAATAATATTTCCCTCTTAGCCGTTTGAGTAAGTGTAGTATTTAGAGCTGTCCTAAGAGCTGTAATCCTTTGCAATTTAATAATAGAGGGTCTATCAGTGTATGCTGTTTCAGCCGCTTTTAAGCGGGCTTCAAGCAAACGCTGTTGTTCTCCTTTTAATTTCTTCTGGGTCGCTGAGTAGGAGATGATCAAGCCTCGCGTGTAAGCTTTGATGGTCTCCCACATCATTGACGGGTTGCTAGCTGTACCTGAATTTATTTCTAAAAAAGTTTTAAATTCTTGAGAGAAGTACTTTACAAATTTACTATCTTTCATTAGGAAGGGGTCCATACGCCAATGCCGAGGGGATGTCCCACTGTTCCTCGCCTTAGTTTCCATATATACAGCAGCGTGGTCAGAAATTGCTATATTACCTATTTTACAGGATGATATGGAATTTAAAAAAATTGAGGGGGCAAAAAACATATCAATTCTGGTATGACATTTATGTGGATTAGAGTAGAAAGAAAAATCTCTACCCTGTGGATGAAGACATCTCCATACATCTACTAATCCTAATTCTTTGTTCAGATCCATCAATTGTCTAGATCTGGGAGATACTCCTGCAGTACTCTTGGGAATCCTGTCTATTTCCGGATCCATAATACAATTAAAGTCTCCCCCTATAATTATATGACGGGCATCAAAAGCCATCAATTTTGAGAAGGCTTCTGTTATAAATTTAAAGGGGTGTGCCGGGGGGCAGTACAAATTTAAAATCCCATATTCCTCTCCATTTATGAGAGCTTTAATCAAGATATATCGTCCAGATTCGTCTTTTATCTGCTTTAGGATTTTGAAAGGGAAATTCTTCCGAACAAGAATAACAACTCCCCTGCTTTTTGAGCTAAAAGAAGAAAAAAAGGCCTGATCAAATCCGCCCTGTCGTAATTTCAAGTGTTCTTTATCTGACAGGTGTGTCTCCTGTAGGAGAGCTATATCAACTCTTTCCTTCTTAAGATTTGATAATATTTTCTTCCTTTTAAGTGGCGAATTACTCCCTTTGACATTCCAGGTGCACCACTTAACCGATTGATCAACCATAATCCTCTGGGCCAATCCGAGACCCCTCGGGAGGGGGAACCCTATCCAGAACATCCCGAGCATGGAACATGTAAAATTTACAAAAATAAACCCTCTTTAATACACCCACAACAATACGGTAAAAAACTATTTCTAAATAAAAAAAATATAAAACGTATCTAAGTGGAGACTTTCCCCCTTGTTCCCAGGGGGCATCACTTCCTCTCCAAAAATCCCTCATATCCTCTCCCAACCAATGCCCCACCCTTGACCCAGGCACTCCTCAATAAAGTGAGGAAAATTCAAATATAATACAAAGCTAGAGTTAACAGTGAGCACCCCACCCCCACCCCTACCAACACCTGGGTATATTTGGTAATGTTAATACCATATATAAACATATAACTATAAAATTACCAGTTCAACAAATAATAATTAAATATGATAATACAAAATAACGAAGTGAAAAACAACCCCGCTCCTAAAGACAGAGGTAAAATCGAATAAGGTAACCACCTCCCCCCACCAACATTAACCAAATCCCCCAACTTATATATACATATATATACATACACATACATTATATATATATATATACATACATACATACACACACACATATACATACACCCCTCATATATACATAAAATAATAACAGAAAACAACTCCAAGGGGGGGGGGGAGAAAATCAAATCCCTCTCCCCACCCCCCATAATAATATTAAGCAATAAGGTAAGAAAAAAAAAGGGAGGGGATATAAACCAAAACGGGGGGGAAGGCAGACCAACATCCATTATGTCCTACAGTTTATCTAAGAGAGTCCAAGAATTCCTTAGCCTTTTCTGGTGATCCAAAGTTATATAAAGATCCTTCATGGTTAAAGCGTAACATTGCTGGGTAGCGTAATGAGTACTGTACATTTAAGTCCCTTAAACGCTTCTTCGCCTCGTCGACTGCCTTCCTCTTTCGAACCAGAGCCGGGGAAAAGTCCTGAAATAGCATGATCTTGGATCCTTTGTAGATCATAGCTTGGGGGTCTTTTCCGAGATTTCTAGAGGCTTCTAGGAGTATCTGCCTCTCCCTGTAGCTCTGCAGCCGGAACAGGACCGGGCGTGGGCGCTGGTTGGAGCCAGGCCCGCGTATTGCTACCCGGTAGGCCCATTCCACCCTTACCTGGCCTGATCCAGCTTGCAGCTTTAAAAGTTGTGGCAGCCACTGCTCCAGGAATGCTGTAAGCTGGCCTTCCTCTTCCCGTTCGGGAAGGCCCAGCAAACGAATATTTTTTCGACGACCTCGATTATCGAGGTCGTCAATATGATTTTCCAAGGTCCGGACTCGCTGCTCGAGAGTCCGGACCTGATCCACGGCCGAATGAGCGGTTGTCTCCGAGGTCGCGGCCTTTAACTCCGCCCCTCCGACTCGGCGTTGAATTTCTTCAATTTCACGGTCGTGCTTCTTCAGCGCGGCCGACAGCGACTCCCAACGGTTCCTGGATTCGACGATAAAGGCATCGATCTTCGAGTCAAGCTTGGAAAGCATTTCTGCAAGGCTTGTTACTGTAGGTAAGTCCCCCGGGGCGGCTGTGGACGCCTCTGCTGCAGCTGGAGAGTGTGGGGGAGGGGTTCCTGCTGGCTGAGAGCTGCGGGCTCCCTTCCCTTTAGTCATTTTAACTTAGGATAAAGTTGCTTAAATGTAATATTACACCACTAATTCAGGTACTAAACTATTATAAATAATTTATAAATGATTTGGTGAGCTTGGTAGGGGGTAGGTGACCCACTGTGCCCAAGTCTTGGGAGGAGCACTATCGACTCAGTCTTACTGGGTCGCCGCCATCTTGGATCCCCCGTTAGGAGGTTTTTACAGGCCTCCTAATAGTCCAAGAAACGTAGAAGTAAGGATTGCGAGGATGATTCAAGAGAAGAGTGAAAGTAATAGGGTGATTTTTATGGGGGACTTTAACTTTCCTGATATTGATTGGGAAAGCTATAGCTCAAGTTCGTTAGATGGGTCAGTGTTTGTCCAATGTGTGCAGGAGGGTTTCCTGACACAATATGTGCATAGGCCAACAAGAGGTGATGCCATACTGGATTTGGTTCTGGGTAATGAACCTGGCCAGATGTTAGAATTAGAGGTAGGTGAGCACTTTGGGGACAGTGACCACAATTCGGTGACTTTTACTCTAGTGATGGAAAGGGATAAGTGTGCACTACAGGACAAGGGTTATAGCTGGGGGCAGGGAAATTATGATGCGGTGAGGCATGACTTAGGATGTGTGGCTTGGAAAAGTAAGCTTCAAGGCAAGGGCGTAATTGATATGTGGAGCTTGTTCAAGTAGCAACTATTGAGTGTCCTTGATAAGTATGCACCCGTCAGGCAGGGAGGAAAGGGTAGTGTGAGGGAGCCGTGGTTTAATAAGGAATTGGAATCCCTTGTTAAATCGAAGAGGGCGGCCTATGTAAAGATGAGGCGTGAAGGTTCAATTGGGGCTATTGAGAGTTATAAGGTAGCCAGGAAGGACCTGAAGAGAGAGCTAAGAGCAGCAAGGAGGGGACATGAAAGGTCCTTAGTTGGTAGAATTAGGGAAAACCCTCAGGCTTTCTATAGGTATGTCAGGAATAAAAGAATGACTAGGGTAGGAATAGGTCCAGTCAAGGATAGTAGTGGGAAGTTGCCTGTGGAGGCTGAAGAGATTGGGGAGACACTGAATGAATACTTTTCGTCAGTATTCAATCAGGAACAGGACATTGTTGTCAATGTGAGTACTGCGTCACAATTAAGTAGAATGGATGGCTTTGAGGTATGTAGAGAAGAGGTGTTGGAAATTCTGGAAAGGGTGAAAATAGATAAGTCCACTGGGCCTGATGGCATTTATCCTAGGATTCTCTGGGAAGCAAGGGAGGAGATTGCAGAGCCATTGGCCTTGATTTTTATGTCCTCGTTGTCTACAGGAGTAGTGCCAGACGATTGGAGGCGAGAAAATTTGGTTCCCTTGTTCAAGAAGGGGAGTAGGGATAACCCTAGTAACTATAGGCCAGTGAGTCTCACTTCTGTTGTGGGCAAAATCTTAGAGAGAATTGTAAGGGATAGGATTTATGAACATCTGGATAGGAATAATGTGATCAAGGATAGTCAGCACGGTTTTGTGAAGGGCAGGTCGTGCCTCACAAACCTTATTGAATTCTTTGAGAAGGTGACTAAGGAGGTGGACGAGGGGAAAGCGGTAGATGTGGTGTATATGGATTTTAGTAAGGCATTTGATAAGGTTCCCCATGGTAGACTACTGCAAAAAATACGGAGGTATGGCATTGAGGGTGAGTTGGAGGTTTGGATTAGGAGTTGGCGGGCTGGAAGAAGACAGAGGGTAGTAGTCGATGGCAAAGGTTCATCTTGGAGTGCCGTCACTAGCGGTGTTCCGCAAGGATCTGTTTTGGGACCATTGCTGTTTGTCATTTTTATAAATGACCTGGAGGAGGGGTTAGAAGGTTGGGTGAGCAAGTTTGCGGATGATACGAAAGTCGGAGGAGTTGTAGACAGTGAGGAAGGGTGTGGCAGGTTACAGCGGGATATTGATAAGCTGCAGAACTGGGCAGAAAGGTGGCAAATGGAGTTCAATGTAGCTAAGTGTGAGGTGATTCACTTTGGTAAGAGTAATAAAAAGATGGGGTACTGGGCTAACGATCGGATACTTGGTAGTGTGGATGAGCAGAGGGATCTTGGTGTCCATGTACACAAATCTTTGAAAGTTGCCACCCAGGTTAATAGTGCGGTGAAGAAGGCATATGGCGTTCTGGCTTTTATTGGTAGAGGAATTGAGTTCCGGTGTACTGAGGTAATGTTGCAGTTGTATAAGACTCTGGTGCGGCCGCATCTGGAGTATTGTGTGCAGTTTTGGTCGCCATACTATAGGAAGGATGTGGAGGCACTGGAACGGGTGCAGAGGAGATTTACCAGGATGTTGCCTGGTATGGTAGGAAAATCGTATGAGGAAAGGCTGAGGCACTTGGGGCTGTTTTCATTGGAGAAAAGAAGGTTGAGGGGTGACTTGATAGAGGTGTACAAGATGATTAGGGGTTTAGATAGGGTCGACAGTGAGAATCTTTTCCACGTATGGAGTCAGCTATTACAAGGGGGCATAGCTTTAAATTAAGGGGGGGGGGGAGTTTATGTATAGGACAGATGTTAGGGTTAGGTTCTTTACTCAGCGAGTCGTGAGTTCACGGAATGCCCTACCAGTAGCAGTGGTGGACTCTCCCTCATTATGGGCATTTAAGCGGGCATTGGATAGGCATATGGAGGATAGTGGGCTAGTGTAGGTTAGGTGGGCTTGGATCGGCGCAACATCGAGAGCCAAAGGGCCTGTACTGCGCTGTATTCTTCTATGTTCTATGTTCTAGATCTATGATACCTTGGTCCTCATTATGCGTGCTTTTATTTTAGACTTGAAAGCATTCCAATGTAGTCAAACCCAGACTTTTTGGATTCGCTGCTTTTAAGACATCCACGAAAAATAAAACAAGGACAGAATAAAATTGCTAAAGGAGTAGCATTGTCACAACACTAGACTTGGGACTTCATCAAAAATGTTTCTGATAATCCAAATTCACTGCAGATATTGCTGCGCCATAATTTATTTCCCAATCAGTTTCTCAAATATGATTGGCCTTTAATAAATCGGCAATGACTTTATCTATGTTCATTTCTTCATCATTAATGTAATTTTCAATGTTCCCTGAAAATGCATCCTTTCTACTAGACTCTTGTATTGTCCTGATTATTTTTGGTGCTAAGCAGACTGTGATTCCCTGCCTCCTTTAGAAATACTGGGGTTACATTTGCTGCTATCAAATCTGTGAATTCAGATCCTGAATCATCAAGCATTTGGAAGAGGATAAACAGAGTATTCATTGTTACCTTGGCCACCTCCCTTAGTAATCAACGAGAAGATTAACAGGTCATGGGGATTTATCATATTTCAGTCAATATAATTTCTCCAAAACTGATTATGTACAGATTTGATTCTATTTACTTTTTCTCAGTCGACTGAGAAGTGCTGGAGTTTACTTTTTGAAATGTTTTCTTTTGTGAAGGCAGAACAAAAGTGGTTGCTTCATAGTCCTGCCATTTTCCTGTTCTCTGGTTTCAGCCTGTAAGGAAGATACAATGATCTTCTCTAACATTTCACCTTGGTATACTGTCTGTTGAGAAACTTTTGCATTTCACTCTTGTTAATGTACGCTTCATAAACCCATCATTTCCTGTCTAAAGCTGCTCAGTGATTGACCTTCCACAGCCATACAATCACAGAAGCAATCTCCGTACAGTCAGAAATACAGTACAATCTACATTAGTCCCACTTTCATACATCAGGCCCATAGACGTGAGTGTTATGACCCTTCAAGTGCTTGTCCATGTTCCGTTTAATGGCTGTGCGATGACCCACAACAACTTCCCTCTCAAAAAGTGCATTCCAGAAACCAACAGCCTCTGCGTGAAAAAAACATCCTGAATCCTCTCTAAACGTCAAACCCTTCACTTTAAAAGCGTGCTCCTTTGCTCTTGACCCTCTGACTTAAAGGAACCGCTGCTGTCTATCCACCCTGTCCATGCCCTTCGTAATCATACCCTTATGAATCACGTTGCCCTCAGTCTTCTCTGCTCCAAAGTAACCAACCCGAGCGTATCCAGCCTCTCTCCATAGCTGATATGCTCCATTCCAGGGAACATCCTGGTGAATCTCCTCTGCGCCACTCTCAGTGAAATCACATCTTTCCTAATGTGGATCCCTGAACTGCGCACAGTATTCCATCTTGACCTAGCCAAAGTGCTATATAACTCTTGTAATCTCTGCCTCGATTAGTAAAGGCTATGATGCTGTCTCCAATTACTTCTTAACTAATCTATTACCCAGTCCCGTCACATTCAGGAATGTGTGGAGAAGCACCCTCTGAACTTGCAAATCTGCTGCCATTTACTGAGTCCTCCCATGTCTGGTTCCTTCTGCCAAAGTGCATCACCTCATATTTATCAGTCTTACATTCCATCTGCCATTGATCTGCCCATCTGACCATTCTATCTGCATCTTCCTGTCAGTAAGACCTTCCTCCTTACTGCTAACCACCCGAGTAATCTGTCTGTCAGACACAAACCTAATTATTACACTCACCCCATGCCCCTTCACATTCAAAACTATATCATTTATGAATGCCTCAAATAATAAGGGACACAGCACTGACACACAAGCAGTCTTCGACAACCACCTATTTTCTGCAGTAGTTTCTCGAACACTGATCTGTTACTCACTGGTCTGTAGTTCCTTGGTCAATCTCTACAGCCCTTCTCATAGAGGGTATTCTCCAGTCCTCGGCACCTTACCTGTGACCAGATTGTATTTAAACACTATAATCAGCGCCTTTCATCCCTTGTCTCCAGCAGCAGCTTGAGATGTAACTGAGCTGGACCTGGGGACGTGAATATTTTATACCAGCCAAAACTATCAATTTCTGTATACATCTTACATAAATCTGCTCAAGAGCTTCTCAGTCCATCTTCTCGAATTCTGTCCCTGCATCCTCCTTCTCCCAAGTAAAAGAGACATGAAGCTCTCATATTTCAATCTATCAACGAGCTTCACAAACAGATTCCCGCCTTGATCTCATGCCACGTTTCACCAGCAGAATACCTTGATTATCTGAGGGATTAATCTGAGAATGTCCATTCAGTATATGGGATCAGTATGTTTTATTTAGATCAAGACATCAAAATTGTATAGAATGCTCCAGGTACAGTCTCACCGGCACTCTGTGTAACTAGTGCAGAATGCTTTTCTTGCTCGTCTGAACAAATTACTGCAGAAGCTGGAATCTGTACTGAAACTAACACATGCGAGACATCACAGTGAGTCAGGCAGTTTGTATATGTTTCTCCCAATACCCTTTGCTTTAATGTTTCTGTTAATATACTGTATGTGCTGATTAAAACTCCTCCTGAATATCTGACTGTATCAGATCCATTGCTTCTCTATGATTAGGTCTCCAAGATATATCTCCAAACAAAACTTTTGTAAATTATAACTTCCCTTTCATAAATGCAGAATTTTTGAAGTTTGCTATTACTTTCTCAGTGTCCAATATCACATTCGTTATGATAGATTGAAAAAGATTACTTCCTGCGGATGACAAGTAAACTGGTCTGTAATTTTCCATTCTCCCTCTTTTTCCCTATCTAAATCGTTGGAATGCATTTATATCCTTTCAAATTGAATACAGATAAATGCAGTCATCCACAATCCAATCCATCTGTGTATTCCTGCTTTCTCTGAAATTGCAGTATGAATTACATCTGATCTGTTAGACTTATCAATCCTCAATCCAGGTATGTTGTCATATACTACCACGTCACTAGTATGAAGGATTTTAGTGTTCAGTTACAAAAGTTCTATGGTATTTCTGGGATATGTTCTGGATCTTCGTCCGTGAAGACAGACATAATGTAACAGTTTCGTCTCCCTGTCAATTTTCTGTTCTCTCCAATAAGTCATCCTGTCCACACATTCACGCTGCCACATTTGGCCTTTTTTTAATTTTCCTTTCAAATATGGACAGACACTTTGCGCCAGTATTTACCAAGAACAAAAAAAAAATACAACACAGGAACAGGCCTTTCGGGCCTTCCAAGCATGCTCCGATCCAGATCCTCTATCTAAACCTGTCACCTATTTTCGAAGGATCTGTATCCCCCTGCTCCCTACCCATTAATGCATCTGCCTAGATACATAGTAAATGTCGCTATCGTGACCACGTCTAACACCTCCGCTGGCAATGCGTTTCAGTCATCTGCCAGACTCTGTGTTATGAACTTTCTGAACATATCGCCCAAAAACCTTTTCCCTCTCATCTTGAATTCCTGACCAGTAGAAATTGAGTACCTCACTCTGGGAATAAGCGTCTTGCTATTCACACTGTCTATACCTCTTATGATTTTGTAGAACTCAATCATGTCCCCCGAACTTCCGTCAGTCTAATGAAAATACTTCTAATCTACCAAACCTCTCTTCATAGCCAGTTGCCTCCAATACCAGGAAATATCCTGGTGAAACTCCTCTGCACCCTCTCCAAAGCATCCACATCCTTTTAGGAAGGTGGCGATCAGAACTATACGAACTATTTGAAATGTTGTCGAACCAAAGCCGTACACAACTGTAACATGACCTGTCATCTCTTGTACACAATAGATTCCAACAGATTCCCTCCTGTGGATGACAAGTTATCTAGGCTGTATTTCGCCACTTTCTCTTTTCTGCCCTTCTTAAAATGGTGGAATGCTGGAAGCAAAGTATGTTGTATGCCTTCTTGACCACTCTATCGACCTGCCCCTCGAAGGAACAATGGATCTGAACACCCAGATCTCGCTGTACATCAATTTTGCCCAGGGCTTTTTCCATTAACCCTATAGTTCACTCTTGAATTGGATCTTCCAAAATGCATCATATCACATTTGTCCAGATTGAATTCTATTTGCCATTTCTCTGCACAACTGTCCAATCTATCTATTTTCTGCTGCATTCTCTGACAGTCCCCTTCACTTTCTGTTACTCTACCAATTGTAGTGCCATCTGCAAACTTATTGATCAGACCACCTTTACCTTCCTTTCGATCATTTATGTGTATCATAGACAATAGCGGTCCCAGCACGAAACCCTGTGAAACACCACCCAGAACAACTCTTCATTTTGAGAAACTCTCTTCCACTAATACTCACTGTCTGCTGCTGCCCAGCCTGTTCTACATCCATTTAGCTAGTAGACCCTGGACCCCTTGCAACTTCACCTTCTCCGTCAGCTTACCTCAACAGATACCTTACCGAAGTCCGTTGTATAACATCTACAGCCTTTTCCTCAATATCAATTTTCACTTCCACAAAGAAATCTATTATGTTTGCGAAGATGTGACCTCCCCGGAACAAAACCAGGATGTTCTTGTTTGAAGTCTGTCTATGTTGTACTCTGGAATCAGACGGGTTTTATTTCCAAGGCAGAAATATATAAAATGCCACATTGACTAACTGCCTACAAAGTACATGTTTTTTTGAAAAAAAAAATTGAATGCGTTTGCACATACAAGGCTACAAATTCAAATTCGCCCCACTGATTTATGTGTGTGTGCATCTGAGAAATGCGGAGTGTGTGTGCACGGGAGTGGGGGAAGTGTGGGAGAGAGCGCGTGTATGAGAGAAATAGCGTGTGTATGTGTGTGTGTGTGTATACATGTGCGTGCAAAGATGTCAGGTATGTGTGTCATCGTTAAGTCACAGACAGATTTGGCAGATCCCTTTCCCCACACAGACTAACGCCCTGGATTCAGAGCTTCCCCTCTCTGCAGCCTCTGCTCCATTTGTTGATCATGTTACAGAATCAGATACTATAACTACAGTCCCCATGCTCCATCAAGAGTTGGGTCACAAAATCCTCAGGTCTCTCTAAATGTCTGGGGCAGCTCACAAGACAACTTCCAGCAAGCCATCCCCAACACGTCCACTAAATTTTGAATAACAGGAGTCAGTCAGAAGATTTTCATAGAGTCACAGAGATGTACAGCATGGAAACAGACCTTTTGGTCCAAGCTGTCCCTGCGGACCAGAGATCCCAACCCAATCTAGTCCCACCTGCCAGCACCCAGCCGATTATCACTCCAAACCCATCCTATTCATATGCCCATCCAAATGCCTCTTAAATGTTGCAATTTTACCAGCCTCCACCACTCTCCCCGGCTGCTCATTCCATACACGTACTACACTATGTGAAAAAGTTGCCCCTTAGGTCTTTTTCCCCTCTCACCCTAAACCGATGCCCTCTATTTCTGGACTCCCCGACCCTAGGGAAAATACTTTGTCTATTTACTCTATCAATGCACTCATAATTTTGCAAACCTCTATCAGGTCACCCCTCAGCCTCCGACGCAAGTTGGATGCCTGCCCTTTTACAATAATACTCGAGGGCTTCCTTGTGTTACTGGCCACACGATCAGCTGAGAGGGACAAACACAGGTGTTCAGTGGACAGCTGCAGACTAAGTTTCAAAGACGTGAGTCAAAACTGCTGAATCCCTTCTGTCCAATATGATCATAAAAATGTCAACCTTTTTGTTTTCTTCCATGTGTGTGGAAGTCGTGCAAGAGCACTGCAGGATTGCATTTATAACATGGAACATTGCCACACGGGGAAGTGAACAACAGCCCCCACACACCATTTCATTGTTTCTGAGTTTCACAATGTCAGCACTCGATACATTAGGGAGCCAAAACTCAAAGCCAGGGAAAGATAGTGAGGGACAGAAAAATGCACATTAAAGATAGTACCAGATAATAAGATCTAAATAGACCATATTGGTGAAATATGGGGAAAAAGACAGGGCAGTGGGACTAAATGGGGAGCTGTGCAGACTATGCCAATGTATTGCTTCGGAAAATGAACTATCTGCTCAGCATGGAGAGCTGTGCAGACTGTACCAGTGCATTGCTCAGTAAGATGAATTATCTACCCAGCATAGGGAGCTGTGCAGACCATGCCAGTGTATTGGTCAGTAAGCTGGGCTATCTGCTCAGCATGGGGAGCTGTGTAGGCTATGCCAGCGTATTGGTCAGTAAGCTGGACTGTCTGCCCAGCATGGGGAGCTGTGTAGACTATTCCAGTGTATTTCAGCCCCAGTATTGGCAGGGGATGGGATGTAGTCAGAGGAACGAAATTCAATCTGTAACCAGAACAGAGCACAGTGACCTCAATGCTTTCAATGTTTAAACAGCAAGGGCAGTAATAAAATAAACCATGTTTCACAGTTGAAACTGCACAGGTCAACATAGTGATCCATGAGTAACAGTGCCAGAAGCAATGAGGGAGAGAGTGAATTAACAAGTTCATTGCTGCAATTAGTCGTGGCTTGTGAAGTGAACATCTCGATTCAGAGTCTCAGCAAGAACAATAACAGAGACAATGACAATAGAGTCAATGAAAGGATAGTATTACATCAATCATGATTTATAAAATTAATAACTGAACATTGAGACTTACCAGGGACACCAACGAAAGCCAGGATTGGATAATAAAAAAATTGAATAATGTAAAGTACATATTCGATCCGCCGCAATAATGACCATTGATCATAATATGTAGAAAGAAGCCAAATTTCCCAATCTAAACCCCTGTGCATTCTTGAGACATTCCAGCCTAATGTTCTCAGATTGTGAAACATTGTTGGAACATTCCAGACACTTGTGCTCAGATTCTGATCTCTCCTCACTGCATCTCTTGAGCTGCCGATCCCTGTTAATGCTGTCGGTGGTGCTCCCACTTATATTGTGGAATAGCACATTCAACGGAACCCATTTATCATTAAAAGATGGAACCCCTCCATTGGGATAATTACAATCCATGGAGACTGGCATTAATCACAGTCACTAAACAAACAGGCTCAGTTAACCCCTTCCTTACGTAACTTTTCCTATCCCAATAAAAGGGAACATTTACTCAGTCTGGGCGGAATAGATGGGCGTTGCTTAGGGATGGACCATAAATCTTTCAGTCTTCTTATTCTTTCTTCCGTGGATGTGGGAGTAGTGCAAGAACACTGCAGGACTGTTTATATTGCATACTATTTATAAAGGGAGATATAGATAAATAAACAGACCAACTGCATAAGGCGACCAGTGGGAACACTTCCATAGACAATAAAACAGTGTACTATTTATTGCCCATTGGCGTTGTGCAGTGCTGCTCCTTGTGACATCATTTAGAGCATTGAGACTGCTGCTCAGGAATAGGAGAAGGTAATTCTGTCCCCATATGTCTGTTACAGAAGGACAGGAGGAGACCATTCAGCCTCTTGACCCTGTTACAGATGGACAGTGAGAGGCCATAAAGCCTTTCGGGTCTGTTGCAAATGGACAGGAGGAAGCCATTCAGCCTATTGAGCCTGTTACAGAGGAACAGGAGGAAGCCATTCAGTCCATTGAGCGTGTTACAGAGGGACAGAAGGAGGCAATTCAGCCTCTCAGGTCTGTTGCAGAGAGTCAGGAGGAGGCCATTCAGCCTATTGAGTCTGTTCCAGGGGAACAGCAGGAGGCCATTCTGCTTCTTGAGCCTGTTATTCAGTAACTACCAGTTTTAAAAATACTTATGGAGAAGAACAGTCCTGACATAAATGGTAAAGTTCTAAATTGAATCAGGCCAACTTTGAACGTTTTATATTGGCAATTTCAAAAGCTGCTTGGGAGAAGCTCGTGGCAGGAAAGTGGGAGGCCTTCACAAACGAGATTACAGAGTCTAGATAGAGTATGTTCCGGTTCATGAACAATGCAACGCTGGTCGGGAATGCTGAATGGCGAGAGGAATTGCGGTTTTGTTCAAGAAAAAGACGGAAGTATATGATAGGTACAGATAGTAGGGATCGAGTGAATCCATCGAGGAGTACCAGGGCTGAAGGCTAATACTCAAGAGGGAAATCAGGAGGTAAACTAGGGGCATACGACATCTTTCAAAAATAAGGTAAGGGACAATCCAAAGAGAATCTACCAATACATTGAAGTCAAAAGAGTCACTAGGGAGAGGACAGGGCCCTTTAAAGATCAGCAAAGTGACCTATGTGTGGAATTGCAGGAGATTGGTGAGATACTACATAAATATTTTGCATCAGTATTTACTGTGGAGTAGGATATGGAAGGGAGAGAACTTGGGGAAATGAATAGTGATATCTTGAAAAGTGTCCATATTACAGATGATGAGGAGCTGGCAGTCTTAAAATGCATTAAGGTGCATAACTCCCTCTGACCTTTTATGTGACTCTTGGATAGGCACTTGGAAGTTAGCACAATGAAGGGCGCATAGGTTAATCTGATCTTAGAGTTGGAGAAACTGCTGGCACAACATCAACTGTTCAAGGGCCTGTACTGTGCTGCACTGATCTGTGTTCTATGACCTGATCAGGTGTACCCGAGAATCTGATGGGAAGCTAGGGAAGCCATTGTTTTATATCTGGCTGAGATATTTTTATCATGGACAGCCACAGGTAAGGTTGTGCCATTGTTTAAGAACAGTTGGTAAGGAAAAGTGAGGAAACTATAGACCGGTGGGCCTGATGTCATTGGTGGGTAAGTTGTTGGAGGGGATTCTGAGAGACAGGATTTACTTGTGTTTGGAAAGATAAATTCCGATTAGCGACAGTCCACATGACTTTGCGTGTGGGAAATCTTGTCTCACTAATTTGATTTAGTTTATTGAAGAAGTGACGAATAAGACTGATAAAGGCACAAAAGAAGAACTGTGGATTAGAATATGGACTTTATTAAGGCATTCAAAAAGGTTCCGCATGGTAAACTGTTAAGCATGGTTAGATCACATGGAATACAGGGAGAGCTGTAGATACTTCGCTCGAAGGTAAGAGATGAAGATAATGCTGGTGCGACATATTTTATTTGGACTGGAGGTCTGTGACCAGCAGTGTACCACAAGGATCTAATGGATTTTGTCATTTATGTAAATGATTTGGATGTGAATATTAGTAGAGAATGGTTAGTGAGTTTACAGGTAACACCAAAATTGGTGAGGTAGTGGACAGTAAAGATGGTTAACTCAGAGTAAAATGGGACCCTGATAAGATGTGCCAAAGGGCCGAGGAGTGGCTGATGGAGTTCATGTTAGACAAACGGATGGTGTAACATTTTTGTGAGTCAAATTGGGTCAGCACTTGTAGGCAGGATCCTGGGAAGTGTTTCCAAACACAGACAGCTAAATAGAAACTATGGAACACCTGCAGTGTGGAAACAGGACATTTGGCCCATCGTGTCCACACTGACCCTCCAGATAACATGCTGACCAACACACCCATACGTTACCCCAGTAACTCTACATTTCCCTTAAACGATTCACCTAACCTGCATGTCCATGGATACTGTGGGACAGTTTAGTGAGGCCACTAAATCTATCATGTGCATTTTTAGACTGTGGGAGGAAAACCAAGCTCCCGAAGGAAACCCACACAAACACAGAGAGAAATGGCAAACACCGCACAAACAGTCAACAAAAGGTGGAATCGAACCCTGGTAACTGGTGTTGCAAGGCTGCATTTCTAGCCACTTTGCTACCTAATGACCATCAGAGAGCGTAGCTGATTTCTCCCACTTTCTCTGGATCTGTCACATCTGTTCAGATGATGTCGAAATCCAGCGTGGTGCCTCTGACAAGCCCTCCTTTACCTTCACCCCAGGGTTCACATTCTAATGGACAGGGCCTAAAGCTGTGACTGACACATTGCCTGCACATCTGCCCTCATCCCTTCCCGTCCTTTCCAGATCAAGTGTTCCATTAATACTACAGCATGCAAGAGAATTGGTGATCTAAAATAAAACGAAGAGCTGTATACACTGGAGATCGGTCAACAGTACTGTTCTGATGAAGACTCCCCAGATTTGAAAAAATGACTCTTCTCTCTTCCGACAAAGGATTGAGAAAAAGTGACAACTGCAAGTGCAGTGAATTCTGAAGTGAATTCCTGATGAAGGGTTTATGACTGAAACATAGCCTTCCCTGCTCCTCGGATTCTGCCTGATCTGCTGTGCTCTTCGGGGGCCACAATTTTCGACTTTCTTCCTGCAAATACAACCAGACCGTTGAGTTTTTCCTGCAAATTCTTGGGTACCTAAAAGTTCCTGTTTATAACATAAACAAAGTTTTCCCTGCAGTATTGACTTCCATGTACATCTCCCACCAGCGTTTCCTCCTCCTTCTTGGTTCTAAGTTGCAGTCAAACTGTTTCTGTGTAAACTGAGCACCCTGGTGAGATGAATGGTAGATTCAGCGAATTTTTTTCTTGAGGCCTTTCTTGATGTTACAAAATCTCGCTGCATTTTGTTCGAAAAACGCATGGATAAGAAAGGCTGAGAAGGATATGGGTCAAGTGCAGGAACATGGAGTGAATGTGGACTGACATTTTGGTCAAAATGGACCCGTTCTGGCTGAAGGGCCTGTCTTCGTGCAGTAGGATTGTATGCCTGTAAATGAAAGTAGTTTGGGATATAAACAGAGGGGGGGATTTAAGAAACAATGTAAAGAAAGATATGTTCACATGTTTCAGAATTCTGAATGTAGACATGTCGATAGCATCTGGCAACATAAGCTAACATTACCAGGAATGATGGGTGAATGGGATAGTGGTGTGAGTTAAGATGATGGAGAGTTTTGTTCTGCAGCTTTGTACCTTGGAGTGGGGTCTGCAGAGTCTTCGACTCTGGGCTGCACCTAACACAAATTTATCTCAGTATCATTTTCATTGAGTGACAGAGGGATTATCTGTCTGAGACTGAGCTAGTTTCCTGGTGCTATCTTATCGAACTCACCTCATTAACTACCCACTCCACCGCATGGTGTCCTTATCATTCAATGCCAGCCAGATTCTCTCTCCCATCATGGTTGCAGGTACTCACCATCGCCGGAAATCACTGGATATTCCGTGATCCCTGGCACTGACGCCAAAAAATAAAGGCTAGTGGGCAAATAATTTAGCTTTCTCAGTTCGGAGCTGCAGTGCCCATTTTAGCCCGAGCATGGCAGATAAGACATTTGATAATAGACAGTAGACAATAGGTGCAGGAGTATGCCATTCGGCCCTTCGAGCCGGAAATAACATTCATTATGTACATCGCTGATCATCCACAATCAGTATCTTGTTCCTGCCTAATCCCCATAACCCTTGATTCCACCATCTTTAAGAGCTCTATCCATCCAGGTTTTGTCGACAGGGTCATTGAGCTCCTGGTGGATGGGGTAGTAGAGAGGGGGACCATTCTCTTCTCAAAGGGATCCACACCACCAGACCCACCAAGCATGGTCTGAGCTCAACCACCCTGCCCAGTGCAGTATCTGTGGTCTGAAGAAATGTCCAGCAAAACAGGACAAGCATCAATAACCTTCCCCGTTCTGTCAGGATAAGGGTCCCCTTATTCTCTCTGCTCCCTCACACGCACTGTATATCTGTTATAGCACCTACCCCCAAACAAGGCTCATGCTCTAACATTCTCATTGCTAAAGGCAACACCTCACCCTCCTCTCTCTCTCTCTCTCTCTCTCTAGCCTTTGTGATACCCCCGCACATTTATAGAGTGCTCTGGAGAATGCTGGTTATGGAATGTTCCAGATAACGTTCCAAGTGTCCCAGTTTCAGGAGAATGACAGTGCCACAGTGTGGAAAACATGAGGGGAAGGAACAGTGTGTTTTTTAAATTAAAATTACATGCACACGAAATTGAAATCCATCATGAGGGCATTCAGTCCTTGAAATGTGCTCTACCATTTAATAAGATCGGGGGTGATCTAACTGTCTCCTGAGCTCCATGTTACAGGAAATTTCAGTCATTCAGCCACCTGGCTTCCTGTCACTGACCAGACGACGCTCAGCCATTTTTATCCTGGGTTTCTTCAAGCATGTGTTCCTGAGGCATTTCCCATGGGGACGGACTCTGCTACCAATATGTCCCATCAGCTTTCTATTTTCATGCAATAGTAAGCATGCGTCACACAGATCAATCAAAAATATACTGTTATTTAATAGTTGCCGATATCTAAACACAATTACTATTCTGGTTATTTTGCTTGTGTCACCTTATTGCATTCAGCTCAAGATAGCATCTAAACACTTATTTCCAGCAGAGAACATTTTTATCCTCAGCTAGTACCTTGACCGTTACCTGAATTGTACCTTTTTCCTTGTTATGAAAGTTTCTCTTGCCCTTCGTCTGTGAGTGTTTCTGTCTGAAACAGTTACATAGGCTCCCACTCAGTTGGCTGGACGGCTGGTTTGTGATGCAGAGGGAGGCCAATCGCGCAGGTTCAATTCCCCACACTGACAAAGGTCACCATGAAGGTGACGTTCTCTCAACCTCCAGGGCTCAACTATACTTTCCTGCTAACCCCTCATATCCCTCAACTCGCTGATATGACAAAAAAACAATCCAACCCATCTGTAATAGCATTCAGTGACCCAGCCTCCACAACTCTCTGGGTTAGTGAAATTCAGACTCAATTACCTACTGAAAGAAGACATTTCTTTGTATCTCAGTTTGAAATCGATATCCCGTATTCTGTCCCTGAGTTCGAGAGTCTGCCCAGGTTTGGAAACACGTTCTCAGCATCTACCTTGTCAATCAACTTCTGTATCCTTTACGTTTCAGTGATATCACGCTCATTCATTTCAAGCACAATGAATAATTGCCTCACCATTTTAGATGTATTCAATAATTCAACCCTTTCATCCCAGGAACCTGCGTACTGTATCAAACTAGTTACTTG
This sequence comes from Chiloscyllium plagiosum, assembly GCF_037043375.1. NCBI lineage: Eukaryota > Metazoa > Chordata > Chondrichthyes > Orectolobiformes > Hemiscylliidae > Chiloscyllium > Chiloscyllium plagiosum. The sequence goes on from NW_028270167.1 coordinate 76,639,750, forward strand.
CTGCATCACTACGCTGACTTTATGTTTCATTCACAGGAACACTCCAATCCCCTTTTACTGCTCCTTTGTTGGGAGTCTTCTTCATAAAATAACAGCATGACTTTTGGTTTCGCAGCATCTTCCTCAAACTCGGATATATATTGCATTCAGCTCCCGCCGTCAGACTGTCTGAATAGACTATAAATAACTGATGCCATCGGACTGGTATTTGTGATACACCAGTAGATATGTCTTTATCATAACGATCCATTTATCCTGACTCTCCGATTTCTATGCGCTAACCACCCGTCATACCATGCTAATACATTGTCCGTAACACTACGAGCTTCTGTCTTTTGTAAGGACCTTTATTTTGTGATATCTTGTGGAAGATCTCCGGTAATCCGCATGCGTACCAGTTCCCCTTTAGCAAGTCCGCTTGTTACATTTTCAGACATCTCAGAATAACTTTGCAGGCAAAATATAGTTTCCCATTCACAAAACCATGCTGACTCTGCGGGAAGCTTTTCTGAATGCTCTTCAATTCTTGCCTTAATAATAGACTCTCGAAGATTCCGAGTAATAATGGTTAGGCTAAATGTTTCCTGCTTTCTGTCACGCTCCTTTCTTGAAGGCAGACGCCACATTGGAGGTTCTCCAGTTTCGCTGGAATACCCCTGAAATCCAGAGAGTTATGGAATGTTTCACACAGTACCATCAACCATTCATTAACCACTTTAAAAAAAAAACAACTATGAATTACTGCTAACCGGCCTACCCTTACTATTATCTGTTTGTCAAAAAACCTTGTTCGTTTTGTTAGAGACATTTCAAAAACCTGCCTCCTGTTAACATTTTGTTTATATCATTGACATGCTTACAGTGCCTTTGAGGAACAATGCAAAGTACTGGTGTAATTGTTTGCCTGTTCCCTGTAGCCAGTTCCCCAGTCACATCCTCCAAATGGCCTCAATATACTTTCCAGACTTCATTTCTACTGAAGGTCGTACACTCATTTTGAACTTCTTTTTATATATACGCAGAAAATTTTGTGATTCTTGTTTTTATATTTCTTGCCAATTTACTTACATCATATCTTTTGTTCCCCTTTTCCTCGCTTTCTAGATTCATGCAGTCACATCACGCACAAACAAACCCTTTGGTCCAACTTGTCCATGCTTAACTAAACTAGTCCCATCTGCTTTCACATGTCCCATATGCCTCAAAACGGTTCATATTTATATTTGTCCAAATGTCTTTTAAATGATGCAGGTGTACTTTCATTTACCACTCTTCCTCTTGCAGCTCATTCCATACACACATCACCCTACATGTGAAAAAGCTGCACCATTGGCCCTTTTAAATCTTCTTCCTTTCACCTTAAAGCGATATGTTTGAACACCCCCACTCTCCGGGCGAGAATGCCTTGGGTCTCTATTCAATCCATGCCTCTTATGATTTTATAAACTTCTATAACGTCACTTTTCAACCTCCTCCACTCCAACTAACACTAACTTCAAGAGCAAGCTTTTAATCGTAAGCACTGCAAATTTGAAACAATATTCAAAATGACATGTAAACAACACAGACAAAACTTCATACTGTGATTTGTTTTTTCTCAAAGTAACAATACTAAGACAGTGTGAAATGTTTACCAGTGCCATTAGGAAGTCAAACACTTGAATTTCTTTGTCGAAAGCAGGTGATGATCCCTACACTGAAAGCGTATCTCTGGCCAAATCCAAGTAAGAAAGGGAATTCTTATACCACACGATAAGCATGCAGTTGCCTTTAACAGAGTGAGATGAAGGCTGAGTATACTTGTTGAAATTTGGATCACAGTGTGAATTTGGTGCAAAGGGGGGTGGGGTGGGTGGGAAGGTGATTTCAACAAGGTTTAAGCCAAGAAGGAAACTTTCCGGAATGAGATGTGAGTGGGAGGTATAAAACAACATGAATGGAGAGGCCGAGTCACACTGACACCAGAGGCAAAGTGGCAGCACAAAACACACCTTTTTGCTAGTGCAGGGAAGGTAGACCTGATCAAAAAGCCTCAGATAGGAACCATAATGTGAGCGAATGTACTCCGTAATTGGAGAGGGACAACCTGGAGGAGGACGGAGCAGTAATGGCTGGGGTTTCTGGGGGTAATTCAGGACGCACAGCTGAAATTCATGCCCGGCTTCTGCTCATGGTCCCTGAAATATACCCCCTAAATCTGGGCACACGCTAATGCTCGTTAATTTGCGATTGATTAGTATCCTTGACAGATTTTGTCAACCACAGGCAGTTCATCTTCTTCCGAGTCCTTCTTTTTGAACAGAAACATTAATTGCTGCGTTTTATGGGATATCTGCTTGAATGCCTGCTCCTGTATATCCACTGACCTTCCTCTGGCTCTATTTCCACATCCCTCTTCAGACCAGATGTGAGACAGAAATCCTCAATTTAAATGTTTGGTTCTTTTCAATCATTCAGGAGGAACTTCTGCATGTTGCTGAATACACGATCAGCGGAGGCTGACTCCATTCTCCCAGTTTCTCCATCTCTGTTGTTTCTGTTTGATGATGTCACATTCCAGAGAACTGCCACTGACATGACCTCCTTTTCCTTTAAACCAGAAATCCCCTAACTCCAGTGGATAGAGCCTTCAGCTGTCACTGTGCCATCGCCCACAGTGTCACGCTCACTCAGTCCCCTCCTTCCCAGAACAATGATATATCTCCCCTTGTCATCACTTCCTACTGCACTACAACCCACATTCATGGAAGCATCCTCTGCCACTTCCACCACCTCCAGAAAGGTTACACCATCAAACACATCTTTCCCTCCTGTCCACTGTCAGCATTACATGGGGACCATTCCTTCTGTGACACCCCCCCCCATCACACTGAACACTTCCCCACTCCCCCCATGGCACCTTCGCGTGCAATTGCAGAAGGTGCAACACTTGCCTATTCACCTCTTCACTCCTCACTGTCCAAGGCCCCAATCACAACTTCCAGTTGAAGCAGCATTCCACTTGTATTCGTTCAATCCAGTCTCCTGTCATTGCTGCTAACAATGCAGTCTCCCTTACACTTGGGAGATTAAACAGGCTGTTTTAAGGAAGAGTTCCACTCTCTCTGTAGGAATAATCCTGACCTTCCCATTGCTTCCCATTCCAATAACCTACATTGTTCTCATGCTGACTTTTAGGTCCTGAGCTGCTGCAATGTTACAAAAAAGCACAACCCAATCTTGAGTAACACCTCACTTTACACTTTGGTATATTACAGCCTGAAGGAGTTAATATTCAATTCCATAATTACACAGCCTGAGCCCATTATGACTGTTCTCCATTTTTCATACATTCTGCTTCCTGGTTTCTCTATGATCTTTTCTGTGACTTGTTTATCTTGCACTCAATAGAGAGAACGTATTTCTCCCATTTACACTTTAATTTACACCAATTTTACATCTGTTTATCTTTCATCACAATTAAAAGCTCATTCCTTTGTGGCATTGCATCTCCACATGCTCTGTTTCCCATCATCTCTCGTCCACTTTTGTCAAGGGATTAAGGAGTTCTTTTCAGTTCTAAATAATGGTCACGCTGGACTTGAAACACTGTCTCTGTCTCTCTGTCTCCACAACTGCTCGATCTGCTGATTTTTTCCAGTAATTTCTGGTTTTGAACATCTGTAAGAGGTGTATCCAAGCCGCTCAAACGCCCTGTCCATCATGGAGCGCCATACACCGGGGGGTGAACAATAACACAAGGTGTAGAAATTCATTGGTTCTGAAACGACATAAGACTAGCATCATTGACGCTACAGACTTCTTAATGAAGACCACGGAGAGAAACAGAGGGAATCACATTCAATTTAAACACCGAAAGCACGACTGGAAGGGAAAAGATCCATATGAATGTTAGAATTAGAATCGCTACAGTGTGGAAACAGGCTCTTCGGCTCAACAACTCCAAAACAATTCTCTGAAGACCAAACCAATCAGACCCATTCCCATATCCTACATTTACCCCTGACTAATGGACCCAACCTACGCATCCCTGAACACTATGGGCAATTTAACAAGGCTAATGCACCTAAACTGCACGTTTTTGGACTGTGGGTGAAAACCGAAGCACCTGGAAGAAATCCACACAGACACGGGGAGAATGTGTAAACTCCACAGACAATCGCCGAAGGATGGAATCGAACTTGAGTCCATAGTGTGGTGAGGCAGCAGAGCTAACCACGGAACCACGGTGCTGCCCGGCGGAATATGCTTAGGGGTCTTAAGAATCATGACAGTTAAGAGGAGTGATATCATGGACAAACACTCAGAAGAATGAGAATACAAAAATGGAAGTGTTACCACATCCGAACCCAGAGTAGGTCATGGGGTTATGGATGAATAGGTCTCGGTGTGAACTTGGGGATAGACGGCTGAATTGCAATGCAGAAATTGCAGCTCAAAACCGGGAATTCATGTGGTACTGTCGATCATAGCTGGACAGAAGGAGAATTGTATTGAATCAAAATCTGCAACTTTATGCCCAGGATAATCCCTCTGTCTATCATTCCCATTAACCTGACCGATGTTTCAGAGTCGAGTTGGGAATGTACTAGGGTCAGAACCATATGTACCTAAAACTGATGACATTCCATTTAAAACTACCACACGTGACCACTGTACTTACATTCCAAACAGCAGGACTAATATCTAAGAGAGAAGGCGAAATGATTACAAAGCAAACAGATCAGACAGAAGCTCTACGGTTATGCCACATCCAGTCAGAACTGGAGTTGAACTGTGAAACAACTGACGATAAAAGAGGATTCCACAAATATTATTTAAAAACAACATTGTTCAATCGGATTAGGGCATCACTGGTTATTGCCTGGAGAGTAGTTAAGAGTCAACCGCATTGCTGTGGGACTGGAGTTACATGTATCCAGAGTAGATATGGATGGCAGTTTCCATTCCTTAAGTGCATCAGGGAACCAGCAATTGATTCATGATCTTATCATTCGACACTTGATCCCAAACATGTATTGCATTCGAATTACACCATCTACTGTAACAGGATTCGAACTCAGATCACCAGAACATTACTGGGGTTGTTTGACTAACATCTCAACAGCTATTACTGAGGCTATTGCTCTAGTATTCCTCGAAAGAATGGAACTTTCCTGTACATCAGTGTAAAAGACAAGGATGCAGTGTCTGCAACATCCTCAGGCAGAAGTGTTGCTTGAATGATGCCCACAGAATCACAGATGCCAGTCTTCAACCAATTCGATTTGCTGCACGTCACATGAAGAAACAACTGAACACAGTAGATACGACAAAGGGTATGGACCCTGACACCATTCTTGCAAAAGGACTGAAGACTTGTGCTGCACAACAAGCCGTGTCCCTGGGGACGCTGTGTCATTCCAGCTCCAACTCTGACATCTCCCTGGCAATGTAGAAAATTACTCAACTATGTTTCATCCCCTAAGTGGGGAATAATTACAAGCTGACCAATTACCACCCCCTCAGTCCCATCACGACAATCAAATTGGTGAGAGTTCTTTCTGCCAGAGATGTCAAGCCGTAAAGAAATAACCAGCTCAGTGTGGTGCTGTTGTGGAAATGTCACTGGATTACTAATCCAGACCAGGCTAATGTTCTGGCAGCTGGTGGAAGTTAAAAACAATTAATAAAATATCGAGATGTAAAATCTGGTGCCAGTAATATTGACATTGAAGCGCATGTCAATTGTCAATATAAATTTTCTGCCCCATTGCACATTCAGGAAATGATTCTCCCGTGCTTTCCTGGTCTTGCCTAAATGTAACTCCAGATACACAACCATGTGGTAAACTCATCAGTGGTCTCCGAAACTGCAAGGTCTTTGTATCAAATTGTTCCAAGGTCTTAAAGGATGAACCCAGGTAGAACACCAGGCACTGGCCTGTGTATCGGAAAAGGGAACGGGAAATATAGTCCTGTCGACCCTTCAGAGACCTCCTTCCTAACATCTGAGAGTTTGGAACAACATTTACAGAGCTTTCCCACACACTGCATAGAAACATCGGGAAAACCGTAGATAATCCAACACATTGAGCCTTCTCCACTCTAGTTTTTGGCCAAATATCTCTTCAATTGACTTTTCCCAAACACTGTATACTCTATATCCGTTGAAGTGATTAACTATCTGGATAAAAAATGAAGTAGGAACTTCGGTCCGTCAATTTGTAAAGAAGTCAACAAAAGTATACACATATTTCACAAGTTTACATCAATTCCTTTTGAAATGCGAGCAGTTATTTTATTTTTCCAACCAATGTGCTCAATGTCACGTCTATCCATGTTGTTTTTCACCTGCCACGTATTTGCCCATTCCCTCCAATTGTCTTCACCTTTGAACTTCTTTACATCCTGATCACCCACTCACAATCTCAATTTAGGGCCATCAGCCGATTTGGAAAGATTACATACAATGCCTTTGAACAAATGTTTAATATGCTTTCTGAATAGCTAGGGTCCAAACATCACATCCTGGATTATCATGCTAGTCATTCATTTCCACTCCAAAATATATAGAACTGTTTATACTGATTCACTTTTTCCTTTAAACTCTCCCATTCTCAACCCATGCCAGTATATTAGATCTAGCTGTTACACACTGTTATGGACAGGACAGACTTCCTCAAATAATTTCAAGGAAGTAGCGCAGACCCAACCTTTGCTCATTGACTTAAGCAGTTGTAAGGTGGATATTCCAGGTGTGATGCAGTTGAATGAAACACAAGCACAAGAGGATTGCAGATAGAATAACGTAAATTATCTCTCAACTCCGGATTCAACGCAGTGAAACTCTTCTGCACCCCATCCAATGCCAGTACATTCTTTCTCAAGTAAGGTGGCTTAACCTTCATACAATACTCCAGGTGTGGCCTCACCAGCACCCTGTACAGCTGCAAAATAATTTATCTGATTTAAAATTGAATCCCTTCAGCAACGAAAGACAACATACCATTTGCCTTTCTCAGTACTTGCTGTATCTGCAGACCAACATTGTGTGATTCATGCACATGGACACCGAGGTCCCTCTGCAGAGCAGCATGCTGCAACGTTTTACCATTCAAGTAAAAATCCTTTTTACTGGTATTCCCAAAAAAATGGATGAATTCACATTTACTGACATCGTATTCCATCTGCCAGACATTTGCCTACTCACTCAAAGTATCTGTGCTCCTCTAAAACGTTTCATAGATCTCTGCACATGTTGCTCTGCCACTTATCTTCGTGTCATCTGCAAACTTTGACAAACTAAGGATGCTCCCAACTCCATAATTGCAGCCCCAACACTGATCCCTGAAGCACGCCACTAGCCACTGATTGCCAGATATGAATAGCACTCATTTTGATCCAACCTTTACTTCCTGTTAGTCAACCAATCTTCTATCCATACTAATATTTTACCCATAAAGCGTTCCATTTTATCTTCTGAAGCAGTCTGTTGTGTGGCACCTTGTCGAAGACCATTTGGAAACCTAGATACACCGCATTCACTGGGGCCTCGTTGTCTACCTTGCTCATAATTACTTCATACATTTCCAACAGACTTGATAATCATGACCTGCCCCTCATTAATCCATGCTGTGTCTGCGCAATGGGCCGATTTCTATCAAAATGCCTTGCTATTTCTCCCTTGATAATACACTCAAACATCTTCCCCATTCCACAGATTAAGTTAACTGGTTTATAATTCCCCATCTTTTATCTGCTAGCCTTTTTTAAACAATGGCGTCTCATTTGCTGTTTTCCAATCTGCTGGGACTGCCTCAGAGTTCATTAAATTTAAATTGCACTTGATACTTCTCCCGCTATCTTTTTTAGTACCTTGGGATGCATTTCATTCGGGGACTTGTCTGCCTTTAGATCAATTAGCTTACCCAACACTACCTCCTCTGTAATAATGATTATGCACATGTCCGCACCTACCCTCATCTCTTTGTCAATTACTGGCATGTTATAAGTGTCTTCCACAAAATAGGTGCTAAATGCCTCGGTCATTTCATCATATCTTATAACAAAATGCGCCTTCTCTTCCTCTAAAGGTCCAACATTTACCACTCATTTTCATTTTATATATTTAGGGAATCATCTGCAATCTATTTTCATATTCTGTGCTAATTTTTTTTTCTTGTGTTCTATCCTACTTTTCTTTATAACTCTTTTCGTGCCTTTCTGTTGACTTTTAATGTTTCTCCAATCTTCTAGGTTCCTGCTGTTCTTGGCCACTTTGCCTGCCTTCTCTTTAAACTTGGTAGCCTCGATTATTGCTTAGACACCCGGTGCAGATTACCCCTTTGCTTAGAGTATTTCCTTTTCAGTGAATATACTATTGCTAAGGACTTTTAAAAAGTTTCTTTGAAAATCCTACACTGCTAGTCAACTCTCACTATAAAGTCTTTGTTCTCAGTCGACTTTAGCCAAGTCCACTCGCATTGTAAAGTAGTCCCCCTTGTTTAAGCACAGTAACTTGGTATTGGATTTTATCTTCACATTCTGTATTTTAAATTCAACCATACTGTGATAATTCCTTCAAAGTTGATTCTAACTATGAGGTTATTAATTATTCCTGTCTCATTACACAGGACCAGATCTAGCATAGCTTGCTCCTTATTGTACGTGCTTTTATTTTAGAGCAGTCAAACCAAGATATTTCGGATTCACTGCTTTTAAGACACCTTTGAAAAAAAAACAAGGACAGCATGACCTTGTTAAAGGAGTAGCATTTTCACAAAACTAGACTTAGGACTTGATCAAAAAGTTTCTGAAAATCCAAATTCACTGCATCTATTGCTTCGGCATAATTTATTTCCCCGTAGGTTTCTCAAATATGATTCACCTTTAATAATTTGGCATTGACTTGATCCATGCTCATTACTTTCAAATTAATGTCATTCTCAAAGTTCCCTGGCAAAGCATTCTTTCTAATAGACTCTAGTATTGTCCTGATTGCTTCTTTGGCACTAGGCAGACTGTAATTCCCTGCTTTCTCCCTGCTTCCTTTAGAAATATTGGTGTTAAATTTGCTGCTCTCAAATCTGTCAATTCAGTCATTAGGAATTTGGAAGAGCAAGCAAAGTATTCATTATTACCATGGCCACCTCCTTCAGGAACCATAGATAAAGATTATCAGGCCATGGGGATTTATCAGATTTCAAACCAAATATTTTCTTCAAAACTGTTTATTGACGGATACGATTGTATTTCCTGCTTTTTCTCAGTAGACATAGAATTGCTTGGAAGTTTTTATTTTTCTTCTTTCATGAAGGCAGAACGGAAGTAGTTGCTTCATACTCTGCCATTTTCCTGTTCACCATTCGCTGGTTTTCGACTGTAAAGAAGCTGCAATTATCTTTGTCAACATTTCACCTTGGTATATTGTACTTAGAGAAACTTTTATGTTTCATGCTTGTTTAATGTACTGTTCCAAAACCTATTACTTCCTGTCTTAAGCTGTTCAATGATTGACCTTCCACAGCCATACAATCACAGAAGCAGAGCCTGTGTAGCATCAAAATTACTGCACGATCTATGTTATTCCAAATTTACTACATCAGTCCCATGGCCATGAATGGTTTGACACTTCAAGTGCTCGACCAAATACTTTTTAATGGTTGTGACATGACCCGTGATAACAACCCCCCACCCCATCCTCAGGAGGTGCATTCCGGACCCCATAACCCTCTTAGTGAAGAACAATCCCTGACTCCTCTCTAAATATCACATCCTTCCCTTTAAAAGTGTGCACGCCTGTTCTTGGCTCTTTGACTAAAAGGAACAGCTGCTGTCTATCCATCCTGTCCATGACCCTCGTAATCTTATCCTGAATCACGTCCCCCAAAGCCTTCACTGCTCCAAAGTAAACAAATGGAGCTTATGAAACCTCTTTCCATAGCTGATATGCTCCATCCTTGGGAACATCCTCGTGAATCTCTGTGCCCCCTCCAGAACAATCACATCCTGCCTGTAATGTTGCTCCCAGAACCCCAAATAGTATTCCATCTTGACCTAACCAAAGTGCTACATAGCTCTTGTAATCTATGCCTCGATGAGTAAAGGATATGCCTACTTTTTCCAATGATTTCTTACGTAATCTTTGATCCTCCCCTGTTACGTTCATGGATGTGTGGAGAAGCACCATCTGAGCTTCCTGATGTGCTGCCATTCATGGTGTACTCTCCTGTCTGGTTCCTTCCTCCAAAGTGCATCACCTCATATTTATCAGAGTTATGTCCTATCTGCCATTGATCCACCCATCTGACCATTCCATCTGTATCTTCCTCTAACATAAGAACTTCCTCCACACTTCCAAACACCCAGCCAATATTTGTGTCAAACACAGACTTACTTATCACACTGCCACTCCCCCTCCACATTCACACCTACATCATTTATAAATACCACAAATAATAAGGGACACAGCACTGATCATTGTGGTACATTAGGGGACACCGGTCTTTAGTCACTCAAACAGCCTTCTACCACCACCTATTTTTGGCAAAACTTTCTCTAACACCGATTTGAAACACACTAGTCTATAGTTCCCTGCTCTATCTCTACAACCATTCCTACAAAGGGTGATCTCCATTCCTCGGGCACCTCATCTGTGACCAGATTCTATTTAAACATTTGCATCAGCGCCTTTCATCCCTTGTCTCCAACAGCAGCCTGAGATGTAACTAATCTGGACCTGGCGATTGGTCCAATTTTATACCAGCCAACACCATGAATCCCTACTCACATCTTACTTCAATCTGTTCAAGAGCTTCCCTGTGCATCTTCTTGAATTCTGTACCTGCATCCTCCTTTTCCCAAGTAAAACAGACGTGAAGTTCTCATATAACAATCAATCAGCGTCTCCAGTTTCACACACAGCTTCCTGCCTTGATCCCAGACCGAGTCTCCTCAGCAGACCATCGTGCCATTTGAGAGATTAATCTGGAGAAAGCCCATTCAGTGTATGTGATCATTATATTTTACTTAGATCAAGACATCAAAATTGTACAGGTCCAGTCCAGGTACAGTCTCCCCAACTCTCTGTGTTACTAGTGCAGAATGTCTTTACTTCTAGTAGGAGCAAATTACTGCAGAAGATGAATCTGTACTGAAACAAGCACATGCTAGTGATCACAGTTAGTCAGACAGCATCGGTAAAGAGAGACAAGCTGACACTTTGAGTCTAACTGATACTTCATCGTCTATATTTGGATTCCCTTTAAATGAAGGCGTTTAAAGGGGCACAGCACTGACACCTGTGGCACACCAGCGTACACCGGTCTTTAGTCACACAAACAACCTTCCACCACCACCTATGTTCTCCAATAGTTTCTCTAATGCTTACCTTCTCCGTTTGCATATGTTCCTCCCAATACACTTTGCTTTAATGTTTTCTGATAACTTACTGTGTGTGCTGATTAAACCTCCTCCTAAATATCTGACTGTACCACATTCACTGATTCGCCATTGTTTACATCTACAGAGAGATATCTTCAAGAAAACAATTGTAAATTATAACTTCCCTTTCATAAATGCAGAACAACTCTCTTGAAATTTGCTATTACTTACTCAGTGTCCAATAAGATCTTCGTTACAACAGGTTGCAACAGATTCCCTATTATGGATGACAACTAAGTGGCCTGTATTCCTCCACTCTCCCATTTCTTCCCTTCGTAAATCATTAGAATGCATTTATAACCTTCTGAAGTGAATACAGAGAAATACAGTGGTCCCTATTGCAATCAATATGAGTAGTGCTGTTTTCTCTGAAATTTCAGTTTGAATTATATCCGGTCTGTCAGACTTATCAATCCTCATCCCAGTTCTGTTTCCAAATACTACCTCATAACTGTATATGAATGATTTTAGTCTATACTTACAAAGGTCCCATGGTGACTTGGTATTTCTGGGAGATTTTCTGGTTCTTCCTCTTTGAAGACAGACGCAATGTAACTGTTTTGTCTACTTATCATTTTTCTACTCTACAATAAATTCTCGTATCCACACATTCGCTGTGCCATATTTGATCTTAGTTTCATTTTCCTTTCAAGTATCAACAGACGCTTTTCGCTAGTATTTACAAATAACAAAGAATATCACAGCACAGGAACAGCCCCTTCAGTCCTCCAAGACTGTGTCAATCCAGATCCTCTATCTATACATGTCGTCTATTTTCTAAGGTCTGTATCTCTCGGCTCCCTGCCCATTCACGTCTCTGTCTGGATACATATTAACTGACGCTTTCGTCCCCACACTATCACCTCCACTGGCAACGCAACCCAGCATCCATAAGCCCCTGTGCAAATAACTTTTCGAGCATATCCCCTTTCGTCATGAATCCTTGATCCCTAGTAACTGACTCCCCCACTCTGGGAATAAACTTCTTGCTATCGACGCTATGTACACTTCTCATGGTTTTGTAAACCTCAATCAAGTCCTCCCTCAACCTCCGTCTTTTTAATGAAAATAACCATAATCTATCAAATCTCTCTTTATATATCGTTCTCTCCATGCTAGGCAACATCCTGGTGAAAATCCTCTGCCCTCTTTCCAAAGCATCCAGATCCTTTCAGTAATGTGGCAACCAACTCTGTTCACAGTATTCTGAATGTGGCCGAATCAAAGTCCTATACAACTGTAATACGGTCTGCCTACTCTTGTACGCAATAGATTCCAACAGATTTCCTCCTGTGGGTGACGAGTTAATTGGTCTGTGGTTCTCCACTTCTTAAATTGTTAGAATGCAGGAAGGAAAGTATTCTGTATGCCTTCTTGATCATTCTATCGACTTGCCACTTTCAGCGAACAATGGATCTGAACACCCAGATCTCTCTGTACATCAATATTCCCCAGGGCTTTTTCCAGTCACTGTACAATTTGTTCTCGAATTGGATCTTCCAAAATGCATCACCTCTCATCTACCCTTTCTTCACCCATCTCTCCAATCTATCTACATTCAGTTGTGTTCTCTGACATTCCCCTCAAATTTCTGCTACTCTACCAATCTTAGTGTAATCTGCAAACTTGCTCATCAGGCCAGTTGGAATCTATTGCGTACAAGAGTAGGCAGGCCGTATTACAGTTGTATAGGACTTTGATTCGGCCACATTCAGAATACTGTGAACAATTCCTTAAGATCATGTAAGTAAATCACAACAAATAGTGGTACCAGCACGGATCCCTGTGAAACACCACACAGAACAGTTGTCCATTTTGAGAAACTCTCTTTCATTACTACTCTCTGTCTCCTGTTGCCCAGCCAGTTCTCTAATCCATCTAGCTAGTACACCCTGGACGCCTTGCGACTTCACCTTCACCTTCATTAGTCTATCTCATCAAACGCGTTACTGAAGTCCATGTATGTGATATCTACAGTCCTTTCTCCAATGTCAACTTTGTCATTCCTCAAAGAATTCTATTATGTTTGCTAAGATGTGACCTTCCCTGCACAAATTATGGAAGGCTTTGAGTGAAGTCCGACTTGTTTTGCCCGGGAGTCATACTGGTTTTATTTCCAAAGCAGGACTTGATAAAATGCCACACTGACTGGCTGCGTACAAATTGAATGTTGTTTTGAACAAAATACAATCTATCCACAAACATAAATCTGCAAATGCAAATTAGCCCCCCAGATTTATATGTGTGTCTGTGCGAGAGATGCGGAGTGTGTGTGTGGGGGTGGGGGTGGGCGGTTGGCGTGCGAGTGAGAGAGAGAGGATGTGTATATTTTTGTCCATGTGTGAGAGAAAAAGGGTGTGTGTGTATGTTTACGGATGAGAGTGAGAGTCTGTGCTCACGTTAAGACACATACAAATTTGGCAGATCCCTTTCCCCACACGCACCCAGTTCGTGGTTTCACACTTTCCATGCTCTGCAGCCTCTGCTCCATTTGTTGTTCAGTTACAGACCTTGATGCTGTAACTACAGTCCCATGCTCCATCCACAGTTGGGTCACCAAATCCTCTGGTCTCTCTGATTGTCCGAGGCAGCTCACAGCCCAAACTCCAGCAAACCATCCCCAGCCCCTCCACTAACGTTTCAATAACAGGAGACAATCAGACTTCCCTCTGCTAAAAGTGAGATATCTACTCCTTTATAATTATAATTCAGGGTCCTCCTCATGTTTCGGAACACGTGATTAGCTGAGAGGAGCAAACACAGGCACACGCACAATATTCAGTGGACACGCACAGACCAAGTTTTAAAGACATGAGTGAAATATGCTGAAACTCCCTGTCCAACATGGAGCACAACCTGGGACACACCGGGAAGTGAGCAACAGCCCGAAACACAACACACTGTCCATGGAGTACCACATGGGACACACCTGCAAATGAACAACTGCCCAGTACACACACCACTGTCCAACATGGAGCACGACGTGGGACACACCGAGAAGTGAACAGCTGCCCTGCACACATACACACCACTTCATGAAGCACCTCAAGGGACACACCAGGAAGTGAACAATAGAGCGGTACACACTCCCCTGTCCATGGAGTAACACATGGGACACAACGGGAAGTGAAAAATAGCCTGACACACACTATTACATTATTTCTGAACTTCATAATGCCAGTATTCGATGCAATACACAACGAAAAACCAAGGTGAGGGAAAGATACAGATGGACAGAGACATTCACGTAAAAGATAGAAACGGACAATTTATACAGAAACAGAGCATGTTGTTGAAATATGAGGAATAAAAACAAGGGAGTGGGTCTATCTGGAGCAGTGAGACCTTGGCGGGTCAGGTCACAAGAATGAGAACATTGAAAAAAGGCATTGACAGTTCAGCTGATCAATTCTGTTGCACTAAATACTAAATTTGCCTCACAGAAAAAACGCAGAAACTAAAAACTGGAACAAGTAGACAAAACAGCGTGGAAGCAGCAGAGATTATGCCAGTGTATTGCTTAGTAAAACGGACTAACTGCCCATCATGGAGAGCTGTGAAGATTATCACAGTGTATTGGTCAGTTCGATGGACTATCGAACCAGCATGGAGAGCTGTGCAGACTATGTCAGTGTATGGCTCAGTAAACCGGACTATCAGCCCAGCCTGGAGAGTTGTGCAGACTATGTCAGTGTATGGCTCAGTAAACCGGACTATCGGGCCAACATGGGGAGCTGTGCAGACAATGTCAGTGTATGGCTCAGTAAACCGCACCATCGGGTCAGCATGGAGAGCTGTGCAGACAATGTCAGTGTTTGGCTCAGAAAACCAGACTATCGGGCCAGCATGGAGAGCGGTGCAGACTATGTCAGTGTATGGCTCAGTAAACGGGACTATCGGGCCAGAATGGAGAGCTGTGCAGATTATGTCAGTGTATGTCTCAGTAAACCAGACTATCGGGCCAGAATGGGGAGCTTTGCAGACTATGTCCTTGTATGGCTCAGTAAACCGGACTATCGGGCCAGCATAGAGAGCTGTGCGGACTATCTCAGGGTGCTGCTCAGTAACCCGGACTATCAGACCAGCATGGAGAGCGATGCAGACTATGTCATTGAATGGCTCCGAAAATCGGACTATCGGGACAGAATGGAGAGCTGTGCAGACTATGTCAGTGTATGGCTCAGTAAATCGGAGAATCGAGCCAGCAGGGAGAGCTGTGCAGACTATGTCAGTGTATGGCTCAGTAAACTAGACTATCGGGCCAGCATGGGGAGCTGTGCAGACTATGTCAGTGTCAGGCTCAGTAAACCGGACTTACGGGCCAACATTGAGAGCTGTGCAGACTATGTCAGTGTATGGCTCAGTAAACCGGACTATCGGGCCTGCATGGAGAGCTGTGCAGACAAGGTCAGTGTATGGCTCAGTAAACCGGACTATCGGGTCAGCATGGAGAGCTGTGCAGAGTAAGTCTGTGTATGGCTCAGTAAACTGGACTATCGGGACAGCATGGAGAGCTGTGCAGACTATGTCAGTGTATTGGTCAGTAAACCGGACAAAAAGCCAGCATAGAGAGTTGTGCAGATTATGTCACTGTATGGCTCAGTAAACTGGAATATCTGCCCGGCATGGAGAGCTGTGCAGACTATGTCAGTATATGGCTCAGTAAACTGGACTATCTGCCCAGCATGGGGAGCGGTGCAGAATATGTCAGTGTATTGCTGAGTAAACCGGACTATCGGCGCAGACTGGAGAGCTGTGCAAACTATGTCAGTGTATTGGTCAGTAAACCGGACAAACAGGCCAGCATGGAGAGTTGTGCAGATTATGTCACTGTATGGCTCAGTAAACTGAAATATCTGTCCAACATGGAGAGCTGTGCAGAAAATGTCAGTGTTTGGCTCATTAAACCGGACTATCGGCCCAGCATGGAGAGTTGTGCAGACGATGTCAGTGTATAGCTCAGTAAACCCTTCTATCTGCCCAGCATGGGGCGCTTTGCAGACGATGTCAGTGTATGCCTCAGTAAACCGGACTATCGGCCCCGCGTGGAGAGCTCTGCAAAATATGTCAGTGTATGGCTCAGTAAACCGGAAAATCGGGCCAGCATGGAGTGCTGTGCGGACTATCTCAGTGTATTGATCAGTGTCCCGGACTATCGGGCCAGCATGGAGAGCTGTGCAGACTATGTGAGTGTATGGCTTAGTAAACCGGACAATCTGCCCAGCCTGGTGAGGGGTGCAGACTATATCAGTGTATGGCTCAGTAAATCGGTCTATCGCGCCAGCATGGAAAGCTGTGCAGACTATATCAGTGTATAGTTCAGTAAACCGGACTATCTGGCCAGTATGGAGAGCTGTGCAGACTATGTCAGTGTATGGCTCAGTAAAACGGACTATCGTCCCACCATGGGGAGCTGTGCAGTCTATGTCAGTGTATGGTTCAGTAAACAGGACTATCTGTCCAGAATGTGGAGCTGTGCAGACTATGACAGTGTATGGCTCAGTAAACCGGACTATCAGGCCAGCATGGGGAGCTGTGCAGGCGATGTCAGTGTATGGCTCAGCAAACCGGACTATCGGGCCAGAATTGAGAGCTCTGCAGACTATGTCAGTATATGTCTCAGTAAACCATACTATCGGGCCAGCATGGGGAGCTGTGCAGACGATGTCCGTGTATGGCACAGTAAACCTGACTATCAGGCCAACATGGGAGCTGTGCAGACTGTGTCAGTGTATGGCTCAGAAAACAGGACTATCGAGCCAGCATGGGGAGTTGCGCAGACTATGTCATTGTATGGCTCAGTAAACCGGATTATCAGGCCAGCATGGAGATCTGTGCAGGCTATGTCAATGTATGGCTCAGAACATCGGACTATCGGCCCAGCATGGAGAGCTGTGCAGACTATGACAGAGTATGGCTCAGTAAACTGGACTATCGGGCCAGAATGCAGAGCTGTGCACACTATGTCTTTGTCTGGCTCAGTAAACCGATCTATCTGACCTGCATGGGGAGCTGTGCAGACTATGTCAGTGTATGGCTCAGTAAACCGGACTATCGGCCCAGCATGGAGAGCTGTGCAGACTATGTCAGTGTATGGCTCAGTAAACCGGACTAACGGTCCAGCATGGAGAGCTGTGCAGACTATGTCAGTGTATGGCTCAGTAAACCGGACTATCGGCCCAGCATGGAGAGCTGTGCAGACTATGTCAGTGTGTAGCTCAGTAAACTCTTCTATCTGCCCAGCATTGGGCGCTTTGCAGACGATGTCAGTGTATGCCTCAGTAAACCAGACTATCGGCCCCGCGTGGAGAGATCTGCAGACTATGTCAGTGTATCGCTCAGTAAACCAGACTATCGGGCCAGCATGGAGTGTAGTGCGGACTATCTCAGTGTATTGCTCAGTTAACCGGACTATCGGGGCAGCATGGAGAGCTGTGCAGACTATGTCAGTGTATGGCTCAGTAAACCAGACAATCTGCCCAGCCTGGGGAGTGGTGCAGACTATGTCAGTGTATGGCTCAGTAAATCGGTCTGTCGCGCCAGCATGGAGAGCTGTGCAGACTATGTCATTGTGTAGTTCAGTAAACCGGACTTTCGGGCCAGCATTGAGAGCTGTGCAGACTATGTCAGTGTATGGCTCAGTAAACCGGAATATCTGCCCAGCATTCAGAGCTGTGCAGACTATGTCAGTGCATGGCTCAGTAAACCGGACTATCGGGCCAGCATTAGAAGCTGTGCAGACTATGTCAGTGTATGGCTCAGTAAACTGGACTCTCGGGTCAGCATGTGGAGCTGTGCCGACTATGTCAGTGTCAGGCTCAGTAAACCGGACTATCTGCCCAGCATGGGGAGCTGTGCAGACTATGTCCGTGTATGGCTCAGTAAACCGGACTTTCGGTCCAGCATTGAGAGCTGTGCAGACTATGTCAGTGTATGGCTCAGTAAACCCGACAATCGGGCCAGCATGGAGAGCTGTGCAGAATATGTCAGTGTATGGCTCAGTAAACCGGACTATCGGGTCAACATGGAAAGCTGTGTAGACTATGTCTGTGTGTGGCTCAATAAACCGGACTAACGGGCCAGCATGGAGAGCTGTGCAGACTATGTCAGTGTATGGCTCAGTAAACCGGACTATCGTCCCACCATGGGGAGCTGTGCAGACTATGTCAGTGTATGGCTCAGTAAACATATATTTCCCTCCCCTCCCCTATCAGCATTCCGTAAAGACCACTCCCTCCGTGACTCCCTCGTCAGATCCACACCCCCCACCAACCCAACCTCAACTCCCGGCACCTTCCCCTGCAACCGCAGGAGGTGCAAGACTTACGCCCACACCTCCCCCCTCACCTCCCTCCAAGGCCCCAAAGGAAACTTCCATATCCGCCACAGATTCACCTGCACCTCCACACATATCATCTATTGCATCCTCTGCACCTGATGTGGCCTCCTCTATATTGGGGAGACAGGCCGGCTACTTGCGGAGCGTTTCAGAGAACACCTCTGGGACACCCGGACCAACCAACCCAACCAGCCTGTAGCTCAACATTTCAATTCCCCCTCCCACTCCACCAAGGATATGCAGGTCTTTGGACTCCTCCTTCGTCAGACCACAACAAAACGACGGTTGGAGGAAGAACGCCTCATCTTCCAGCTAGGAACCCTCCAACCACAAGGGATGAACTCGGATTTCACCAGTTTCCTCATTTCCCCTCCCCCCACACTGTCTCAGTCAAATCCATCAAATTCAGCACCGCCTTCCTAACCTGAGATCTTCTTCCCGACGTCTCGGCCCCCACCCCAGTCTGACCTATCACCCTCACCTTGACCTCTTTCCACCTATCACATTTCCGACGCCCCTCCCCCAAGTCCCTCCTCCCTACTTTTTATCTTAGCCTGCTGGACAAACTTTCCCCATTCCTGAAGAAGGGCTTATACCTGAAACGTCGATTCTCCTGGTCCCTGGATGCAGCCTGACCTGCTGCGCTTTTCCAGCAACACATTTCCAGCTCAAACCGGATTATCAGGCCAGCATGGAGATCTGTGCAGGCTATGTCAATGTATGGCTCAGAAAATCGGACTATCGGCCCAGCATGGAGAGCTGTACAGACTATGTCACTGTATGGTTTCGTAAACTGGACAATCTGCACAGCATGCAGAGCTGTGAAGACTATGACAATGTATGGCTCAGTAAACTGGACTATCGGGCCAGCATGCAGAGCTGTGCAGACTATGTCATTGTATGGCTCAGTAAACGGATCTATCTGGCCTGCATGGGGAGCTGTGCAGACGATGTCAGTGTATGGCTCAGTAAACCGGACTATCGGCACCGCATGGGGAGCTGTGCAGATGATGTCAGTGTATGGCTCAGTAAACCGGAATATCGGCCGAGCATGGAGAGCTCAGCAGACTAGGTCAGTGTATGGCACAGTAAACTGGACTATCGGGCCAGAATGGAGAGCTGTGCAGATTATGTCAGTGTATGTCTCAGTAATCCGGAGTATCGAACCAGCATGGAGAGTTGTGCAGATTATGTCAGTGCATGGCTCAGGAAACCGGTCTATCGGCCAAGCATGGAGAGCGGTGCAGACTATGTCAGTGTATGGCTCAGTAAACCGGACTATCGGGCCAGAATGGAGAGCTGTACAGACTATGTCAGTGTATGCCTTAGTAAACTGGACTATCGGGCCAGCATGGTGAGCTGTGCAGACTGTGTCAGTGTATGGCTCAGTAATCAGGACTATCGAGCCAGCATGGGGAGTTCCGCAGACTACGTCATTGTATGGCTCAGTAAACCGGATTATCAGGCCGGCATGGAGATCTGTGCAGGCTATGTCAATGTATGGCTCAGTAAACCGGATTATCAGGCCGGCATGGAGATCTGTGCAGGCTATGTCAATGTAAGGCTCAGTAAACTGGACTATCTGCCCAGCATGGAGAGCTGTGCAGCCTATGTCAGTGTATGCCTTAGTGAACCGGACAATCGGGCGAGCATGTAGAGCTGTGCAGACTATGTCAGTGTATGGCTCAGTAAACCGGACTATCGGGCCAGCATGGATATTTGTGCAGACTATGTCAGTGTGAGCCTCAGCAAACCGGACAATCGTGTCAGTCTGGAGAGCGGTGCAGACTATGTCAGTGTATTGGTCAGTAAACCGGACTATCAGCACCGCATGGGGAGCTGTGCAGATAATGTCACTGTATGGCTCAGTAAACTGGAATATCTGCCCAGCATGGAGAGGTGTGCAGAAAATGACAGTGTTTGGCTCGTTAAACCGGACTATCGGCCAAGCATGGAGAGTTGTGAAGACTATGTCAGTGCATTGCTCAGTATACTGGACTATCGGGCCAGCATGGGGAGCTGTGCCGACTATGTCAGTGTATGGCTCAGTAAACCCTTCGTTCTGCCCAGCATGGGGAGGTGTGCAGACGATGTCAGTGTATGCCTCAGTAAACCGGACTATCGGCCCCGCGTGGATAGCTCTGCAGACAATGTCAGTGTATGGCTCAGTAAACTGGACTATCGGGCCAGCATGGGAGCTGTGCAGACTGTGTCAGTGCATGGCTCATTAAACCAGACTATCGGGCCAGCATGGAGTGCTGTGCGGACTATCTCAGTGTATTGCTCAGTGACTTGGACTATCGGGTCAGAATGGAGAGCTGTGCAGACTATGTCAGTGTATGGCTCAGGAAACCGGACAATCTGCTCAGCCTGGGGAGGGGTGCAGACTATGTCAGTTGATGGCTCAGTAAATCGGTCTATCGCCCCAGCTTGGTGAGCTGTGCAGACTATGTCAGTGTATGGCTCAGTAAACCGGAATATCTGCCCAGCATGGAGAGCTCTGCAGACTATGTCAGTGTATGGTGCAGTAAACCGGAATATCTGCCCAGCAAGGAGAGCTGTGCAAACTATGTCAGAGAATGGCTTAGTAAACCGGAATATCTGCCCAGCATGCAGAGCTGTGCAGACGATGTCAGTGTATGGCTCAGTGAACCGGACTATCGGGCCAGCATGTAGAGCTGTGCAGACAATGTCAGTGTATGGCTCAGTAAACCGGGCTATCGGGCCAGCATGGAGAGCTGTGCAGACTATGTCAGTGTATGGCTCAGTAAACCGGACTATCGACTCAGCATGGAGTGCTGTGCAGACTATGTTTGTGTATGGCTCAGTAAACCGGACTATCGGGTCAGCAAGTAGAGCTGTTCAAAGTATGTCAGTGTATTGCTCAGTAAACCGGACAATCTGGCCAGCATGGATATTTGTGCAGACTATGTCAGTGTATGCCTCAGCAAGCCGGACAATTGTGTCAGTCTGGAGAGCTGTACAAACTATGTCAGTGTATTGGTCAGTAAACCGGACTATCAGGCCAGCATGGAGGTTGTGCATATTATGTCAGTGTATGGGTCAGTAACCCGGAATATCAGGCCAGAATGGAAGTTGTGCATATTATGTCAGTGTTTGGGTCAGTAAACCGGACTATCAGGCCAGATTGGAAGATGTGCAGATGATGTCAGTGTATGGCTCAGTAAACCGGACTATCGGGCCAGCATGGAGGTTGTGCATATTATGTCAGTGTATGGGTCAGTAACCCGGAATATCAGGCCAGAATGGAAGTTGTGCATATTATGTCAGTGTTTGGGTCAGTAAACCGGACTATCGGGGCAGCATGGAGAGATGTGCAGACAATGTCAGTGTTTGGCTCAGTAAACCGGACTATCGGGCCAGCATGGAGAGCGGTGCAGACTATGTCAGTGTATGGCTCAGTAAACCGGACTATCTGCACCGCATGGAGAGCTGTGCAGATGATGTCAGTGTATGGCTCAGTAAACTGGAATATCGGACCAGCATGGAGAGCTCTGCAGACGATGTCAGTGTATGGCTCAGTAAACCGGAATATCGGCCCAGCATGGAGAGCTCTGAAGACTATGTCAGTGTATGGCTCACTAAACTGGATTGTCAGGCCAGATTGTAGAGCTGTGCAGATTATGTCAGTGTCTGTCTCAGTAAACCAGACTATCGGGCCAGAATGGGGAGCTGTGCAGACTATGTCCGTATATGGTTCAGTAAAACTGACTGTCTGGACAGCATGGGAGCTGTGCAGATTGTGTCAGTGTATGGTTCAGTAAACTGACTATCGGGCCAGAATGCAGAGCTGTGCAGACTATGTCAGTGTTTGTCTCAGTAAACCGGACAATCTGCCCAGCCTGGGGAGGGGTGCAGACTATGTCAGTGTATGGCTCAATTTTCTGGACTATCGGACCAGCATGGAGATCTGTGCAGACTATGGCAGTGTATGGCTCAGTAACACGGACTATCGGGGCAGCATGGAGAGATGTGCAGACAATGTCAGTGTTTGGCTCAGTAAACCGGAATATCTGCCCAGCATGCAGAGCTGTGCAGACTATGTCAGTGTATGGCTCAGTTTTCCGGACAATCGGACCAGCATGGAGAGCTGTGCAGAATATGTCAGTGTATGGCTCAGTAAAGCGGACTATCGGGCCAGCATGGAGAGCTGTGCAGACTATGTCAGTGTATGGCTCAGTAAACTGGACTATCGGGCCAGCATGGGGAGCTGTGCAGACTATGTCAGTGTTAGGATCAGTAAACCGGACTTTCGGGCCAGCATTGAGAGCTGTGCAGACTAGGTCAGTGTATGGCTCAGTAAACAGGACTATCGGGTCAGCATGGAGAGCTGTGCACACTATGTCTGTGTATGGCTCAGTAAACCGGACAATGGAGACAGCATGGAGAGCTGTGCAGATTATGTCAGTGTATGGCTCAGTAAACTGGACTATCGGCACAGCATGGAGAGCTGTGCAGACAATGTCAGTGAATGGCTAAGTCAACCGGACTATCTGCCCAGAATGCAGAGCTGTGCAGACTATGTCAGTGCATGGCTCAGTAAACCAGACTATCGACCCAGCATGGAGAGCTGTGCAGACTATGTCAGTGTATGGCTCAGTAAACCGGACTATGGCCCCAGCTTGGAGAGCTGTGCAGACTATGTCAGTATATGGCTCAGTAAACCAGACTATCGTGCCAGCATGGAGAGCTGTGCAGACAATGTCAGTGTATGGCTCAGTGAACCGGACTATCGGCCCAGCATGGAGAGCTGTGCAGACAATTTCAGTGTAATGCTCAGTAAACCGGACTATCGACTCGGCATGGAGTGCTGTGCAGACTATGTTTGTGTATGGCGAAATAAACCGGACTATCGGGTCAGCAAGGAGAGCTGTTCAAAGTATGTCAGTGTATTGCTCCGTAAACCGGACAATCTGGCCAGCATGGATATTAGTGCAGACTATGTCAGTGTATGCCTCAGCAAACCGGACAATTGTGTCAGTCTGGAGAGCTGTACAAACTATGTCAGTGTATTTGTCAGTAAACCGGACTATCAGGCCAGCATGGAAATTGTGCATATTATATCAGTGTTTGGCTCAGTAAACTGGACTATCGGGCCAGCATGGAGAGCGGTGCAGAATATGTCAGTGTATGGCTCAGTAAACCGGACTATCTGCACTGCATGGGGAGTTGTGCAGATGATGTCAGTGTATGGCTCAGTAAACCGGAATATCGGCCCAGCATGGAGAGCTCTGCAGACTATGTCAGTGTATGTCTCAGTAAACTGGACTATCGGGCCAGAATGGAGAGCTGTGCAGATTATGTCAGTGTATGTCTCAGTAAACCAGACTATCGGGCCAGAATGGGGAGCTGTGCAGACTATGTCCGTATATGGCTCAGTAAACCTGACTATCGGGCCAGAATGGCGAGCTGTGCAGACTATGTCAGCGTTTGGCTCAGTAAACCAGACAATCTGCCCAGCCTGGGGAGGGGTGCAGTCTATGTCAGTGTATGGCTCAATTTTCCGGACTATTGGACCAGCATGGAGACCTGTGCAGACTATGTCAGTGTATGGCTCTGTAACCCAGACTATCGGGCCAGCATGGAGAGCTGTGCAGACTATGTCAGTGTTTGGCTCAGTAAACCGGAATATCTGCCCAGCCTGCAGAGCTGTGCAGATTATGTCAGTGTATGGCTCAGTTTTCCGGACTATCGGACCAGCATGGGGAGCTGTGCAGACTTTGTCAGTGTATGGCTCAGTAAACCGGACTATCGGGCCAGCATGGAGAGCTGTGCAGACTATGTCAGTGTATGGCTCAGTAAACCGAACTATCGGACCATCTTGGAGAGCTGTGCAGACTATGTCAGTGTATGGCTCAGCGAACCGGACTATCTGCCCAGCATGGGGAGCTGTGCAGACGATGTCAGTGCATGGCTCAGTAAAACGGACGATCGGACCAGCATGGAGAGCTCTGCAGACTATGTCAGTGTATGGCTCAGTATACTGGACTATAGGGCCAGAATGGAAAGCTGGCAGACTATGCCAGTGTATGTCTCAGTAAACCTGACTATCGGACCAGCATGGGAGCCCCTGCAACTGTGTCAGTGTATGGCTCAGTAAACTGGACTATCGGCCCCGCATGGAGAGCGGTGCAGACTTTGTCAGTATATGGCTCAGTAAACTTGACTAGCTGCACAGCATGGAGAGCTGTGCAGACTATGTCAGTGTATGGCTCAGTAAGCAGGACTATCAGGCCAGCATGGAGATCTGTGCAGTCTATGTCAATGTATGGCTCAGTAAATCGGTCTATCCGTCCAGCATGGAGAGCTGTGCAGACTATGTCCGTATATGGCTCAGTTAAACGGACTATTGGGCCAGCAAGGAGAGCTGTGCAGACTATGTCAGCGGTTGGCTCAGTAAACCGGACAATCTGCCCAGCCTGGGGAGGGGTGCAGTCTATGTCAGTGTATGGCTCAATTATCCGGACTATTGGACCAGCATGGAGAACTGTGCTGACTATGTCAGTGTATGGCTCTGTAACCCAGACTATCGGGCCAGCATGGAGAGCTGTGCAGACTATGTCAGTGTTTGGCTCAGTAAACCGGAATATCTGCCCAGCCTGCAGAGCTGTGCAGACTATGTCAGTGTATGGCTCAGTTTTCCGGACTATCGGACCAGCATGGGGAGCTGTGCAGACTTTGTCAGTGTATGGCTCAGTACACCAGACTATCAGGCCCGCATGGAGATCTGTGCAGTCTATGTCAGTGTATGGCTCAGTAAATCGGTCTATCCGTCCAGCATGGAGAGCTGTGCAGACTATGTCAGTGTGTGGCTCAGTTAACCGGACTATCTGCCCAGCATGCAGAGCTGTGCAGACTATGTCAGTGTATGGCTCAGCAAACCAGACGATGGACCCAGCATGGAGCGTTGTGCAGACTATGTCAGTGTATGGCTCAGTAAACCGGACTATGGCCCCAGCTTGGAGAGCTGTGCAGACTATGTCAGTGTTTGGCTCAGTAAACCGGACTATCGGGCCAGCATGGAAGTTGTGCATATTATGTCAGTGTTTGGCTCAGTAAACCGGACTATCGAACCAGCATGGAGAGCGGTGCAGACTATGTCAGTGTATTGCTCAGTTAACCGGACTATCGGGACAGCAAGGAGAGCTGTGCAGATTTTGTCAGTGTTTGGCTCAGTAAACCGGACAATCTGCCCAGCCTGGGGAGGGGCGCAGCCAATGTCAGTGTATGGCTCAATTTTCCGGACTATCGGACCAGCATGGAGAGCTGTGCAGACTATGTCACAGTATGTCTCAGTAACCCAGATATTCGGGCCTGCATGGGGAGCTGTGCAGACTATGTCAGTGTTTGGCTCAGTAAACCGGAACATCTGCACAGCATTCAGAGCTCTGCAGGCTATGTCAGTGTATGGCTCAGTTTTCCGGACTATCGGACCAACATGGAGAGCTGTGCAGTCTATGTCAGTGTAGGGCTCAATAAACCGGACTATCGGGCCAGCATGGAGAGCTGAGCAGACTATGTCAGTGTATGGCTCAGTAAACTGGATTATAGGGCCAGCATGGGGAGCTGTGCAGACAATGTCAGTGTCAGACTCAGTAAACCGGAATTTCGGCCCAGCATTGATAGCCATGCAGACTATGTCAGTGTATGGCTCAGGAAACCGGACTATCGGGCCAGCATGGAGCGCTGTGCACACTATGTCTGTGTATGGCTCAGTAAACCGGACTATGGGGACAGCATGGAGAGCTGCGCAGACTATGTCAGTGTATGGCTCAGTAAACCGGACTATGGCACCAGCTTGGAGAGCTGTGCAGACTATGTCAGTGTTTGGCTCAGTAAACCGGACTATCGGGCCAGCATGGAGAGCTCTGAAGACTATGTCTGTGTATGGCTCAGTAAACTGGACTATCGGGCCAGCATGGAGAGCTGTGCAGACTATGTCATTGTCAGGCTCAGTAAACCGGACTATCTGCCCAGATTGCAGAGCTGTGCAGACTATGTCAGTGTATGGCTCAGGACACCGGACTATCGGGACAGAATGGAGCGCTGTGCAGACTAGGTCAGTGTATGGCTCAGTAAACCGGACTATCCGGTCAGCATGGAGAGCTGTGCACACTATGTCTGTGTATGGCTCAGTAAACCGGACTATGGGGACAGCATGGAGAGCTGTGCAGACTATGTCAGTGTATTGCTCAGTTAACCAGACTATCGGGCCAGCAAGGAGAGCTGTGCAGACTATGTCAGTGTTTGGCTCAGTAAACCGGACAATCTGCCCAGCCTGCGGAGGGGCGCAGACAATGTCAGTGTATGCCTCAATTATCCGGACTATCGGACCAGCATGGAGAGCTGTGCAGACTATGTCAGTGTATGGCTCAGTAAACCGGAATATCTGCACCGCATGCGGAGCTGTGCAGATGATGTCAGTGTATGGCTCAGTAAACCACAATATCGGCCCAGCATGGTGAGCTGTGCAGACTACGTCAGTGTATGGCTTAGTAAACTGGACTCTCGGGCCAGCATGGAGAGCTGTGCAGACTATGTCAGTGTTTGGCTCAGTAAACCGGAACATCTGCCCAGCATGCAGAGCTCTGCAGGCTATGTCAGTGTATGGCTCAGTTTTCCGGACTATCGGACCAGCATGGAGAGCTGTGCAGACTATGTCAGTGTATGGCTCAGTAAACCGGACTATCGGGACAGCATGGACAGCTGTGCAGACTATGTCAGTGTATGGCTCAGTAAACTGGATTACAGGGCCAGCATGGGGAGCTGTGCAGACAATGTCAGTGTTTGGCTCAGTAAACCGGACAATCTGCCCAATGTCAGTGTCAGACTCAGTAAACCGGAATTTCGGGCCAGTATTGATAGCTGTGCAGACTATGTCAGTGTATGGCTCAGTAAACCGGACTATCGGGCCAGCATGGAGCGCTGTGTACACTATGTCTGTGTATGGCTCAGTAAACCGGACTATGGGGACAGCATGGAGAACTGTGCAGACAATGTCAGTGTAAGGCTCAGTAAACCAGACTATGGCCCCAGCTTGGAGAGCTGTGCAGACTTTGTCAGTGTTTGGCTCAGTAAACAGGACTATCGGGCCAGCATGGAGAGCTGTGCAGTCTATGTTAGTGTCAGGCTCAGTAAACCGGACTTTCGGGCCAGCATTGAGAGCTGTGCAGACTATGTCAGTGTATGGCTCAGGGAACCGGATGATCGGGCCAGAATTGAGCGCTGTGCTGACTAGGTCAGTGTATGGCTCAGTAAACCGGACTATCCGGTCAGCATGGAGAGCTGTGCACACTATGTCTGTGTATGGCTCAGTAAACCGGACTATGGGGACAGCATGGAGAGCTGTGCAGACAGTGTCAGTGCATTGCTCAGTGAACCGGACTATCGGGCCAGCAAGGAGAGCTGTGCAGACTATGTCAGTGTTTGGCTCAGTAAACAGGACTATCGGGCCAGCATGGAGAGCTGTGCAGACTATGTCAGTGTCAGGCTCAGTAAACCGGACTTTCGGGCCAGCATTGAGAGCTGTGCAGACTATGTCAGTGTATGGCTCAGGGAACCGGATGATCGGGCCAGAATTGAGCGCTGTGCTGACTAGGTCAGTGTATGGCTCAGTAAACCGGACTATCCGGTCAGCATGGAGAGCTGTGCACACTATGTCTGTGTATGGCTCAGTAAACCGGACTATGGGGACAGCATGGAGAGCTGTGCAGACAGTGTCAGTGCATTGCTCAGTGAACCGGACTATCGGGCCAGCAAGGAGAGCTGTGCAGACTATGTCAGTGTTTGGCTCAGTAAACCGGACAATCTGCCCAGCCTGGGGAGGGGCGCAGACAATGTCAGTGTATGGGTCAATTTTCCGGACTATCGGACCAGCATGGAGAGCTGTGCAGACTATGTCAGTTTATGGCTCAGTAACCCAGACATTCGGGACAGCATGGAGAGCTGTGCAGACTATGTCAGTGTTTGGCTCAGTAAACTGGATTAAAGGGCCAGCATGGGGAGCTGTGCAGACAATGTCAGTGTCAGACTCAGTAAACCGGAATTTCGTGCCAGCATTGATAGCTGTGCAGACTATGTCAGTGTATGGCTCAGTAAACCGGACAATCTGGCCAGCATGGAGCGCTGTGCACACTATGTCAGTGTATGGCTCAGTAAACCGGACTATGGCCCCAGCTTGGAGAGCTGTGCAGACTATGTCAGTGTTTGGCTCAGTAAACCGGACTATCGGCACAGCATGGAGAGCTGTGCAGACTATGCCAGTGTCTGGCTCAGTAAACTGGACTATCGGGCCAGCATGGAGAGCTGTGCAGACTATGTCAGTGTCAGGCTCAGTAAACCGGACTATCTGCCCAGAATGCAGAGCTGTGCAGACTATGTCAGTGCATGGCTCAGTAAACCAGACTATCGACCCAGCATGGAGAGCTGTGCAGACTATGTCAGTGTATGGCTCAGTAAACCGGACTATCCGGTCAGCATGGAGAGCTGTGCACACTATGTCTGTGTATGGCTCAGTAAACCGGACTATGGGGACAGCATGGAGAGCTGTGCAGACTATGTCATTGTATGGCTCAGTCAACTGGACTATCTGCCCAGAATGCAGAGCTGTGCAGACTATGTCAGTGCATGGCTCAGTAAACCAGACTATCGACCCAGCATGGAGAGCTGTGCAGACTATGTCAGTGTATGGCTCAGTAAACCGGACTATGGCCCCAGCTTGGAGAGCTGTGCAGACTATGTCAGTGTATGTCTCAGTAAACCAGACTATCGGGCCAGCATGGAGAGCTGTGCAGACAATGTCAGTGTATGGCTCAGTGAACCGGACTATCGGCCCTGCATGGAGAGCTGTGCAGACAATTTCAGTGTATTGCTCAGTAAACCGGACTATCGACTCGGCATGGAGTGCTGTGCAGACTATGTTTGTGTATGTCTCAGTAAACCGGACTATAAGGTCAGTAAGGAGAGCTGTTCAAAGTATGTCAGTGTATTGCTCCGTAAACCGGACAATCTGGCCAGCATAGATATTTGTGCAGACTATGTCAGTGTGTGCCTCAGCAAACCGGACAATTGTGTCAGCCTGGAGAGCTGTACAAATTATGTCAGTGTATTGGTCAGTAAACCGGACCATCAGGCCAGCATGGAAATTGTGCATATTATGTCAGTGTTTGGCTCAATAAACTGGACTATCGGGCCAGCATGGAGAGCACTGCAGAATATGTCAGTGTATGGCTCAGTAAACCGGACTATCTGCACCGCATGGGGAGTTGTGCAGATGATGTCAGTGTATGGCTCAGTAAACCAGAATATCGGCCCAGCATGGAGAGCTCTGCAGATTATGTCAGTGTATGGCTCAGTAAACCGGAAAATCGGCCCAGCATGGAGAGCTGTGCAGATTATGTCAGTGTATGTCTCAGTAAACCAGACTATTGGGCCAGAATGGGGTGCTGTGCAGACTATGTCCGTATATGGTTCAGTAAACCTGACTATCGGGCCAGAATGGCGAGCTGTGCAGACTATGTCCGTATATGGCTCAGTTAAACGGACTATCGGGCCAGCAAGGAGAGCTGTGCAGACTATGTCAGCGTTTGGCTCTGTAAACCGGAGAATCTGCCCAGCCTGGTGAGGGGTGCAGACTATGTCAGTGTATGGCTCAATTTTCCGGACTATTGGACCAGCATGGAGACCTGTGGTGACTATGTCAGTGTATGGCTCTGTAACCCAGACTATCAGGCCAGCATGGAGAGCTGTGCAGACTATGTCAGTGTTTGGCTCAGTAAACCGGAATATCTGCCCAGCCTGCAGAGCTGTGCAGACTATGTCAGTGTATGGCTCAGTTTTCCGGACTATCGGACCAGCATGGGGAGCTGTGCAGACTTTGTCAGTGTATGGCTCATTAAACCGGACTATCGGGCCAGCATGGAGAGCTGTGTAGACCATGTCAGTGTATGGCTCAGTAAACCGAACTATTGGACCATCATGGGGAGCTGTGCAGACGATGTCAGTGCATGGCTCAGTAGACCAGACGATCGACCCAGCATGGAGAGCTGTGCAGACTATGTCAGTGTATGGCTCAGTAAACCGGACTATGGCCCCAGCTTGGAGAGCTGTGCAGACTATGTCAGTGTATGGCTCAGTAAACCAGACTATCGGGCCAGCATGGAGAGCTGTGCAGACAATGTCAGTGTATGGCTCAGTGAACCGGACTATCGGCCCAGCATGGGGAGCTGTGTAGACGATGTCAGTGTATTGCTCAGTAAAACGGACGATCGGACCAGCATGGAGAGCTCTGCAGACTATGTCAGTGTATGGCTCAGTATACTGGACTATAGGGACAGATTAGAGAGCTGGCAGATTATGCCAGTGTATGTCTCAGTAAACCTGACTATCGGGCCAGCATGGGAGCCCCTGCAACTGTGTCAGTGTATAGCTCAGTAAACTGGACTATCGGCCCCGCATGGAGAGCGGTGCAGACTTTGTCAGTATATGGCGCAGGAAACTTGACTAGCTGCACAGCATGGAGAGCTGTGCAGACTATGTCACAGTATGGCTCAGTAACCCAGATATTCGGGCCTGCATGGGGAGCTGTGCAGACTATGTCAGTGTTTGGCTCAGTAAACCGGAACATCTGCCCAGCATGCAGAGCTCTGCAGGCTATGTCAGTGTATGGCTCAGTTTTCCGGACTATCGGACCAGCATGGAGAGCTGTGCAGTCTATGTCAGTGTATGGCTCAGTAAACCGGACTATCGGGCCAGCATGGAGAGCTGAGCAGACTATGTCAGTGTATGGCTCAGTAAACTGGATTATAGGGCCAGCATGGGGAGCTGTGCAGACAATGTCAGTGTATGGCTCAGTAAACCGGACTATCGGGCCAGCATGGAGCGCTGTGCACACTATGTCTGTGTATGGCTCAGTAAACCGGACTATGGGGACAGCATGGAGAGCTGTGCAGACTATGTCAGTGTATGGCTCAGTAAACCGGACTATGGCACCAGCTTGGAGAGCTGTGCAGACTATGTCAGTGTTTGGCTCAGTAAACCGGACGATCGTCCCAGCATGGGGAGCTGTGGACGGCATGGTGGCACATTGGTTAGCACTGCTGCCTCACAGCGCCAGAGACCCGGGTTCAATTCCCGCCGCAGGCGACTGACTGTGTGGAGTTTGCACTTTCTGCATGTGTCTGCGTGGGTTTCCTCCTGGTGCTCCGGTTTCCTCCCACAGTGGCAAAGATGTGCAGGGCCAGGTGAATTGGCCATACTAAATTGCCCGCAGTGTTAGTTAAGAGGTAAATGTAGGGATATGGGTGGGTTTCGCTTCGGCGGGTCAGTGTGGACTTTTTGGGCTGAAGGGCCTGTTTCCACACTGTAATCTAATCTAATCTAATCTGTGCAGACTATGCCAGTGTATAGCTCAGTAAACCGGACTATCTGCCCAGCATGGAGAGTTGTGCAGATTATGTCAGTGTATGGCTCAGGAAACCGGTCTATCGGCCAAGCATGGAGAACGGTGCAGACTATGTCAGTGTGTGGCTCAGCGAACCGGACTATCTGCCCAGCATGGGGAGCTGTGCAGACGATGTCAGTGCATGGCTCAGTCAAACGGACGATCGGACCAGCATGGAGAGCTCTGCAGACTATGTCAGTGTATGGCTCAGTATACTGGACTGTAGGGCCAGAATGGAGAGCTGGCAGACTATGCCAGTGTATGTCCCAGTAAACCTGACTATCGGGCCAGCATGGGAGCCCCTGCAACTGTGTCAGTGTATGGCTCAGTAAACTGGACTATCGGCCCCGCATGGAGAGCGGTGCAGACTATGTCAGTATATGTCTCAGTAAACTGGAATAGCTGCACAGCATGGAGAGCTGTGCAGGCTATGTCAGTGTTTGGCTCAGTAAACCGGACTATCGGGCCAGCATGGAGAGCTGTGCAGACTATGTCAGTGTATGGCTCAGTAAACTGGACTATCGGGCCAGCATGGAGAGCTGTGCAGACAATGTCAGTGTCAGACTCAGTAAACCGTAATTTCGGGCCAGCATTTATAGCTGAGCAGACTATGTCAATGTATGGCTCAGTAAACCGGACTATCGGCCAGCATGGAGCGCTGTGCACACTATGTCTGTGTATGGCTCAGTAAACCGGAACATCTGCCCAGCATGCAGAGCTCTGCAGGCTATGTCAGTGTATGGCTCAGTTTTCCGGACTATCGGACCAGCATGGAGAGCTGTGCAGACTATGTCAGTGTATGGCTCAGTAAACCGGACTATCGGGCCAGCATGGAGAGCTGTGCAGACTATGTCAGTGTATGGCTCAGTAAACTGGATTATAGGGCCAGCATCGGGAGCTGTGCAGACAATGTCAGTGTCAGACTCAGTAAACCGTAATTTCGGGCCAGCATTTATAGCTGAGCAGACTATGTCACTGTATGGCTCAGTAAACCGGACTATCGGCCAGCATGGAGCGCTGTGCACACTATGTCTGTGTATGGCTCAGTAAACCGGACTATGGGGACAGCATGGAGAGCTGTGCAGACTATGTCAGTGTATGGCTCAGTAAACCGGACTATGGCCCCAGCTTGGAGAGCTGTGCAGACTATGTCAGTGTTTGGCTCAGTAAACCGGACTATCGGGACAGCATGGAGAGCTGTGCAGAATATGTCAGTGTATGGCTCAGTAACCCAGACATTCGGGCCAGCATGGAGAGCTGTGCAGACTATGTCAGTGTTTGGCTCAGTGAACCGGAAAATCTGCCCAGCATGCAGAGCTCTGCAGGCTATGTCAGTGTATGGCTCAGTTTTCCGGACTATCAGACCAGCATGGAGAGCTGTGCAGAGTATGTCAGTGTCTGGCTCAGTAAACCGGACGATCGTCCCAGCATGGGGAGCTGTGGACGGCATGGTGGCACATTGGTTAGCACTGCTGCCTCACAGCGCCAGAGACCCGGGTTCAATTCCCGCCGCAGGCGACTGACTGTGTGGAGTTTGCACTTTCTCCACGTGTCTGCGTGGGTTTCCTCCGGGTGCTCCGGTTTCCTCCCACAGTGGCAAAGATGTGCAGGGCCAGGTGAATTGGCCATACTAAATTGCCCGTAGTGTTAGTTAAGAGGTAAATGTAGGGATATGGGTGGGTTTCGCTTCGGCGGGTCAGTGTGGACTTTTTGGGCTGAAGGGCCTGTTTCCACACTGTAATCTAATCTAATCTAATCTGTGCAGACTATGCCAGTGTATAGCTCAGTAAACCGGACTATCTGCCCAGCATGGAGAGTTGTGCAGATTATGTCAGTGTATGGCTCAGGAAACCGGTCTATCGGCCAAGCATGGAGAACGGTGCAGACTATGTCAGTGTGTGGCTCAGCGAACCGGACTATCTGCCCAGCATGGGGAGCTGTGCAGACGATGTCAGTGCATGGCTCAGTCAAACGGACGATCGGACCAGCATGGAGAGCTCTGCAGACTATGTCAGTGTATGGCTCAGTATACTGGACTGTAGGGCCAGAATGGAGAGCTGGCAGACTATGCCAGTGTATGTCTCAGTAAACCTGACTATCGGGCCATCATGGGAGCACCTGCAACTGTGTCAGTGTATGGCTCAGTAAACTGGACTATCGGCCCCGCATGGAGAGCGGTGCAGACTCTGTCAGTAAATGTCTCAGTAAACTGGACTAGCTGCACAGCATGGAGAGCTGTGCAGACTATGTCAGTGTGTGTCTCAGTAAGCAGGACTATCATGCCAGCATGGGGAGCTGCGCAGACTATGTCACTGTACGGCTCAGGAAACCGGACTATCAGGCCCGCATGCAAATCTGTGCAGTCTATGTCAATGTATGGCTCAGTAAATCGGTCTATCCGTCCAGCATGGAGAGCTGTGCAGACAATGTCAGTGTATGGCTCAGTAAACCGGACAATCTGCCCAGCATGCAGAGCTGTGCAGACTATGTCAGTGTATGGCTCAGTAAACCAGACGATCGACCCAGCATGGAGAGTTGTGCAGACGAGGTCAGTGTATGGATCAGTAAACCGGACTATGGCCCCAGCTTGGAGAGCTGTGCAGGCTATGTCAGTGTTTGGCTCAGTAAACCGGACTATCGGGCCAGCATGGAGAGCTGTGCAGACTATGTCAGTGTATGGCTCAGAGAACCGGACTATCGACTCATCATGGAGTGCTGTGCAGACTATGGTTGTGTATGGCTCAGTAAACCGGACTATCGGGTCAGCAAGGAGAGCTGTTCAAAGTATGTCAGTGTATTGCTCAGTAAACCGGACAATCTGGCCAGCATGGAGATTTGTGCAGACTAAGTCAGTGTCAGGCTCAGTAAACCGGACAATTGTGTCAGCCTGAAGAGCTGTACAAATTATGTCAGTGTATTGGTCAGTAAACCGGACCATCAGGCCGGCATGGAAATTGTGCATATTATGTCAGTGTTTGGCTCAGTAAACCGGACTATCGGGCCAGCATGGAAGTTGTGCATATTATGTCAGTGTTTGGCTCAGTAAACCGGACTATCGAACCAGCATGGAGAGCGGTGCAGACTATGTCAGTGTATGGCTCAGTAAACCGGACTATCTGTACCGCATGCGGTGCTGTGCAGATGATGTCAGTGTATGGCTCAGTAAACCAGAATATCGGGCCAGCATGGAGAGCTGTGCAGACTATGTCAGTGTATGGCTTAGTAAACTGGACTATCGGGCCAGAATGGAGAGCTGTGCAGATTGTGTCAGTGTATGTCTCAGTAATCCCGACGATCAGGCCAGAATGGGGAGCTGTGTAGTCTATGTCCGTATATGGCTCAGTAAACCTGACAATCGGGCCAGCATGGGAGCTGTGCAGACTGTGTCAGTGTATTGCTCAGTTAACCGGACTATCGGGCCAGCAAGGAGAGCTGTGCAGACTATGTCAGTGTTTGGCTCAGTAAACCGGACAATCTGCCCAGCCTGGGGAGGGGCGCAGACAATGTCAGTGTATGGCTCAATTTTCCGGACTATTGGACCAGCATGGAGAGCTGTGCAGACTATGTCAGTGTATGGCTCAGTAACCCAGACATTCGGGCCAGCATGGAGAGCTGTGCAGACTATGTCAGTGTTTGGCTCAGTAAACCGGAACATCTGCCCAGCATGCAGAGCTCTGCAGGCTATATCAGTGTATGGCTCAGTTTTCCGGACTATCGGACCAGCATGGAGAGCTGTGCAGACTATGTCAGTGTATGGCTCAGTAAACCGGACTATCAGGCCAGCATGGAGAGCTGTGCAGACTATGTCAGTGTATGGCTCAGTAAACTGGATTACAGGGCCAGCATGGGGAGCTGTGCAGATAATGTCAGTGTCAGACTCAGTAAACCGGAACTTCGGGCCAGCATTGATAGCTGTGCAGACTATGTCAGTGTATGGCTCAGTAAACCGGACTATGGGGACAGCATGGAGAGCTGCGCAGACTATGTCATTGTATGGCTCAGTACACCGGTCTATGGCCCCAGCTTGGAGAGCTGTGCAGACTATGTCAGTGTTTTGCTCAGTAAACCGGACTATCGGGCCAGCATGGAGAGCTGTGCAGACTATGTCAGTGTATGGCTCAGTAAACTGGACTATCGGCCCAGCATGGAGAGCTGTGCAGACTATGTCAGTGTCAGGCTCAGTAAACCGGACTTTCGGGCCAGCATTGAGAGCTGTGCAGACTATGTCAGTGTATGGCTCAGGAAACCGGACTATCGGGCCAGAATGGAGCGCTGTGCGGACTAGGTCAGTGTATGGCTCAGTAAACCGGACTATCCGGTCAGCATGGAGAGCTGTGCACACTATGTCTGTGTATGGCTCAGTAAACCGGACTATGGGGACAGCATGGAGAGCTGTGCAGACTACGTCAGTGTATTGCTCAGTTAACCGGACTATCTGGCCAGCAAGGAGAGCTTGCAGACTATGTCAGTGTTTGGCTAAGTAAACCAGACAATCTGCCCAGCCTGGGGAGGGGCGCAGACAATGTCAGTGTATGGCTCAATTTTCCGGACTATCGGACCAGCATGGAGAGCTGTGCAGACTATGTCAGTGTATGGCTCAGTAACCCAGACATTCGGGCCAGCATGGAGAGCTGTGCAGACTATGTCAGTGTTTGGCTCAGTAACCCGGAACATCTGCCCAGCATGCAGAGCTCTGCAGGCTATGTCAGTGTATGGCTCAGTTTTCCGGACTATCGGACCAGCATGGAGAGCTGTGCAGACTATGTCAGTGTATGGCTCAGTAAACCGGACTATCGGGCCAGCATGGAGAGCTGTGCAGACTATGTCAGTGTATGGCTCAGTAAACTGGATTATAGGGCCAGCATGGGGAGCTGTGCAGACAAAGTCAGTGTCAGACTCAGTAAACCGGAATTTCGGGCCAGCATTTATAGCTGAGCAGACTATGTCAGTGTATGGCTGAGTAAACCGGACTATCGGGCCAGCATGGAGCGCTGTGCACACTATGTCTCTGTATGGCTCAGTAAACCGGACTATGGGGACAGCATGGAGAGCTGTGCAGACTATGTCAGTGTATGGCTCAGTAACCCAGACATTCGGGCCAGCATGGAGAGCTGTGCAGACGATGTCAGTGTTTGGCTCAGTAACCCGGAACATCTGCCCAGCATGCAGAGCTCTGCAGGCTATGTCAGTGTATGGCTCAGTTTTCCGGACTATCGGACCAGCATGGAGAGCTGTGCAGACTATGTCAGTGTATGGCTCAGTAAACCGGACTATCGGGCCAGCATGGAGAGCTGTGCAGACTATGTCAGTGTATGGCTCAGTAAACTGGATTATAGGGACAGCTTGGGGAGCTGTGCAGACAATGTCAGTGTCAGACTCAGTAAACCGGAATTTCGGGCCAGCATTTATAGCTGAGCAGACTATGTCAGTGTATGGCTCAGTAAACCTGACTATCGGGCCAGCATGGAGCGCTGTACACACTATGTCTGTGTATGCCTCAGTAAACCGGACTATGGGGACAGCATGGAGAGCTGTGCAGACTGTGTCAGTGTATGGCTCAGTAAACCGGACTATGGCCCCAGCTTGGAGAGCTGTGCAGACTATGTCAGTGTTTGGCTCAGTAAACCGGACTATCGGGCCAGCATGGAGAGCTGTGCAGACTATGTCAGTGTATGGCTCAGTAAACTGGACTATCGGGCCAGCATGGAGAGCTGTGCAGATTATGTCAGTGTATGGCTCAGTAAACTGGTCTATCGGGCCAGCATGGAGAGCTGTGCAGATTATGTCAGTGTCAGGCTCAGTAAACCATACTTTCGGGCCAGCATTGAGAGCTGTGCAGACTATGTCAGTGTGTGGCTCAGGAAACCGGTCTATCGGGCCAGAATGGAGCGCTGTGCAGACGAGGTCAGTGTTTGGCTCAGTAAACCGGAACATCTGCCCAGCATGCAGAGCTCTGCAGGCTATGTCAGTGTATGGCTCAGTTTTCCGAACTATCGGACCAGCATGGAGAGCTGTGCAGACTATGTCAGTGTATGGCTCAGTAAACCGGACTATCAGGCCAGCATGGAGAGCTGTGCAGACTATGTCAGTGTATGGCTCAGTAAACTGGATTATAGGGCCAGCATGGGGAGCTGTGCAGACTATGTCTGTGTCAGACTCAGTAAACCGGAATTTCGGGCCAGCATTTAAAGCTGTGCAGACTATGTCAGCGTATGGCTCAGTAAACCGGACTATCGGGCCAGCATGGAGCGCTGTGCACATTATGTCTGTGTATGGCTCAGTAAACCGGACTATGGGGACAGCATGGATAGCTGTGCAGACTATGTCAGTGTATGGCTCAGTAAACCGGACGATCGTCCCAGCATGGGGAGCTGTGCAGACTATGTCAGTGGAGAGCTCACTTCCGGACTATCTGCCCAGCATGGAGAGTTGTGCAGATTATGTCAGTGTATGGCTCAGTAAACTGGTCTATCGGCCAAGCATGGAGAGCAGTGCCGACTTTGTCAGTGTATGGCTCAGCGATCCGGACTATCTGCCCAGCATGGGGAGCTGTGCAGACAATGTCAGTGCATGGCTCAGTAACACGGACGATCGGACCAGCATGGAGAGCTCGGCAGACTATGTCAGTGTATGGCTCAGTATACTGGACTATCGGGCCAGAATGGAGAGCTGGCAGATAATGTCATTGTATGTCTCAGTAAACCGGCCTATCGGGCCAGCATGGGGAGCTGCGCAGACTATGTCCGTGCATGGCACAGTAAACCTGACAATCGGCCAGCATAGGAGCTGTGCAACTGTGTCAGTGTATGGCTCAGTAAACTGGACTACCTGCACAGCATGGGGAGCTGTGCAGACTATGTCAGTGTATGGCTCAGTAAACAGGACCATCAGGCCAGCATGGGGAGCTGCGCAGACTATATCACTGTAAGGCTCAGTAAACCGGACTATCAGGCCCGCATGGAGATCTGTGCAGTCTATGTCAATGTATGGCTCAGTAAATCGGTCTATCCATCCAGCATGGAGAGCTGTGCAGACTATGTCATTATATGGCTCAGTAAACCGGACTATCGGCCCAGCAAGGAGAGCTGTGCAGACTATGTCTGTGTATGGCTCAGTGAACCGGACTATCGGGTCAGCAATGAGAGCCGTTCAAAGTACGTCAGTGTATGGCTCAGTAAACCGGACAATCAGGCCAGCATGGATATTTGTGCAGACTATGTCAGTGTATGTCTCAGTAAACTGGACTATCGGGCCAGCATGGGGACCTGTGCAGACTATGTCAGTGTATGGCTCAGTAAACCGGATTATCGTTCCTGCATGGGGAGCTGTGCAGTGTTTGTCAGTGTATGGCTCAGTAAACCAGACTATCTGCCCAGCATGGCGAGCTGTGCAGACAATGTCAGTGTATGCCTCATTAAACGGGACCCAACCTGGGGAGGGTCGCAGACTATATCAGTGTATGGCTCAGTAAACTGGACGATCGGCCCAGAATGGAGAGCGATGCAGACTATGTCATTGTATGGTTCAGTAAATCGGTCTATCGGGCCAGCATGGAGAGCTGTGCAAACTATGTCAGTGTATGGCTCATTAAACTGGACTATCGGGTCAGCATGGGGAGCTGGGTAGACTATGTCAGTGTATGGCTCAGTAAACTGGACAATCGGGCCAGCATTGAGAGCTGTGCAGATTACGTCAGTGTATGGCTCAGTAAATCGGACTATTGGACCAGCATGGAGAGCTGTGCCGACTATGTCAGTGTATGGCTCAGTAAACCGGATATCCTGCCAGCATGGGGAGCTCTGCAGAGCATGACAGTGTATGGCTCAGTAACCCGGACTATCTGCCCAGCTTGGAGAGCCGTGCAGACTATGTCAGTTATGGCTCAGTAAACCGGACTCTCGGGCCAGCATGGAGAGCTGTGCAGACTATGTCAGTGTATGGCTCAGAAAATCGGACTGTCGGGCCAGCATGGAGCGCTGTGCAGACTAGGTCAGTGTATGGCTCAGTAAACCGGACTATCGGGTCATTATGGAGAGCTGTGCACACTACGTCTGTGTATGGCTCAGTAAACCGGACTATCGACCCAGCATGGAGAGCTGTGCAGACTATGTCAGTGTATGGCTCAGTAAACCGGACTACGGCCCCAGCTTGGAGAGCTGTGCAGACTATGTCAGTGTTTGGCTCAGTAAACCGGACTATCGGGCCAGCATGGCAGAGCTGTGCAGACAATGTCTGTGTATGGCTCAGTAAACCGGACTATGGCCCCAGCTTGGAGAGCTGTGCAGAGTATGTCAGTGTTTGGCTCAGTAAACCAGACTATCGGGCCAGCATGGAGAGCTGTGCAGACTATGTCAGTGTATGGCTCCGTAAACCGGACTATCGGCCCAGCATGGAGAGCTGTGCAGACAATGTCAGTGTATGGCTCAGTAAACCGGACTATCGACTCAGCATGGAGTGCTGTGCAGACTATGTTTGTGTATGGCTCAGTCAACCGGACTGTCGGGCCAGCATGGAGAGCTGTGCAGACTATGTCAGTGTATGGCTCAGTGAACCGGACTATCGGCCCAGCATGGAGAGCTGTGCAGACAATGTCAGTGTATGGCTCAGTAAACCGGACTATCGACTCAGCATGGAGTGCTGTGCAGACTATGTTTGTGTATGGCTCAGTAAACCGGACTATCGGGTCAGCAAGGAGAGCTGTTCAAAGTATGTCAGTGTATTGCTCATTAAACCGGACAATCTGGCCAGCATGGATATTTGTGCAGATTATGTCAGTGTCTGCCTCAGCAAACCGGACAATTGTGTCAGCCTGGAGAGCTGTACAAATTATGTCAGTGTATTGGTCAATAAACCGGACCATCAGGCCAGCATGGAAATTGTGCATATTATGTCAGTGTATGGGTCAGTAAACCGGACTATCAGGCCAGCATGGAAGTTGTGCATATTATGTCAGTGTTTTGTTCAGTAAACCGGACTATCGGACCAGCATGGAGAGCGGTGCAGACTATGTCAGTGTATGGCTCAGAAAACCGGACTATCTGCACCACATGCGGAGCTGTGCAGATGATGTCAGTGTATGGTTCAGTAAACCGGACTATCTGCACCGCATGCGGAGCTGTGCAGATGATGTCAGTGTATGGCTCAGTAAACCAGAATATCGGCCCAGCATGGAGAGCTGTGCCGACTATGTCAGTGTATGGCTCAGTAAACTGGACTATCAGGCCAGAATGGAGAGCTGTGCAGATTATGTCAATGTATGTCTCAGTAAACCAGACTATCGGGCCAGAATGGGGTGCTGTGCAGACTATGTCCGTATATGGCTCAGTAAACCTGACTATCGGGCCAGCATGGGAGCTGTTCAGACTGTGTCAGTGTATGGCTCAGTTAACCGGACTATCGGGCCAACAAGGAGAGCTGTGCAGACTATGTCAGTGTTTGGCTCAGTAAACCGGACAATCTGCCCAGCCTGGGGAGGGGTGCAGACTATGTCAGTGTATGGCTCAATTTTCCGGACTATCGGACCAGCATGGAGAGCTGTGAAAATTATGTCAGTGTATGGCTCAGTAACCCAGACTATCGGGCCAGCATGGAGAGCTGTGCAGACTATGTCAGTGTTTGGCTCAGTAAACCGGAATATCTGCCCAGCAGGCAGAGCTGTGCAGACTATGTCAGTGTATGGCTCAGTAAACCGGACTATCGGGCCAGCATGGAGAGCTGTGCAGACTATGTCAGTGTATGGCTCAGTAAACCGGACTATCGGGCCAGCATGGAGAGCTGTGCAGACTATGTCAGTGTATGGCTCAGTGAACCGGACTATCGGCCCAGCATGGAGAGCTGTGCAGACTATGTTTGTGTATGGCTCAGTAAACCGGACTATCGGGTCAGCATGGAGAGCTGTTCAAAGTATGTCAGTGTATTGCTCATTAAACCGGACAATCTGGCCAGCATGGATATTTGTGCAGATTATGTCAGTGTCTGCCTCAGCAAACCGGACAATTGTGTCAGCCTGGAGAGCTGTACAAATTATGTCAGTGTGTTGGTCAATAAACCGGACCATCAGGCCAGCATGGAAATTGTGCATATTATGTCAGTGTATGGGTCAGTAAACCGGACTATCAGGCCAGCATGGAAGTTGTGCATATTATGTCAGTGTTTTGTTCAGTAAACCGGACTATCGGACCAGCATGGAGAGCGGTGCAGACTATGTCAGTGTATGGCTCAGAAAACCGGACTATCTGCACCACATGCGGAGCTGTGCAGATGATGTCAGTGTATGGCTCAGTAAACCGGACTATCTGCACCGCATGCGGAGCTGTGCAGATGATGTCAGTGTATGGCTCAGTAAACCAGAATATCGGCCCAGCATGGAGAGCTGTGCCGACTATGTCAGTGTATGGCTCAGTAAACTGGACTATCAGGCCAGAATGGAGAGCTGTGCAGATTATGTCAATGTATGTCTCAGTAAACCAGACTATCGGGCCAGAATGGGGTGCTGTGCAGACTATGTCCGTATATGGCTCAGTAAACCTGACTATCGGGCCAGCATGGGAGCTGTTCAGACTGTGTCAGTGTATGGCTCAGTTAACCGGACTATCGGGCCAACAAGGAGAGCTGTGCAGACTATGTCAGTGTTTGGCTCAGTAAACCGGACAATCTGCCCAGCCTGGGGAGGGGTGCAGACTATGTCAGTGTATGGCTCAATTTTCCGGACTATCGGACCAGCATGGAGAGCTGTGAAGACTATGTCAGTGTATGGCTCAGTAACCCAGACTATCGGGCCAGCATGGAGAGCTGTGCAGACTATGTCAGTGTTTGGCTCAGTAAACCGGAATATCTGCCCAGCAGGCAGAGCTGTGCAGACTATGTCAGTGTATGGCTCAGTAAACCGGACTATCGGGCCAGCATGGAGAGCTGTGCAGACTATGTCAGTGTATGGCTCAGTAAACCGGACTATCGGGCCAGCATGGAGAGCTGTGCAGACTATGTCAGTGTATGGCTCAGTGAACCGGACTATCGGCCCAGCATGGAGAGCTGTGCAGACAATGTCAGTGTATGGCTCAGTAAACCAGACTATCGACTCAGCATGGAGTGCTGTGCAGACTATGTTTGTGTATGGCTCAGTAAACCGGACTATCGGGTCAGCAAGGAGAGCTGTTCAAAGTATGTCAGTGTATTGCTCATTAATCCGGACAATCTGGCCAGCATGGATATTTGTGCAGATTATGTCAGTGTCTGCCTCAGCAAACCGGACAATTGTGTCAGCCTGGAGAGCTGTACAAACTATGTCAGTGTATTGGTCAATAAACCGGACCATCAGGCCAGCATGGAAATTGTGCATATTATGTCAGTGTATGGGTCAGTAAACCGGACTATCAGGCCAGCATGGAAGTTGTGCATATTATGTCAGTGTTTTGTTCAGTAAACCGGACTATCGGGCCAGCATGGAGAGCGGTGCAGACTATGTCAGTGTATGGCTCAGAAAACCGGACTATCTGCACCACATGCGGAGCTGTGCAGATGATGTCAGTGTATGGCTCAGTAAACCGGACTATCTGCACCGCATGCGGAGCTGTGCAGATGATGTCAGTGTATGGCTCAGTAAACCAGAATATCGGCCCAGCATGGAGAGCTGTGCCGACTATGTCAGTGTATGGCTCAGTAAACTGGACTATCAGGCCAGAATGGAGAGCTGTGCAGATTATGTCAATGTATGTCTCAGTAAACCAGACTATCGGGCCAGAATG
This sequence comes from Chiloscyllium plagiosum, assembly GCF_037043375.1. NCBI lineage: Eukaryota > Metazoa > Chordata > Chondrichthyes > Orectolobiformes > Hemiscylliidae > Chiloscyllium > Chiloscyllium plagiosum. The sequence goes on from NW_028270167.1 coordinate 76,683,719, forward strand.
GGGTGCTGTGCAGACTATGTCCGTATATGGCTCAGTAAACCTGACTATCGGGCCAGCATGGGAGCTGTTCAGACTGTGTCAGTGTATGGCTCAGTTAACCGGACTATCGGGCCAACAAGGAGAGCTGTGCAGACTATGTCAGTGTTTGGCTCAGTAAACCGGACAATCTGCCCAGCCTGGGGAGGGGTGCAGACTATGTCAGTGTATGGCTCAATTTTCCGGACTATCGGACCAGCATGGAGAGCTGTGAAGACTATGTCAGTGTATGGCTCAGTAACCCAGACTATCGGGCCAGCATGGAGAGCTGTGCAGACTATGTCAGTGTTTGGCTCAGTAAACCGGAATATCTGCCCAGCAGGCAGAGCTGTGCAGACTATGTCAGTGTATGGCTCAGTAAACCGGACTATCGGGCCAGCATGGAGAGCTGTGCAGACTATGTCAGTGTATGGCTCAGTAAACCGGACTATCGGGCCAGCATGGAGAGCTGTGCAGACTATGTCAGTGTATGGCTCAGTAAACCGGACTATCAGACAGCATGGAGAGTTGTGCAGACTATGTCAGTGTATGGCTCAGTAAAATGACTATCAGGCCAGCATGGAGAGCTGTGCAGACTATGTCATTTTGAGGCTCAGTAAACTGGACTGTCGGGCCAGCATGGGGAGCTGTGCAGACTATGTCAGTGTTTGGCTCAGTAAACCAGTATTTCGGGCCAGCATTGATAGCTGTGCAGACTATGTCAGTGGATGGCTCAGTAAACCGGACTATCGGACCAGCATGGAGGTCTGTGCAGACTAGTCAGTGTATGGCTCAGTAAATCGGACTATCAGGCCAGCATGGAGAGCTGTGCAGACTACGTCATTTTAAGGCTCAGTAAACTGAACTATCTGCCCAGCATGGAGAGTTGTGCAGATTATGTCAGTGTATGGCTCAGCGAACCGGACTATCTGTCCACCATGGGGAGCTGTGCAGACGATGTCAGTGCATGGCTCAGTAAAACGGACGACCGGACCAGCATGGAGAGCTCTGCAGACTATGTCAGTGTATGGCTCAGTATACTGGACGATCGGGCCAGAATGGAGAGCTGGCAGACTATGTCAGTGTACGTCTTAGTAAACCGGCCTATCGGGCCAGCATGGGGAGCTGCGCAGACTATGTCCGTGTATGGCACAGTAAACTGGACTATCGGCCAGCATGGGAGCTGTACAACTGTGTCAGTGTATGGCTCAGTAAACAGAACTATCAGGCCAGCATGGGGAGCTGCGCAGACTATATCATTGTAAGGCTCAGTAAACTGGACTATCAGGCCCGCATGGAGATCTGTGCAGTCTATGTCAATGTATGGCTCTGTAAATCGGTCTATCGGTCCAGCATGGAGTGCTGTGCAGACTATATCAGTGTATGCCTCAGGAAACCGGACTATCTGCCCAGCATGCAGAGCTGTGCAGACTATGTCAGTGTATGGCTCAGTAAACCGGACTTTCGGCCCAGCATGGAGAGCTGTGCAGACTATGTCAGTGTATGGCTCAGTAAACCGGACTATCGTCCCAGCATGGAGAGCTGTGCAGTCTATGTCTGTGTATGGCTCAGTAAACCGGACTATCGGGTCAGCAAGGAGAGCTGTTCAAAGTATGTCAGTGTATGGCTCAGTAAACCGGACAATCAGGCCAGCATGGAGATTTGTGCAGACTAAGTCAGTGTATGGCTCAGTAAACTGGACTATCGGGCCAGCATGGGGAACTGTGCAGTCTATGTCAGTGTATGGCTCAGTAAACCGGATTATCGGTCCAGCATGGGGAGCTGTGCAGTCTATGTCAGTGTATGGCTCAGTAAACCAGACTATCTGCCCAGCATGGGGAGCTGTGCAGACAATGTCATTGTATGCCTCATTAAACGGGACAATCTGACCAACCTGGGGAGGGTCGCAGACTATGTAAGTGTATTGCTCGCTGTGGTCGACTATCTGGCCAGCATCGGGAGCTGTGCAGACGATGCTCATGTATTGTTCAGTAAACTGAACCAGCTGCCCAGCATGGCAGTCTTGCAAAACTTTGCAGGTATATTGCTGCTACATTTGCACTACCTAAATGACTAACAAAGGACAATTTGCCGCCCATTCTGCGAGTGACAGTAAATGTGCTCCCATATGTCCCTGTATCATCATGCATCAGTTAAAAGCAAGGGGTTTTATGAGTGCATGTGTGTGTGGGTCTGGGGCAGTGTTAGATGTGAAAGTCATTGTCTATGAGAGAGCATACATGGAGGAAATCAGTTTAAATGTGAACAACTGTTAGGGCTTTGTGTTCTGGAGTTAGTTCTGGATTAGTGGTGCTGGAAGAGCACAGCAGTTCAGGAGCGGTAAAATCGACGTTTTGGGCAAAAGCTCTTCATCAGGAGTACAGGCAGAGAGCCTGAAGGGTGGAGAGATCAGTGAGAGGAGGGTGGGGATGGGGAGAAAGTAGCATAGTGTACAGGAGGGGATGAAGGTGATAGGTCGAGGGGGGTGGCAGGGTGAAATGGTTAGGTTGAAAAGAAGATAGGCAGGTTGGGCAGGTCATAGGGACAGTGCTGAACTGGAAGTTTGGAACTGTGGTGAGGTGGGGGAAGGGGAAATGAAGAAAGAGTTCATGGGCAGCTGTTAATGACATGCTTGAGAATATTAAAGTAAAGGCATTGCGGACCCAATAGCATTATAGATCAGTACGCACAGGAATGACGGATGGATGGGAATTTCTTTGTGATATTAGATATGAGCTGTGGAGTCTTGACTCAGATTTGTTTCTGCAGATTTGCAGCCGTGAGTGTCAGCAACAGACGAATGCCATCTTTAAGACTGTATTTCACAGCTCATGGTTCAAATTGCAGATGGGATAAGCCAGTGAAGTATATGCTGTATTTATCAGTAGTTATAATTAGGAATGGTCAGGATGTAGTGTCAGGAATTGTTTCATGGCCAAAGGAATCACCACTGCTGTCATTTGTCTATTTCAGCTTCAGATATTGGCCGGGGATGAGATGGAGTCAGAGGAAGGAAATGCAGTTTGTAACCAGAACAGAAGATAGTGACCTCAATGCTTTCAATATTTAGATAGCAAGTGCAGTGATACATCGAATCATGATTCACAGCTGAAACTGAGCAAGTCAACATAGCAACCCATAAGTAACACTGCTAGAAGCAAGGAAGGAGAGAGTGATTTAACAATTTAGTAGTGGTTTGTCAAGTGAATATCTGGATTTAGAGTCTTAGCAGAAAGAATAACAGTGGCAAGGAGGGTAGAGTGAATGAAAGAACAGTATGACTGTCAAACATGATTTATACAATTAATGACTACACAGTGAGACTTACCAGGTACGCTAACAAAAGCCAGGATTGGATAATACAAATATTGTATAATGTAAAGTGTATATTTGATCCGTCACGATAATGACCTACGATCATAATACGTAGAAAGAAACCAAACATCCCAGTTTAAACTCCTATCCATTCTTGGGACATTCCAGTCTAATGTCCTCAGATTGTGATCCATTGCAGTAACATTCCAGTCTAATGTTCAGAGATTGTGATCCATTGCTGTAACATTCCAGTCTAATGTTCTCAGATTGTGATCCATTGCTGTAACATTCCAGTCTAATGTTCTCAGATTGTGATCCATGGCTGTAACATTCCAGTCTAATGTCCTCAGATTGTGATCCATTGCAGTAACATTCCAGTCTAATGTTCTCAGATTGTGATCCATTGCTGTAACATTCCAGTCTAATGTCCTCAGATTGTGATCCATTGCTGTAACATTCCAGTCTAATGTTCTCAGATTGTGATCCATTGCTGTAACATTCCAGTCTAATGTTCTCAGATTGTGATCCATTGCTGTAACATTCCAGTCTAATGTCCTCAGATTGTGAACCATTGCAGTAACATTCCAGTCTAATGTTCTCAGATTGTGATCCATTGCTGTAACATTCAAGTCTAATGTCCTCAGATTGTGATCCATGGCTGTAACATTCCAGTCTAATGTTCTCAGATTGTGATCCATTGCAGTAACATTCCAGTCTAATGTTCTCAGATTGTGATCCATTGCTGTAACATTCCAGTCTAATGTTCTCAGATTGTGATCCATTGCTGTAACATTCCAGTCTAATGTTCTCAGATTGTGATCCATTGCTGTAACATTCCAGTCTAATGTTCTCAGATTGTGATCCATGGCTGTAACATTCCAGTCTAATGTCCTCAGATTGTGAACCATTGCAGTAACATTCCAGTCTAATGTTCTCAGATTGTGATCCATGGCTGTAACATTCCAGTCTAATGTCCTCAGATTGTGATCCATTGCAGTAACATTCCAGTCTAATGTTCTCAGATTGTGATCCATTGCTGTAACATTCCAGTCTAATGTTCTCAGATTGTGATCCATGGCTGTAACATTCCAGTCTAATGTCCTCAGATTGTGAACCATTGCAGTAACATTCCAGTCTAATGTTCTCAGATTGTGATCCATGGCTGTAACATTCAAGTCTAATGTCCTCAGATTGTGATCCATGGCTGTAACATTCCAGTCTAATGTTCTCAGATTGTGATCCATGGCTGTAACATTCCAGTCTAATGTCCTCAGATTGTGATCCATTGCAGTAACATTCCAGTCTAATGTTCTCAGATTGTGATCCATGGCTGTAACATTCCAGTCTAATGTTCTCAGATTGTGATCCATTGCTGTAACATTCCAGTCTAATGTCCTCAGATTGTGATCCATGGCTGTAACATTCAAGTCTAATGTCCTCAGATTGTGATCCATGGCTGTAACATTCAAGTCTAATGTCCTCAGATTGTGATCCATGGCTGTAACATTCCAGTCTAATGTTCTCAGATTGTGATCCATGGCTGTAACATTCCAGTCTAATGTCCTCAGATTGTGATCCATTGCAGTAACATTCCAGTCTAATGTTCTCAGATTGTGATCCATTGCTGTAACATTCCAGTCTAATGTCCTCAGATTGTGATCCATTGCTGTAACATTCCAGTCTAATGTTCTCAGATTGTGATCCATTGCTGTAACATTCCAGTCTAATGTCCTCAGATTGTGAACCATTGCAGTAACATTCCAGTCTAATGTTCTCAGATTGTGATCCATTGCTGTAACATTCAAGTCTAATGTCCTCAGATTGTGATCCATGGCTGTAACATTCCAGTCTAATGTTCTCAGATTGTGATCCATGGCTGTAACATTCCAGTCTAATGTCCTCAGATTGTGATCCATTGCAGTAACATTCCAGTCTAATGTTCTCAGATTGTGATCCATTGCTGTAACATTCCAGTCTAATGTTCTCAGATTGTGATCCATTGCTGTAACATTCCAGTCTAATGTTCTCAGATTGTGATCCATTGCTGTAACATTCCAGTCTAATGTTCTCAGATTGTGATACATGGCTGTAACATTCCAGTCTAATGTCCTCAGATTGTGAACCATTGCAGTAACATTCCAGTCTAATGTTCTCAGATTGTGATCCATGGCTGTAACATTCCAGTCTAATGTCCTCAGATTGTGATCCATTGCAGTAACATTCCAGTCTAATGTTCTCAGATTGTGATCCATTGCTGTAACATTCCAGTCTAATGTCCTCAGATTGTGCAACCATTGCTGTAACATTCCAGTCTAATGTTCTCAGATTGTGATCCATTGCTGTAACATTCCAGTCTAATGTTCTCAGATTGTGATCCATGGCTGTAACATTCCAGTCTAATGTCCTCAGATTGTGAACCATTGCAGTAACATTCCAGTCTAATGTTCTCAGATTGTGATCCATGGCTGTAACATTCAAGTCTAATGTCCTCAGATTGTGATCCATTGCAGTAACATTCCAGTCTAATTTTCTCAGATTGTGATCCATTGCTGTAACATTCCAGTCTAATGTCCTCAGATTGTGAACCATTGCTGTAACATTCCAGTCTAATGTTCTCAGATTGTGATCCATTGCTGTAACATTCCAGTCTAATGTTCTCAGATTGTGATCCATTGCTGTAACATTCCAGTCTAATGTCCTCAGATTGTGAACCATTGCAGTAACATTCCAGTCTAATGTCCTCAGATTGTGATCCATGGCTGTAACATTTAAGTCTAATGTCCTCAGATTGTGATCCATGGCTGTAACATTCCAGTCTAATGTTCTCAGATTGTGATTCATTGTTGAAACATTCCAGACTCCTGTGCTCAGACTCTGATCTCTCCCCCCTGTCTCTGGAGCTGCTGATCCCTGATAACACTGTTGGTGATGCTCCCACCATACTGTGGGATAACGCATTGAACGGAGCCCACTTATCGTTAAAGGAAGGAAACCGTCCACTGTGGTAATTGCAACCCATGGCGACTAACATTAATCACAGTCACTCAACAAACAGGTCCAGTTACACCCTTCCTGACATCACTTTTCATATCCCAATAAAAGGGAACATTTACTTGGTGTGGATGGAATGGATGGGCACTGCTTCGGGATGGACCATAAATCTTTCAATATTCTTATTGCTTCTTTTGTATGTGGGAGTAGTACCAGAACATGCAGGACTGTGTATATTACATACTGTTTATAAAGGATGACAGTGAGAAAGTAACAGACCCGCTGCATAAGGTGACTGGTGGAGTAATTTCCAGACCCAATAAACCAATGTATATATTTATTGTCCACTTACTTTGTGTAATGTTGCTTCTGGTTTTATGTGCACTGTTGTCAAATTCTTCCATAACCTTGGGACATCATTCAGAGCATCGAGACTGCTGCGCAGGAACAGGAGGAAGTAATTCTGTCCCCATGCCCCTGTTACAAAGGTACAGGGGAGGCCATTCAGCCTCTCAAGTCTGTTACAGAGGAACAGGAGGAGGCCATTCTGCTTCTTGACCCTGTTATGCAGTAACTATCAGTTGTAAAATACTTATGGAGAAGAATACTCCTAATATAAATTATAAAGTTTTAAGTTGAGTCAGGCCAACTTTGAACGTTTTATGTTGGCACTTTCAAAAGCTGCTTTGGAGAAGCTATTGGCGGGAAAGTGGGAGGCCTTCACAAATGATTTACAGAGTCTAGCGACAGCATGTTACTGTCCATGAGCAGGGTAAGGCTGGTAGGTGTAGGGAATGCTGAATGGCGAGCAGAATTGAGGCTCTGTTCAAGAAAAGGCGGAAGCATATGATAGGTACAGACAGTAGGGATCAAGTGAATCCATTGTGGAGTACCAGGGATGTAGGCTAATACCCAAGAGGGAAATCAGGAGGGCAAAATGGGGACATAAGATATCTTTCGAAAATAGGGTAAGGGACATTCCAAAGTGATTCTACAACTACATTAAGGTCAAAAGAGTAACTAGAGAGACAACAGGACCCCTTTAAGATCAGCAAAGTGGCCTATGTGTGGAACTACACGAGATCGGCGAGATAATAAATATTTTGAATCAGTACTTACTGTGGAGTAGGATATGGAAGGTAGAGAACTTGGGGAAATGAATAGTGATATCTTGAAATTTGTCCATATTACAGAAGATGAGGAGCTGGATATTTTAAAATACATTAAGGTGGATAACCCCCTCTGATCTTTTAAGTGACTCTTGGTTAGGCACATGGATTTTAGTACAATGAAGGGCATGAAGTTTACTCTGACCTTTGAGTAGGATAAACCGCCGGTACAGCATCAACAGCTCAAGGGCCTGTACTGTGCTGCACTGTTCTATGATCCATGAACTAATCAGATGTACCCAAGATCTAGGGGAGTAATTGTTCGGTCTTTGGCTGAGATATTTATATCATGGACAGTCGCAGGAAAGGTTGTGTTATTGTTTAAGAACAGTTGGTAAAGAAAAGCCAGGAAACTGTAAACAAGTGGGACTGATGTCATGGGTGGGTAAGTTGTTGGAGGAGATTCTGAGGGACAGCATTTACTTTTGTTTAGAAATGTAAATTACGATTAGCGATAGTCAACATGACTTTGTATGTGGGAAATCGTGTCCCACTAATTTGATTTAGCGTTTTGAAGAAGTGACGAATAAGATTGACGAATGCACAGAAATAGAACTGTGGAATAGAATATAGACTTTAGTAAAGCATTCAAAAAGGGTCCGCATGGTAAACTGGTTAGCATGGTGAGATCACATGGAATACAGGGAGAGTTGGAAGTAATTGGCTCGAAGGTAATAGACGAAATAAATGTTTGTGAACTGTTATTTTTTTGGACTGGAGGCCTGTGACCAGCAGTGCACCACAAGGATCGAATAGATTTTGTAATTTTATATAAATGATTTGGATGTGAATACAATAGGAATGGTTAGTGAGTTTGCAGATAACACCAAAATTGGTGAGGTAGTGGACAGTGAAGATGGTTTACTCAGAGTAAAACGGGACACTGATCAGATATGCTAAAGGGCCGAGGAGTGGCTGATGGAGTTCATGTTAGACAACGGAAGGTGTAACATTTTGTTGAGGCAACTTGTGTTAGCACTTAAAGATAGGATCCTGGGAAGTGTTTTCAAACACAGACAGCTACATAGAATTTATAGAAACCCTGCAGTGTGGAACCAGGCCATTTGGCCCACCGAGTCCACACTGACCCTCCAGATAACATCCCGACCACCAAACTCAAACGTTACCCCGGTAACTCTACATTACCCATAGACAATACAACGAACCTGCACATCCCTGGATACTGAGGAACAATTTAGTGAGGTCACTGAACCTAACCCGAACATTTTTGGCTGTGAGAGGAAAACCAAACACCCAGAGGAAACTCACGCACACACAAGGAGAGTGTGCAAACACTGCACAGAATGTCACCAAAGGGTGGAATCGAACCCAGGTTATTGGTGCTGTAAGCCAGTATTGCTAGCCACTGTGACACTCAATGACCAGCTGCGCGAGAAACTGCATCCTCCCACTTTCTCTGGATCTGTCACATCTGTTCAAATGATGCCGAATTCCAGTGTGGTGCTTCCAACAAGCCTTCCTTTACCTCCACAGGGCCTTAAGCTGTTACTGACACATTGCCTGCTCTTCGCCCTCACCCGTTCCCCTCTTCCCAGATCAAGTTGTCCTTTAATACTGCAGCATGCAAGATAATTGCTGATCTAAAATAAAACAAAGAGCTGCATATACTGGAGATCGAAAACAAAAGCTGTTCTGATGAAGAAATCCCAAATTAAAAACGTTGACTCACTCTCTTCCTACAGAGGATTAACAAAAAGTGAATTCTGAAGTGAATTCCTGATGAAGGGCTTATGACCGAAACATAGACTTTCCTGCTCCTTGGATGTGCCCTAACCTGCTGTGCTATTCGAGGGCCAAACTTTCGACTTTCTTCCTTCAAATGGTACCAAACCCGTTGAGTTTTGCCTGCAAACGCTTGTATATCTAATTTCCTGTTTAGAACGTACACATTTTTTCCCTGCAGTATTGACTTCCATACACATCTCCCACCAGTGTTTGCTTGTACTCCTTGTTTATAACCTCCAGTCAAATTGTTTCTGTGTAATCTGATTGCTCGGGTGAGATGAATGATAGATTCAGAGGGATCTTTCCTGGGGCCTTCCTTCATATCACAAAACCTCGCTGCACTTTGTTCGAACAATATATGAATTGGAAAGGCAGAGAGGATATGGGCCAAGTGCAGGGAATTGGGGTAATGTGGACGGACATTTTGGTTGGTATGGACCAGTTTTGGCTGAATGACCTGTCTCTATGCATGACAGCAAATGAAAGTGGTTTTGGGTATAGACAGAGCAGGTGAGATTGAGCAACAATATCATGGAAGGATGTGCTCACCGGTTTCAGAATGCTGAGATATAGACATTTCGATAGCATCAGGTCAAATAAGCCAGTATTACCAGGAATGATGGTAAACAGAATATAGGTGTGAGTTCAGATGATGGAGAGTTGTGGATGAGGATTTGTTCTGCAGCTCGGTAAATGTGAATGGGGTCAGCAGAGTCTTCAACACATCCGTCTGAATCTAACAATAATTTATCTTTGAGTGATTTTCATTGAGTGTGACAGGGGATTCTCTGCACGAGGTCGAGCTAGTTTCCTGGTGCTATCTTATCGAACTCACCTCATTAACTACCCACCCTAACCCATGGTGTCACTCTCATTCAATGTTAACCCGATTCTCCCACCCACTTTGGCTGGAGGTACCCACCATCGCCCAGATGCCACTGGATATTCCATTATCACTGTCACTGGTGCCATCTTTAAAAGGACAATGGGCTCTCGATTGAGCTTTCCTCAGTTTGGAGCTGCCATGTACGTTTTACCAAGAGCATAGCAGATAAGGGTCAATTACACCACGCTTTGTCAACAGGGTCACAGATATCTTGGTGGATGGGTTAGTACATCTCTTCCCAGAGTGGGTCACACCACCAGACCCACTGAGGATGATCTTAGCTCACCACCCAGCTCAGTGCAGTATTTGCGATCTGTAGCAATGTCCAGCAATACAGGACAAACATCGATAACATTCCCAACTCTGTGAGGATGAGGGTCATCGTATGCTGTCTGGTCCCTCACACTCAATGTCTGTGTGTTCCAGCACCGACACCCAAACAATGCTCATGCTCCACCACTCTCACTCTTACCTGCAGCACAACCCCCCCCCCCCCACCCCCCCCCCCCCCCCCCCCCCCACCGCCCGGTGCCTCTTTCCTTTGTAATATCTCCACAGATTGTAGAATGCTCCGGAGAATGTTGATTATGGAATGTTCCAGATAATGTTCCAAATAATTCCCACTTTCAGGAAAATGACAGTGCCCCAGTGTGTAAAACATTAGGTGAAGTAACAGAGTGTTTTTTTTTAAATCATATGCAATTAAAATCCATGATGAGTCCATTTAGCTCGTCAAATGTGTTGTATCATTTAGTAAGATCGGGGGTGATCTGACTGTCTCCTGAGCTTCACGTTGCAGGAATTTTCAATCATTCAGCCCCTTGGTTTCCAGTCACAAACCAGACGACACTCACGCACTTTCTACCCTGGGTTTCTTCAAGCATGTGTTTGGGAGGCATTTCCCATGGGGACCAACCCTCCAAAAATTATGTTCCATCAGCTTTTTAATTTCATACAATAGTTAGCATGCTTCACACAGACCAATCAAAAATGTACTCATATTTTATAGTTATCGACATCTAATCACAATTAGTAATTCTGGTTATTTCGCTTGGGTCAACTTATTCAACCAAAGATAGCATCCAATCAACTCTCTCGTTATAAAGTACAATTTCCAGCGGAGATTTCTTTCCCCTCAGCCATTATCTTGACCGTTATCTGAATTGTACGTTTTTTTTCCTTCTTATCAAAGTTTATATTTTACTTTGACTTTGACTATTTCTATTTATAGCAGTTACACAGTCTCGCAATCTGTTGGCTGGATGGCTGGCTTGTGATGCAGAGGAAAGCCAACAGCGCAGGTTCAATTCCCCACACAGACAGAGGTTGCCACGAAGGGCACACCCTCTCAACATCATCCTGTCACCCGAGGTGTGATGACTCTTAAGATAAACCATAATTTGTGGTCTCACTAATGAGAAAGTGGTCCTTTGGGACTCTATTCTATCCATGTTAACATTTTTTTTTCCAAAAATATTTTTATTCAGAGAAAATCTTTTTAATGCTTCAATGAACCAATAAGTACCCAACTCAAAAAGCAACGCAAATTGAACACAATTACACCCATGTGCATGTACATAAGAAAAGGTAAATCAACGGACCGAAGAAAAATAAAAAAAAACGAATACTCGAACTCAGTGTCACAAAACTATAGCTCTCAAACTTCAAGAGCATTAACTAATACACGTTAATTTGTTCGTAATTCTTCCTCTCTGGACATTAGATTCATTAGGCAAGTTCGTCATAGCTATATCAGCCTGTACCTTGGTAATTCAAAAAAGGGCTGCCATGTCTAATAAAAATCCTCTACCTTATGGTGCAACATATCTTTAAAAAAGTCCAAAAGGCTATGCTCCATGACGAGGTTACGACAAACCAATAGGCCCAGGGGGTTTTCAGACACCCAACACAACAGAACTTTTTTTCTGAACTCAGAGAGTGAGGGTATTGAAGTATTTTTCCGATGCACATCTGAGTAAGGTAGACTGGGCAGGCCCAGGAAAAGGGAAACCTGACACATCTCCAATTCTGTCCGCAAGATCCTCTCCATCCCAGCGAACACACCGCTCCCATAGCGCCGGTGGAAGGTCAACAAGCAATGAGTAAGAGTGTCTATAGTCATTTTGTATTTAAGACATACTCCCACCTTGAATTTTGAGAGAGTATCTGGGGCCAGATAGACTCTATGAAGAATCTTCAACTACATCTGCAAGAGTCTTCTTCCAGATCGAAATACTTCTTGTATTTTGACAAATATCCTCCCCTGTGTCCAAAGAGATCTGAACCCCCAAAACTCTTTGCAGACCTCAGAAAGGCACAAAGTCTCGTCTAAGGAAGCACTCTCCAACAAATGATAAAGGGTACTGACAGAGAGTGTGTTCTTAGCCATAAGCACCCTCTTCTCTGTATCGGATCTGTATGGGTCTGTTAAAAGCGTGGTTCTTTTCTGAATAACATCTCTGATCTGATAAAAAGAACACAGATGAGATCTCTATTCAGTAGTTTATAGTTACGACTTATTTGATCAAAGAACATCCTTGTTTCTCCCTCAGATAAATCATCAAAGCAAGATACACCCACGAGTTGTCCATAGTTTAAATATGGAATCCAGTATTCCCCGTCGGAAACATGGCACACCACGTTTTGGGGTAAGAAATGAGGTTTGGCTATGTTGCCCTCGATCGGACACATTGTTCTCCCTACTTTAAAATTATTGATATTTATTGGGAAATGGTAATACTTCGTAACTGTCCTCATTTTGTCGATGAATAGCAGACTAATAAGGGAGCACTTTGCCTGAGAAGATTCAATATCTAACCATATTGACGCCGAGACCTCACTAACATCGGGTAAAGAAGATCTTAATTGATAGCTTTTAATATCCAGGTCATCTAGTCCCCACAAACTGTGGGGTCGTTGTAATTTGGTTAACTTATGGTGACAAATCAGAGCTACATCATCCATTTAGTCTCCTAAATGTCTGTCTGGGAAACATCAAAGAAAGCATTCACACGGGGTATAGCAAACAAGGGAGGGAATTCATGTTAATAAGAGCTATCTGACCTAGCCAGGATATTGGAAGTGCCGCCCATCTTCGAAGGTCTTGTTTAAGTTTGTCAAACAAATGGACAAATCCCACATTAAATATACGTTCAAAGATAGGATTAATGAATATACCTAAATAGGGAATATCCCCATTACCCCCTGGGACCATTGAAAAGGAAATCAGGATTCTCCCACTGCATCAGGTATTTTCCTGAGTTCGCCCAGAGGCATGGCCTCCGACTTTGTAAAATCAATGGTATCGCCGGAAAAGGCACCATTTGAACTGATGCATTGCATGAGGTGAGGTACCAAAACTGTGGGATTTAACAAAACTTTAAGACCATCATCTGCAGACAATGTAATCTTACGTGACTTCTATCCCACTTCTGGGGCAGATATGTTGGGGTCCCTGCAGATGGCCTTCGTCAGTGGCTCAATCACCATCGTAAACAACACTGGCGTCAACAACCTTGTCTATTGCCTCTAGAAATATTAATTTTACAGGATTGTACACAGAGGGTCACTTTCAAGGACCTTCACCCACTTGATAAAAACTTTGCCGAGACCAAACCATTCTAACGTATAGAAGAGATACAAATCCTTCTCTGCATCTAAAGAGATCATTAATACCTGCATAATTTGTTGTTGGCACGCTTGGATCATATTGAGTAATCTCCTAACATTGTTGGAATATCTGCAGCCTTTTATAAGCCGGTTTGGTATACTTTGACAATGGAAGGATAAATAGTTTCCATTCTTAATGTAAGGGACTCAGACAGAATTTTGAAATCAACATTTAGAAGTGAGATGGGCCTACGAAAATCACAATCTTTCGGTGTCTTCCTTTTCTTAAGAATAAGAGAGATATGAGCCTCTCTTAAGGATGGTGGGACGCAGTCATGACTGTGTGAGTGATGAACATAGTAAGCATCGGCTCTGACAACAGGTTTATAAATTCCTCTTAACTCACGTGGACATCCGTCAGGACCGGGCGCCTTTCCGCCTGGAAGCTGCTTTACCCCCTCCAGCACTGAAAATGGTGCATTAAGGCAAGATGCTTATTTGGGGGTTACATTTGGAAGATCCAAGTTCTTCAAGAAAGATTCCATCTTAATCCATCTATCCTCATAATGCTCAGTCTGATACAATTCAGAGTAAAATCTCCGAAATGCTGCTTTAATCTTTATGGGATTGCAGGAAAGGGTCCCAGTACCTTCCCTAATTGAGGTAATGGCTTTTGGGCTCTCTTTTTCATCGCAAGATAGACTAACTTCTTGCCCGGTTTATCACCATGCTCAAACAGCCTCTGTTTTGCAAAAGTAAGTTCCTCCTTGGCTGTCTGTGTGAGCATGGAATTCACTGCGGACCGAAGCGTTGGGATCCTCTGCAGTCTAGCCACCGAGGGTCTATCACAGTATGCCCTCTCGGCTGCCTTCAACCGTGCCTGGAGCAAGCGTTCCTGCTCCAACTTCTGCCGCATCCTAAGGAATTATTCCTTTGGCATAAGCCTTAGCAATTTTCGATAGAATGGATGTGTTACTTGTTGAATCTGAATTAATGGCTAAGAAAGAACTGAATTCATTACAGGAATACTCAATGTGCTTACTATCCTTAAGAATAAAGGGATTCGCCAGTGTCTCGAACCTGCTATATTGCCCTTAATCTTAACCAGGAAGTGTGCTGCTGCATGGTCAGAATTGGTAATATTCCTAATTGTACAGGAAACCACTGAACCGAAGATTTCTGCAAGGTGAGGAAGAGATCAACACTAGTGTTGTATTTCTGCGGGTTAAAGAATAAAGTAAAATCCCTATTTATGAGGTGGATCTGCCTCCATACATCCACCAGCCCCAGTTCCACACAAAAATCTACTAATTTCTTAGATTGGAAAGATGGTGCTGGGGGCTTTTGGGCATGCTATCCACCGTGGGTGCAAAAGACAATTGAAATCTCCTCCTACGATAATGTGCTACGAAGAAAGATTACTTAATTTGGAAAATGCATCTATCAGGAATTTACGGCAGTGAGCCGGGGGCAATAAACATTCAAACTACTGCTTTCTTACCCATATATCTTTGAGGGTTATGATCCTCCCGTGGGTGTCTAATACAATCTACTAATTTAAATGAAACATTCTTCCTCGCCAGTATGGTTTCTCTCCTATTCCTAGTGTTAAAAGACGAGAAATAAACCCGATCAAACCCACCTTGCTGTAATGTCAAATGTTCCTTGTCATCAAAGTGCATCTCTACAATACGACAATATCCACCCTCTCATTTTATTTAACTGGCGAATGGCTCCCCTTAATGTTCCAGATACATCATTTAAGCACGACATTAGCCATTACACACTGAAACAATATTTGAAATCCAGAGAGGAAGAACTCGAATTACAAATCGCTGAGCACCAATGAAAAAAGAATCATAGAGCTTAAAAAACATGCAAACTAATGCTACTACAACTAACAAGCTCTCAAAACGTTCCAAAACTAAATGCATACAAAAACAAAAGAAAAGATACAAAGTGCCAATGGCACTCAGGAGGGGCATTTATCCCCCCGTCGACTGGGGGCATTTGCACGTCACAAAACTCTATCTTCTGCCCCATTATCAATACTGCATCCAAGGCAATTAATCACAAACGTCGGGACTGAACTGCCCCTAGGTAGGCATTCAGTCATCACAATCACCTTCATAACTCCCTCCAGCTTGAGCCGAACCCGACACACAAACTAAGCAAGAGAAAAACGAGTAGTAATATTAATGAATGAGTTAAAGGTGTGTACTCTACCCATCCCCGACTATAATTTAACACAGCTTAATACCAGAAACTGTCAACAAGCTTTCTTTTAAAAAAGAGAAACAAGGTTATCGCTTTCCATTAACGCATCTAGCCTACTTTAAAGTGTCCACAAAGTTTTCGCATCCTCTGGAGAGTCAGTGGATCTATTGAAAGCTCCACTAGTGCACACGGAGCACCGCTGAGTTCATTAAGAAATACTGAATCTCAAGTTCCCTTAATCTTCTCTTGATATCATCAAAAGATTTTCTTTTCTGAATCACTGCCGCTGCAAAACCTGGAAGAACATAATCCTGGAGCCCTCTTCGGGTCTCTTCCCTGCGTCCTGGAAGCTTCCCGAAGTCTTTGTTTGTCCCTGCAACAATGTAATCGCACAGGGTGAGGGCGCTGGTCTGAGCTTGACCTGTGCACCGTAACCCAATGAACTCTCTCACTCTTCACTCTTCAGTTTCGAAGTGAAGGAATCGCTGCAGCCAGTTCTCGCAAAAATACTCACTGGCTGATCACCTTATGTACGGTCCAGCAGACCGATTATATGAACATTCTTCATCCTGTCCCTGTGCCCTAGGTCATCACCTTGTTCAGTTAAGGTACGGACCTGTTTTTCAAGGGTGAGGATCCGCTCCTTACAGGAATCGATCACAGTCTCTGCCCCTGCAGTTTGGCTCTCGATCTCATCCGTTCTGTTCCAAGGCTTTCAAGTTGGTGTTCATGTTTTTGGAGCACGGCTGAGAGTGGTTCTATCCTCCTGCTGAATTTTTCTTCAATCATGGTTTCAATCATTTCCCGTAACTTGGTGAACTCGGTGACCAAGTCCTGGTGAGTAACTCGGTCCATTGAACGAGCAGAGGGGGGTTACAGGTGCGGCCACAGGCATGCTGAAAGCTTCTGACGGGTGCGCTGCGTGTTGGGACTTACTCGATCCTTTTCCTGTGTTTTGTCATTTCCACTTGATAAAATGGCATTAGTAAGGATTCTATAGCTCTTTTAGCGTTCAATTGTAAGTAAATGACTGTAGTGGGGTGGGGTAGAGCATTATTGTGATGCAGAGATCAGCAAAGCTGACCTTTCAGATCGCTGCCATCTTTTTCCCCGTTAAAACTTTATCGATGTTATCATTTTGTTTAATTCCTGGATATTCTGGAGTCGTGTCATTCAGTACCACTGTCTACATTTTCCACAACACTGCACATTGCTGCCCACTCCTCGATAATCCTTGACTCATCTGTGATTCGTGAACCTTGCCTCAAAAATATTCAATATCTCTGCCTCGAATGGTCTGCAGGAAAGAGTGTTCCAAAGACTCACTGCACCCTGAGAAAACAAAACTAAACAGAATCATCGGTGTGTAAGATTAGTTTTATTTTTGCATTCTTATCTGAGAAAGGATATAGTAACAGTGGAAGCAATTCAGAGGTGTTTCACTTTATTTATTCCATGCAGAAAGGGCTGATATTATGGGGACTTTAACAGGTTACCCTTGGAGTGAGAGCTGATCGTATTGAAATATACAAAGCCTTGAGGCGAGTGAACCAGGTATATACTGACTGGGAGTTTGTAGAGCCCAAACTTGATGCTGTTGTCATTGAACCCCTACAGTGTGGAAGCAGGACATTCGACCCATAGAGTCCATACCAACCCACCAAACAGTATCCAGCCAGACCTGTCCCCCTACCCTATCCATGTAACCCTGCATTTCCCATGACTAACCCACTTAACCTTCACATCCATGGTCACTCTGGATAATTTAGCATGGCCAATCACACTAAGCTGCACATCTTTGAACTGTGGGAGGAAACTGGAGAACTGGGAAGAAACCCACACAGACACGGGAAGAATGTTCAAACTCCACATAGAGTGTCGGACGAGGTTGGAATTGAGCTCAGATCCTTCCTGATATGAGGTAGCAGTGCTAACCACAAATCTAACATGCTGCTCCATTAGCCCTATTAATTACCTGCGGCTGACGAAAGAAATCTGCCTGACTTGTTCCTATCACTGAACCTGACCCCATATGAGACTTTTATCATCGGTCATATCACCAACCCGGTTACATTTAAAATTTGTTGTGAGCAGTGGAGGACTAGGCCTAGAAAAGGAAACAGTGACACCCTCCAACATCAGTCAGAACCGGAGTGAGGAAAAATTCACAAAGTCGGATTTCACTGAAGTGGGAATTCCCTTCGCCAGAAGTTTGGGATAGCTGACTCTTTATATTATATCGAGCCTGGCTTTGTCTGATTTTCCATAGACAGGTGAATCAGGGATAATGGTGCATGGAGAGAAAGGTGCAGTTGGGAACACAATGAGATGAGCCACGACCTTATTTACTGGTGGGATAGTGTCAAAGGGCCGTTTAGTCCACTCGTGTCCCTCAGCCCTATGTTCTAATGTTCCATTCAGCCCTTCGGACCTGCTACCAACAGGCAGATCGAAGCCACGCCGATGGTTAGGTGTAGTTTCGGAAATGCACTTGGAAATTCCAGGCTTGGTCAGGAACTGGCTCCAGCCGCAATCCTTTTTTCCATGCTTCCCCACTCTGTAACTTCTGCTCTGGAATTGCTTTGAATGCAGTTCCCATATCCCATCCAGGGTTAACTCAGGAAAACTTTCTCCTCTCCCAAATGCAACATTGTACAACACGACTTATTACCAATTATTTTCCAAAAGCATGACATAAAAGACTAAGAGGTAGGAACATGAGAAGGCTATTCGGCCCCTCAAGACTGAATTCTCATTCAATAAGAACATGGCTGATCTACTTCCGGGCTCAACTCCACTTTCCTACCCAATTTCCTGCATCCCTCCACAACTCTCTGGGTTAGGGAATTCCAGACATTCACTACCTTCTGAGAGAATGCATCATTTTTCACCTCAGATTGAAATCGATGTTCCTTATTCGATATCTACCACCTCGAGTTCTAGACTCAGGGGAAACACCTTCTCAGCATCTACCTTGTCAAGCCCCCTCTGTATCTTGTACATTTCAGTAATATCACCCTCATTCATTTCAACCACAATGAATAATCTCGCCATTTTAAATGTAATAAATAATTCAACCCTTCCATCCCAGGAAGCCGCCTCATGAACCAACCTAGTTACTTGCTGCATCAGCATGCTGACGTTACGTTTCATACTCAGGAACACTCCAATCCCTTTGTACTACTCCTTTTTTGGGAGACCTCTTCATTAAATAGCAGCCTGCATTTTGGTTCTCAAAGTGATCCACTTACTCCAATGTATATTGCACTCAGCTCCCGCCATCAGGCTATCAGTATAGATTGTACATAACTGATGCCATCGGCCTGATATTTGTGGTAATCCAGTAGATACGACTTTATCATAAAGATCCATTAATCCTGACTCTCCGATTTCTATGTATTAAGCAACGATTATCTCATGCAAATATATTATTCATCATACTACAAGCCTCTGTCTTGTGTCAGAACGTTTATTTTGTGATACTTTGTGAAAAATCTCTGGAAAACCTCATGTTGACCAGTTCCCTTTATCAAATCTGCTTGTCACTTTCTCAGAGATTCCTAATGAACGGCTCCTGCCCGAAACATTGATTTTCCGGCTCTTTGGATGCTGTCTGACATGCTGTGCTTTTCCAGGATGACTCTAATATTGGCATTCTCAGGGATCTCCAAAAAAGATTTGTATGATTTTACAGAGCAAAAATATTTTTGTGGGCGGCACGGTGGCACAGTGGTTAGCACTGCTGCCTCACAGCGTCAGAGACCCGCGTTCAATTTCCCGCCTCAGGCGACTGACTGTGAGGAGTTTGCACATTCTCCCCGAGTCTGCGTGGGATTCCTCCGGGTGCTCCGGTTTCCTCCCACAGTCCAAAGATGTGCAGGTCAGGTGAATTTATTTTTGGCTAAATTGCCAGTAGTGTTAGGTAAGGGGTAGATGTAGGGGTATGGGTGGGTTGCGCTTGGGCGGGTCGGTGTGGACTTGTTGGGCCGAAGGGCCTGTTTCCACACTGTAAGTAATATAATATAATCTAATCTAATAGTTTTCCCTTCACAAAACCATGCCAACTCTGCATTAATCTTTTCTAAGTGCCCTGCAATTCCTTCCTTAATAACAGGCTCTAGCAGATTCACAGCAATAATGGTTAGGCTAAATTGTGCCTGCCTTCTGTCTCATTCCTTTCTTGAAGACAGGCACCACATTGGAGGTTCTCCAGTTTCACTGGAACACTCCTGTAATCCAAAGAGTTATGGAATATTTCACACAATACCACTAGTCATTCTGTCACCACTTCTTTTAAAATTATCTATGAATTACTGTTGACCTGCCTACCCTTATTCTTATCTGTTAGGTAAAAACCTTGTTCCTTTTGTTTGAGACAGTTCAATAACTTCCCTCCTGTTACCATTTTGTTTATACCATTGACATGCTTACACTACTTTCCTTATGAGGAGTGGTTTAAATTACTAGTGTAAATTATCTGCCTGTTCCCTGTGGCCAGTTCTCCAGTCACACACTCCGAATGCCCTCAATGTACTTTCCTCACTTCACTTCTGCCTCAGCTCACACACACATCTTCAAGCTTTTTTTATGTTGACAGAAAAGCTCATGATGCATGTTTTTATATTTCTTACCAATTTATTACATCATATCTTTTCGTACATTTTCCTCACTTTCTACATCCATACAGTCATATCGTGCTCAAACAGACCCTTTGGTCCAACTCGTCCATGCTGACCAGGTTTTCTAAACTAAACTAATCCCATCTGCTTGCACTTGGCCCATATGCCTCTAAACGTTTCCCATTCATATGTTGGTCCAAACGTCTTTGAAATATTGTAGCTGTACTTGCATCTCCCACTGTTCCTCTGGCAGCTCATTCCATAAATACATCATACTCTGTGTAAAAAAAGTTGTCATTTCGTCCGTTTCAAGTTTCCCCCCTTTCACCTTAACGCTATGCTTCTGTGTTTGAACTCCCCGATCCTGCAGAAAATACTTCCGCTATTCACTCTATCCATGCCTCCTATGATATTATAAACTTCTAGAATGCCACCCCTCAACCTCGTAAACTCCATCTGATACTAACTTCAAGATCAAACGTTTAACGATAAGCACTGCAAATTTGAGAGAATATTAAAAATGACAGGTGTAGAAAACAGCCCAAACTTCATACTGTTAGTTTTGCTCTATGTTACAAAACTAAGGCAGCATGAAACTCTTCCTAGTGCCAATAAGAGGTCAAGCACCTGAATTCCATAATGTGAAGGCAGTGATTATGTATAATGTGAAAACGTATAGATCTAGATCTATATAATACCACGTTGTCAACATTCTCTCTCCTGTTCTCCCTATGGCCTTGTGTGGTTGTGTCTTCTTTATCTTACACTCAATTAGAGAGAACCCCTTTCCCCCATTCACACCTTAATTTAAACCCATTTTGCATCATCTTCTCGTTCACCACTGCTAATAGCTAGTTTATCTTTTGCATCGCCCTCTTTTCTATGTCACCCATCCACCATCTCCGGCAAGGGATTAAAAATCCCAGTGTCCAACCTTTTCAGTTCTTAACAAGTCACATTGGACTTGTTACGCTAACTCTGTTCCTCTGTCTCTGCAGATTCTGCCAGACCTGCTGAGGCTCTTCAGAAACGAATAGGCACAGCACAAATTTTCAATGGAACAAATAACAATGGATAGAGGAAATAAATACAAAATAAATACAAAAATTGCAGAAGAAACTGCGGGCTTTGTATAGGGCCACTGGACCCGAAAGATTAATTCTACATTCACTACAGAAGCTGCCGCCAGAGCTGCTTTGTTTTTTCAGCAATTTGTGTTTTTCAACAATTCCAGTGACGTGTGTGAAAGCTGCTCAAACGCCCTGTCCAACACGGAGCGCCCTACACTGGGAACTGAACGATAACGCAAAGTGCATACATTCATTCGCTCAGAAACTGCATAAGGCTGGCATCACTGACACCACAGAGCTCTTAATCATGGTCAGCGAGAAAACCAGAGGGAAACACATTTAATTCAAACGCAGATGGCCCGACGAGCAAGGAAAGGATTCAGATGAATATGTTAAAGCGTTTGAGTAATGTAACAAATTGGAAGCATGACACCAAGGAGAACCCTCAGCAGAAAGAGAATATGAACATGGAAGTATTACCGCATCAGACACCAGGTGCGGTCACTGAGTACACGGCTGATGGGTGAATGGGTCTCGATGTTAACTGGGGGACTGTCAGCAGAATTGAATTGCAGATATTGCAGCTCACACTGGGTTTTCATGTGATGCTGTAGACAACAGCAGCAACAGAAGCCGAATTGTATTCGAACATAATCTGTAACATTTTCCCCAGGATATTCCATCAGTCTACGATTATCATCAAGCCGAACGATGGTTCAGTGACGAGTGTGAACATGCCAAGGTCAGAACCATGTGTACCTAAAGCTGATGACAAACCATCACAGCTACCGCACTTGACTGGTTTCATTCCAAACAGCAGGACTAACATCTGATAGAGAGGACAAAATGATCCCAAGACGAAAAGATCAGATCTAAGCTCTGCAGTGCTGCCACATCCAGACATAAATGTCGGTGTTCTATTAAAAAACTTACTGGAGGAGAGGACTCCAGAAATATCCCCATCCTAAATAATGGAACAGCCCTGCACATTAGTGTAAAAGACAAGGATGTAATATCTGCACCATCCTCAGCCAGAGATGTTGAATGGATGATCCACCTCATCCTCGCCATGATATCCACAGAATCACAGATGGTAGTGTTCAACCGATTCGATTTGCTGCATGTGACATTAAGAAACAGCTAAACACAGTAGATACGGCAAAGACAATGGACCCTGTCACCATTGCTGCAATAGGACTGAAAAATTATGCTACACAACAAGCCGTGTCCCTGGGGAAGCTGTTTCATTCCAGCTCTAACTCTGAC
This sequence comes from Chiloscyllium plagiosum, assembly GCF_037043375.1. NCBI lineage: Eukaryota > Metazoa > Chordata > Chondrichthyes > Orectolobiformes > Hemiscylliidae > Chiloscyllium > Chiloscyllium plagiosum. The sequence goes on from NW_028270167.1 coordinate 76,706,622, forward strand.
AATTCCCTGGCAATGTGGAACATTACTCAACTAAGCCCGGTCCCCAAATAGGTAAATAGTTACATTCTGACCATTTAACACCCCCTCAGTCCCTTCACGATAATCACATTGGTGGGAGTTCTTTTTGACAGAGCTGTCAAGCAGTACAGAAATAACCCGCTCAGTGTGGTGTCCGATAGGTTCCTATGTGGAGATGGTATTGTTGTGGAAATGTCACTGGATTACGAATCCAATACAGGATAATGATCTGGCAGCTGGTGGAAGTTAAAAACAACTAATAAAATATCAAGATCTAGAATCTGGTGATGGTAACAGTGACCTTGCATCCAATGTTGATTGCAAACTTCGATCTCCTTCCCATACGTACTTTCAGGAACTGAATCGCCCGTGCTTTCCTTGTATGGCCTAAAAGTGACTCCAGACACACAGACATGTGATACACTCTACAATGGTCCCTGGAACGGCCAAGCAAGACACTGAATTGTATAACACTGCTCCGAGGTCTTAAAGGATAAAACCAGACAGCATACCCGGCACCAGCCTCGATATCAGAAAAGAGAACGGGAATCATAGTCCTGTTGATCCTGCAGAGACCTCCTTCCTAACATCTGAGAGCTTGTGAAATTTACAGAGCTTTCCCAAGACTGTACAGAAACATCGGGAAAGGAGTAGGCCACTCAACACATTGAGCCTTCCCCATTCTAGTTCATGCAGAAAATCTCCTCAATGCAGTTTTCCCTACACAGTGTTCATATCTATTAATATGTTTAAACATTGTGAAATATAAAATAAGAACTGAATCTTGAGGAGAAATGGAATTCCGTGTTGGCATCACGTGGTCAGTAAGCCCTGCGTGCCTTCTGGTGAAGAGCTTGGTGAAAAGTACAGGGATGTAGCCAGTGACTGTAATTTGCAAGTGTTGCATTTACAGCACTATTTCATTACAATATATGATTTAAAGGTCTAATTAGACTGTCCTCGTGTGTGTGTTAGACGAACTTTAATTTTTGGTTTTTACTGATATTGTGCAGTTCGCCCATTATTCTCTTTTCCCTATAGACCACATTATTAATATTGCATGATTTTTCTGCAACACAGTGTTGCACAGGAACACAGTTGCAGTGATATTGGAGAACAACCTGTAATGATATCTGATCCTCTATCTTCATACCATACCCTGCTCTCTCCCTATCCCTTTAGTTTCCAGAAATCCTTATTTATATTCAGTGCCTTGGTTTCCACAGCCTGATCTGGGAGATAGGTCCCCAGGTTCACCAGTCTCTAAGTGCAGACATTTATTCTCATCTCCATGCAGAGTGGTCTGTCTGTACCGAATACTGTGGCCCCTTGTTTTGATGTCCTAGCCAGGGGAATTGTCACCCCTGCTTCCAATCTGTCTCGTCCTGACAGAGTTTTATATATTTCACTGATATCTCCACTCATTTGCCTGAAGCCCATGGAATACAGGTCCAGCCACCCCAGAGTCTGCTCCCACAACAAGCCTATAATCCCAGCGATCAGTCTGGTCATCTTCGCTGCTCTCCCTCAATGTCAGGTTTGTCCTTTATTAGGTAATGAGACCAAAACTGCACACAACACTGCACAGTGTTCGAGATGAGGTCTCACCAGCGCCCTGTACAGCTGCAGTAAAACACCTTTACTCCTGTATTCAAATCCCCCTGAAATGAAGGTGAATACACGATTTATCTGCCTATCTGCTTTCTGCGCCTGCAATATTGCTTTCAGTGACTGGTGTACAGGGAGATCCAGATCCTTTTCAATGTTACAGCTCCCCACTTGTTGGGTCTGTGTACACTGGTCAGCGTGCCGATGTCATTCCCAGTAATGACTTCTCGATTCAGATATCATTGCCCTACACTGACCTCGGAGGTCTGCACAGAAGGAGACAAAAATGCAGCTTAAGTTCCTGTATGGATCAATATTTTTCAACCAATCCCTTTTCAAATGATAGGCTCCAGTTCTGTTTTTCCCATCAAAGGTCACAATATCACATATCCCATGCCTCCTCTCCCCATTGCTCTCCATCTGCCACGTATTTGCCCAGACTTTCCACTTGACTCAATCGCCTTGGAGCAGTTTTACATCCAGCTCACCCACTCACAATCCGATACTGTTTAGTGCCATCAGCAAACTTGGAAATATTGTACTTGATCCACTCAATTAAATGTGTGATGTGTATCAGGAATAGCTGGGGCCCAAACCCCGACCCTTGCTATATCCTCCAAGCCTTCCATTAAAAAAAAACACTTTGTTTTATTCCTACTCACTGCTTCCTGCCAGCTCTCCCATTCTAAAACCATATTAGTCCCAGTCCCATAGGATTTGAATTTGCATAATAGGCTTGGGGCTTAATCAAAAATCCTTCTGAAAATGCAATCATATTTCATTGATTGCTTCTCCATAATTATGCTAAACGTCACTTTCTCAAATACAATTCCCATTTGAAAAATCTCTGTTGACTTTGTCTGTGCTCCTTACGTTCAGTTCCAATACTTCCTCCAAATCTGGTCAGTTGCTAATTTCATTCTATTCCCTTTTTCTCTACAGACTAATATTCAGTAGTATTGTTGGGAAGTTTTCTTTTTTGTTTCGTTTTCTTCTGTGAAGACATAACTGAAGTATTTGGTGCACAGTTCTGCCTTTTCCCTGTCCTCAATTCTCTGGTATCGGACTGTAAGAAAGTTGCACCTTTTTTCCCTTAATTTGGCATTGACATATTTTCAGAAGATATTACAAGTTCAATCTTAAAACCCTTGTTAATATACTCTTCAGAAACCCATCAATTCCTATCTTCAGCTACTCAATGATTGACCTTCCACAGCCATACAAACACAGAAGCACAGACTTTGTACCATCAACAATACAGCACGGTCTACATTCGTCCCATTTTCCGACACAAAACCCATAGCCGTGAATCTTATGGCATTTCAAGTACACAACCGTGTATTTTCTAATAGCTGTGAAGGTACCATGACAATTCTTCTCTCAGGAAGGGCATTCCTGACCCCAGCACACTCTGGGTGAAAAAGAACCTTCAATTCCTCTCCAAATCTAAAACACTTCACTTTAAAGTGTGCTCCATTTTTCTTGGCCCTTTGACTAAAAGGTACAGCTGCTATCTATCCACCATGTCCATGCCCCTCGTAATCATATACTTCTGATTCCCGGTCCACTCAGCCTTCTCTCCTGCAAACTAAACAGCCCGAGCTTACCCAGCCTCACTCCATAGCTAATATGTTCCATCCCAGCAAACATCCCGGTGAATCTCCTCTGAGCCCTCTCCACTACAATCAGATCCTTCCTGTAATGTGGCTCCCAAAACTACAATCAGTACTCCATCTTGGCAAAACCAAACTTCAGCATAGCTCTTATAATCTATGTCTACGGTCCCCTATGCTTTCTCAAATTGTGCATTGACCAGTTTAGTTACATTCAGGGATTTGTGGAGAAGCACCCTCTGAGCTTCCTCGTATGCTGTCATTTATTGAGTCCTCCCCTGTCCAGTTCCTTCTTCCAAAGTGCATCATTTCATATTTATTAGAGTTACATTCCATCTGTCATTGATCCACCCATCTGACCATTCCATCTGTATCTTCCTGTAACATAAGACCTTCCTCCTCACTGCACAACCACCCGGCCAATCTTTGTATCAAGCGCAAACTTAGTTGTCACACTCCCGCCACCCCGTCTATATTCACAGCTGCATCACTTATGAATACCACAAATAATAATGGCGACACAACACCAGGTTACAGTCCAAATGGTTTATTCGGAGGCACTAGCTTCGAAGCGCTGCTTCTTCATCAGGTAATTGTGCGCTTTGAAAGCTTGTGCCTCTGAATAATCCTATTGGACTACAACCTGGTGTTATGTGATTTTTAGGTTTGTCCACCCCAGTCTAACACCAGCACCTCCGAACCACAAATAATAAGGGACACTGCACTGACCACTGTGATACACCATTGGACCCCGGTCTCAGTCACACTAACAGCCTTCAACCACAACACTCTGTCTCCTAACAGTGAGTTGATTTGGATGCAACTTGGCAAGTCACGAATGACTCCTACCTGTTCCCTTGTTATTCTTTTCCGATTGACACACTTGCAGAATATCCGGGGATTCTCCCTAATCTTGCCCTACCAGCAGGTTTCTATGTCCCTGTTTTAGGAGTTCGCACCGAGTGAAGAATTTCCTCATTATTGCGGTCTTAAATGGTCTGTCCCTTAAACTGCAATTATTTGACTTGAATGTGGATTAGACAGCCAGGGAAACGTTCTGTTTATTTCCAATTTGGCACATGTTTTGTGAATTTTCCAAGTTTCATTGTGACCCTCCATTCATTCTTTGATACTCTAGAGAACACAGGCCGAGTTTACTCATCAGGCAACCTCACCATCTGAGGGATTAATCTGGACAATGTCCATTGCACTTTTTTGTGGTCAGTATATTCTTTCTCAGATTGGGTCACCAACACTTTACACAAGTGAAGTGAAACTTTCATTTCCAGACGTTTCATTATCTTACTAGGTAACATCTTCAGTGGACCTCATGTGAAACAATTCTGATAATTCCTGCTGTCTATCTATATGTTTGGGTTTCTTTGGGTTGGTGATGTCGTTTCCTGTGGTAATGCTACTTCCTATGGTGAAGTCACTTCCTGTTCGTTTTCTCAGAGGGTGGTTGATGGGGTCTAAAAACTAATAGGAGAAAGTGAGGACTGCAGATACTGGAGATCAGAGCTGAAACGTTGGGGGGGTGGTAGGTGAGGACCACTGGAGTTCTGTCCTGGTGGCGATTGGAGGGGCGGGGCTCAAGGGCGGAGGAGCGAGAAGTGGAGGAGATGCGGTGGAGAGCATCGTCGATCACGTCTGGGGGCAAATTGCGGTCTTTGAAGAAGGAGGCCATCTGGGCCATCACCCTCACCTTAACCTCCTTCCACCTATCACATTTCCAACGCCCCTCCCCAAGTCCCTCCTCCCTACCTTTTATCTTCGCCTATTTGCCACACTTTCCTCATTCCTGAGGAAGGGCTCATGCCCGAAACGTCGATTCCCCTGCTCCTTGGATGCTGCCTGACCTGCTGCGCTTTTCCAGCAACACATTTTCAGCTCTAAAAACTAATAGCGCATCGAGGAAGACATTTGTCAGAAATACATACGGATCCTCTCCATTGTTGCTGTTAATTCCTAAATATCCAATATCACACGCTGTATAATAGATTCCAACAGTTTCCCTGCAGATGTCAAGTTAATTGTTCGGCAGTTCTCCAAACTATGTCTTCTTCCCTTTATAGAAGCTTGGATTCCTTCCATTAATCTATAGTGCTTGGACCACGTTTGTTAACTTCCATTTATCCACAATGGCTTCCAGCCTCTGCAGAATGACCAGGAAAATAAAACACAGTCATCGACAGTGCAATTAATATTTCTATTGCCGATTTATGCCTGACATTTTAATATGAAGTACATCAGGTTTATCAGACTTAGCCATGTTCAATCCAATTACATTCTTAAATACTACCTCGTTACTGATATAAATTGACTTTATTTCTTCAGTTGCACAAGCCCTATATGATCACTGGGAATTACTGGGTGATTATGTGGATTTTCCTCCATGAAGATAGATGCAAAGTAACTGGTTTATTTTTTTGGCCATTTCCATTTTCTTCACAAAAACTCTCCTCTCCCGATTGCACTTTTCCATATTTGACCTTGCTTTTATTTTGTTTCCTTTGAAATACAGATTGTAGATTTATGCAGTGCTTTTGTTCCTGTTTGTCAGCATTCATGTCTCTTTTTGATTTCCTTGTCAGTTTCATGGCCCTCGTTTCTTGATCGTGAATTTCTGAAAATTCTCAAGCTTCCACAATGACTGAAATTATTCTGGAGCCACTTCCTATGATTAATACATTTTCGAATTTATTACGTTAAACATCATTGTGTCACTTTCCCTTTCTTTGGTGTTTGTACCTGAAATAAATTGACGTATTTTTCAGGCCTTGTATTTCTATAAATCTCCCTGGTCCTGACCAGATAAATTCAGGACCACTGCAGGAGGAAGAGAAGGAATTGCGGGAGCCCTGGCTGATATTTTTGCATCATCGCTGGCCAACGGCTGAGGTCCCAGAGGACTGGAGGGCAGTGAATGCTGTGCCCTTACTCAAGAAGGGCTACAAAGAAAAACCTGGGAACTACAGACCAGTAAACGTAAAATCTGTAGAAGGTAACTTACTGGAAAAGGTTCTGAGAGATAAGATATACATGCATTTGGAAAGACAGGGTGTGATTAGGAGCAAGATTAGAGTGATGCTAGAAAAGCACAGCAGGTCAAGCAGCATTCGAGAAACAGGAAAATCCATGTTTCAGGCAAAAGCTCATCAAACTCAGCACGGCTTTGTGCATGGGAGATCATGGCTCACAAATTTGTTCGAATTCTTGACGATGTGACCAGCAACTTTGAGGAGGGCAGGGTGGTATAGGTAGTTTATATGGATTCCAGTAAGGCCTTCAATAAGGTTCCACATGGTAGGCTGCTTTGGAAGGTTAGCTCGCATGAAATTGAGGGGGAGCTGCCAAATTAGATACAAATTTGTCTTGATGGTAGGAAACAGAGGGTAATAGTGGAAGGATGCTTGTCAGATTTGAGGCCTGTGACAAGTGGAATGCCTCACGGGGTGGTGCTGGGACCACTACACATTACATATATCTATGATTTAGATGGGAATGATTAGGCGTGATTTGTAAGTTTGAAAATGACACAAAAATAAGCACCATCATGGAGAGTGAGGAAGCTTATCATAAATTTCAGAAAATATAGCAGTATCTTGATCAGCTGGAGAAGTGGCTGAGAAATGGCATATAGATTTTAATATAGATCAGTGTAAGTTCTTGCATTTTAGAAAGTCAAATCAAGGTTGGAGTTTCATGGTGAATGGTTGGGTCCTAAGGAGTGTAGTGGAACAGAGGGACCTTGGAATTCAGGTGCATGGTTCTCTGAAAGTTGATTCAGAGGTAGACAGGGCAATGAAGAAAGCTTTTGGCACACTGGTCTTCATCAGTGTATATCACGGAATATCGAAATTAGGGAGTTGCTTTGCAGTTATACAGGATGCTGTTGAGGCCATACTGGTAGCGTTATGTTCAGTTTTGTTCACTTTGCTATAGGGAGTATGTTATTAAACTGGAAAGAATGCAGAAGAAATTTACAAGGCTGTAGCAAAGGACTCAATGGTCTGAGTTATTGAGAAGGTTGGACAAGCTAGGACTTTTTCTTAAGATGTATGAGGCTGAGGGGGAATCTGATAGAAGTGTATAAGATCATGGGAGGGATGGACACAGTGAATGCACTCAGTTTTTTTTTTCCCCAGGGGTTGGGCAATCACTGACTAGAGGGACTCAGTTTAAGGTCAGAGGGGAAAGAATAAGAGGGAACCTGAGGAGCAACTGCTTTACACACAGGGGTGATACGCATATGGAATGACGTGCCAGCCGAAGAGGTTGAAGCGGGAACATTCGCAACATTTAAAAGGCATTTGGACAAATACACGGACAGGAAAGGATGAGAAAGATACAGAGCAATAACAGGGAAATGGGTTTAGCTGGATGGACATTTTGGTCGGAATGGGCCAGTTTGGGCCGAAGGGCCTATCTCTGTGCTGTCGGAATCTCTGACTCTAACAACCATTGCTTGCGTCCCACTGAATGTTATATTGTACTTTCCCAATTCACTGGAGCGAACTTGACCCTCCAGGCTACCATGATGATTGACCAGAATGTTCAAGCATTCCTTTAAATATGCAGACACTGTGTAAAATGCACCTTATTAATGTCACTATTCCTTAAAAGCTGTTTCAGAGCAAGGTTATTAATTCATCCTTCTGACCACACAATGCCAAATCCAAAATAACCTGCTCTCTAGTTTGCTTCAAAACATACTCTTCAACCCACCTCATATACACTTACAGAATTTATTTTTCATAGCGTGAGCAGTCACTTAGTTAATGCAGTTTAGATTCAACTTGAGACTAAGCAATAAAACTGCAGTATCCATGATACTTGCATACCTACTTTCCAGAGCATATGATGCTCAGATTTTCTGCAACCATTCTGGTTTGGATATATAACACACCTATATTTGCTTCTCCTTGCTATTTGTGAGCTCTACCTAAACTGATTCGATGGAATCTGAGGGACAGCTCTATGTCTATTAGTGATAGACTTGGACAAGACATTCGGGCAGTTTCACCTCCACACTGAGATGATCTGAAGAAATGCCCATCAATACGGGACAAGCATCAATATCCTCCCCGCTCTGTTAGGATAAAGGTCACCATATTCTCTCTGCTCCCTCACACTCAACGTAGCTCTATTATAGCACCTACCCCCAGACAATCCTCATGCTCTGTCTCCAAATAAGGCTCAGGCACTACCGCTCTCACTATTTAATTTAGCAATTTCCTTCCCACGTTTTCTCTGTCACCTACGCAATACACCCACACTAATAATACTATATGGATTAAAAAACTGCCGACTGACTCATTCCCGACACCTCACAATTCTCCGCAGCCCCACCTACACCAGCACTAACAGCAGGGCCACCCACTCCTGCCCTCACTCAACCCCGCTCCCTTTCTCCCATTCCAAGAGAAACATCCTGGAATAGGACAGAAATGGCCAAGCCGGGTGGTGGAGTCCCCAATATCCATTCCCTCACCCGCCTACCCCCGCCATGTGGGGAGGACCCTAGTACAAAATGGAGTGGACTGGGATGCCTCACGTGGAGTTTCTGAAATATCCATGTCCCACTGACCGATTAAGTAGCAGTGCTCAGTGAAAGACAATTCTCACTTTAAACACGCTGGCATTTTACACTTATGTGAGGAATAAGAGAATGGTCAAAGAAAGAGTCCTTTCACTACCCCCCCCCCAAAAAAAAATCAGATAACTAACTGTACAGAGATGCAGACACAGAAATACATAGAATTATTGGTAATCACCCCAACATACGAACAAACACAATACATAAAAGAGGATAGGCAGATACACACACGTAGAAACACACACAGACATATAGAGTCACACACAAATAGACACAAACACAGATGCAACACACAGGCTGATACACAGAAAGACAGGCGTAGACGCAAAAATAGACAGATGACAAGCAGATGGACATACACACAAATTTACACACGCACATGTGCACGCACACACACACAAAAACACGAGTGTCATTAAGACACAAATAGATAAGTTTTTGATTTATAAGGCGATCAAGCATTATCGGGGGAAGGCAGGAGAATGACATTGAGGAACATATAAGAAATGATTGAATGGCATATCAGGCTCGATGTGCCGAATGGCCTCATTCTGCTACGATTTCCATGCTCATGTGGTGTATTCTCTTCCTGAGACAGCAGCAGAGGCTGGGTTTGATATATATTCGATTGGAAAGGGTCAGTGGCAATGTGGGACAGGTTTATATAGCTATGGAGAAGGACAGGATTAGGCAAAACGGGAGGATATTTAATTGGGGAAGAGGAAACTATGATGCGATTAGACATGAATTAGGAAGGATGGATTGGTAGCAATTGTTCCATGGTAAAGACACTATAGACATGTGGAGACTGTTTAAGGAACAGTTGTTGCAAGTCCCTCTGAGACAGGCAAGAAGGAGTAAGATAAAGCAACCTTGGATGACGAGGGCGATGGAGCTTCTCATCAAAAGGAAGAAGGTAGCTTACATAAGGTGGAGGAAGCTAGGGTCAAGCTCAGCTCTAAAAGATTACAGGCAGGCGACGGAGAAGCTCAAAAATGGTCTGAGGAGAGCCAGGAGGGTGGCACGAGAAAGGCTTGGCAGAACGGATTAGGGAGAACACAAAGGCATTATACACATACGTGAGGAATAAGACAATGGTCAAAGAAAGAGTAGGGCCAATCAGGGATAGCACAGGGAATTTGTGTGTGGAGTCTGAGGAGGTAGGGAAAGCCCTAAATGAGTTTTTTGCTTCTGTCTTTACAAAAGAAACGAACTTTGCAGAGAATGAAACATTTGAAGAGCGGGCGTGCATGCTGGAATGGGCAGAGATGGAGGAAGCTGATGTGCTGAAAATTTTGTCAAACATAAAGATTGACAAGTCGCCAGGCCCGGACCAGATTTGTCCTCGGCTGCTTTGGGAAATGAGAAATGCAATTGCTTCACCACTTGCGAAGATCTTTGCATCCTCGCTCTCCACTGGAGTCGTACCTGAGGACTGTAGAGAGGCAAATGTAATTCCTCTCTTCAAGAAAGGAAATAGGGAAATCCGCGGCAATTACAGACCAGTAGGTCTCACGTCTGTCGTCTGCAAGGTGTTAGAAAGGATTCTGAGGGATAGGACTTATGACCACCTGGAAGAGCATGGCTTGATTAAATGCAGTCAACACGGCTTTGTGAGGGGAAGGTCATGCCTCACAAACCTTATCGAGTTCTTTGAGGATGTGACTAGAAAAGTTGATGAGGGTCGAGCTGTGGATGTGGTGTATAAGGCATTTGATAAGGTCCCCCAGGATAGTCTCATTCAGTAGGTCAGGAGGAATGGGATACAGGGCAACTTAGTTGTCTGGATACAGAATTGGCACGCCAACAGAAGACAGCGAGTAGAAGAAAAGTATTCTGCCTGGAAGTCTGTGGTGAGTGGTGTTCCATAGGGCTCTGTCCTTGGGCCTCTACTCTTTGTAATTTTTATTAATGACTTGGATGAGGGGATTGAACGATGGATCAGCAGGATTGCAGACGACACAAAGGTTGGAGGTGTTGTTGACAGAATAGAGGTCTGTTGTAGGCTGCAGCGGGACATTGACAGGATGCAGAGATGGGTTGAGAGGTGGCAGATGGCGTTTAACCTGGATAAATGCGATGTGATGCATTTTGGAACGTCGAATTTGAAAGCTGAGTACAAGATTATGGATAGGACTCTTGGCAGTGTGGAGGAACAGAGGGATCTTGGTGTGCAGGTACATAGATCCCTTAAAATGGCCACCCAAGTGGACAGAGTTGTTAAGAAAGCATATGGTGTTTTGGCTTTCATTAATAGGGGGATTGAGTTTATGAGTAGTGAGACCTTGTTGCAGCTCTTTAAAACCTTGGTTAAATCGCACTTGGAATACTGCGTCCAGTTCTGGTCGCCCTATTATATGAAGGATTTGGATGCTTTGGAGAGGGTTCAGAGGAGGTTTACAAGGATGCTGCCTGGACTGGAGGGCTTATCTTATGAGGAAAGACTGGACTTTTTTCATTGCAGAGAAGTAGGAGGAGAAGGGAGCTAATTGAGGCATTCAAGATAATGAGAGGCATAGATAGAGCCGATAGCCAGAGACTATTTCCCAGGGCAGAAATGACTAACACGAGGGGTCATAGTTTTAAGCTGGTTGGAGGACAGGATAGAGGAGATATCAGAGGTGGTTTCTTTACACAGAGTTGTGAGAGCATGGAATGCGTTGCCAGCAGCAGTTGTGGAAGGAATGTCATTGAGGACATTTAAGAGACTGCTGGACATGCATATGGTCACAGAAATTTGAGGGTGCTGAAGGGCCTGTTCTGTGCTGTACAACATCGTGGCTGAAGGGCCTGTTCTGTGCTGTACTGTTCTATGTTCTATGTTTGGAGTCCAGAATGTTTTGTATTTATTCCTAATTATTCTTTCCTTATTTCTGAAAAGCTGTGGTGATGTTCAGTTCTAAAATAACAGGTCCCACAAAGAAATAAGGATGTCCCTTTTACTTTAGTGTTGTACTACCTGTGGTGTCCTCATCCTCAGGGAGCAGTGAAGACTCATTTATAGAGTCATAGAGTCATCGAGATGTTCAGCATGGAAGCAGACCCTTCGGTCCAACCTGTCCATGCCGATCAGCTATCCCAACCCAAAGTAGTCCCACGTGTCAGCACCCAGTCCATATTCGTCCAAACCCTTCCTATTCATAAATCCATTCAAATGCCTCTTAAATGTTGCAATTGTACCAGCCTCCACCACTTCCTCTGGCAGCTCATTCCATATATGTACCACCCTCTACGTGATAACGTTGCCCCTTAGGTCTCTTTTACATCTTGCCCCTCTCACCCTAAACCTATGCCCGCTTGTTCTGGACTCGCCGATCCCAGGGAAAAGACTTTGCCGATTTACCCAATCCATGCCCCTATTATATTTGTAAACCTCTATAAGGTTTCAAACCTCAGCTTCCGACGCTCCTGGGAAAACAGCCCCAGCCTGTTCAGCCTCCCCCCATTAGCACAAATCCTCCAAGTTTTTGTTGCAAACGTTTCGTCCCCTGGTTAGGCGACATCATCAGTGCTTGGGAGCCTCCTGCGAAGTGCTTCTTTGATGTTTCCCCCGGTGTTTATAGTGGTCTGTCTCTGCCGCGTCCGGTTGTCAGTTTCAGCTGTCCGCTGTAGTGGTTGTTATATTGGGTCCAGGTCGATGTGTTTGTTGATGGAGTTTGTGGATGAATGCCATGCCTCTAGGAATTCCCTGGCTGTTCTCTGTCTGGCTTGCCCTATGATAGTAGTGTTGTCCCAGTCGAATTCATGTTGCTTGTTGTCTGCGTGTGTGGCTACTAAGGATAGCTGGTCGTGTCGTTTCATGCAAAAAGAAGAAGAGGAACACCTAAACAAGGTATTCGCCAAAAACGGATACCCGCACAACTTCATCAACAGATGCCTAAGAGAAAGACCACGGAACGAGGACATACAACAACCAAAAGGACTAGCCACACTACCATACATCAGGAGCATCTCAGAACTGACAGCCAGACTACTGCGACCCCTAGGACTCATAACGGCACACAAACCAACAGCCACGCTCAGACAACAAGTCACCAGAACGAAGGACCCGATACCCAACATGAGCAAAACAAATGTAGTGTACAAAATACCATGCAAGGACTGCACAAAACACTATATAGGACAAACAGGAAGACAGCTAACAATCCGCATACATGAACATCAACTAGCCACGAAACGACACGACCAGCTATCCTGAGTAGCCACACACGCAGACAACAAGCAACATGAATTCGACTGGGACAACACTACTATCATAGAGCAAGCCATACAAAGAACAGCCAGGGAATTCCTAGAGGCATGGCATTCATCCACAAACTCCATCAACAAACACATCGACCTGGACCCAATATACCAACCACTACAGCGGACAGCTGAAACTGACAACCGGAAGCGGCAGGGACAGACCACTATAAACACCGGAGGAAACTTCAAAGAAGCGCTTCGCAGGAGGCTCCCAAGCACTGATGATGTCGCCTAACCAGGGGACGAAACGTTTGCAACAAAAACTTCCAGCTCGGGGAACAGAACCACAACAACGAGCACACGAGCTACAAATCTTCGCACAAACTTTGAACAAATCCTCCAACCCTGGCTACATCTTTGTAAATCTTGTCTGAACCGTTTCAAGCTTCACAATATCTCTCTAATAGGTAGTAGACTAGAATTGTGCGCAATATTCCGACAGTTGCCTTACAGCCGCAATGTCCTGTACAGCCGCAGCATGACCTCCCTATTCCTGCACTCAATACGCTGACCAATAAAGGAAAGCATAACAAACGCCTTCTTCACTATCCTATCTACCTGCGACTTCCCTTTCAAAGAGTTATGAACCTACACTCCAAGGTCTCTTTGTTCAGTAACACTCCCTAGGACCTTTTCATTAAGTGCATAAGTCTGAGCTTGACTGATCCTTGCTGGACATGAGAGTCAATGTTTATTGGGAACAGACAGGAGACGGATGGGCAGACAAACTCGAATCAGCCATGAGCATTCTGAATGGTGCATTCCAATGGCCAACTGCTGCCCCTACGCCATGTGTTGTTCCTCAATTCAGCCCTCGAGGCTGTTACAGAGATATACTGCTGCCTCTACCCCATATGTAAAGAAGCAGACATGTAATCAATTCATTGATTTGTGTAAATCCAATAATAGGATCATTGTATTCAGGCATTTCAATTCCATTTATGAGGGCAGTGAATGTTTTTAAGAGGGGATACATGTCTTGACATTTATTCCAGAGAACCTCTTATTAATATACGTAGTAGATACAAAAATGGCTGCCAGAAGAGCAGTGAACGTGTTGGGCTAAACTCAAGAAAGTTAGTAGAAGAACAAAAAGGGGGTTAACAAAAACATTAGCGGGCAATAGCTTCAATAATCCGAACACATTTTATCGGTTTATTAGGGGCAAGAAGTTAACAAGAGACAGAATAGGGAGTATTAGGCCCCGAGGAAGTAGCCTGTGCACAGAGCCAGAGAATATGTTAAACACGTACTACATATCTTTCATCTCTTTGGAGAAGCAGTTCCTGGATTGACTGTCAGTCCCAAATAGAGTGCTTTAAGCAAATTGACGCACTCGCTGAGGAAGAATTGGAAGTTTATGCAGGATACAAAGTGGGCAAATCCCTATATCCGGATGAACTGTAGCGTAGGCTGATGTGGAAGATGAGGGAAGAGATTGCAGGCTCCTAAACTTTGTGTTTCTTTGATTTTGTATCTGGCCACAGAGTTGATGTAATCCAATAGGACAACGTTTAATGTAGGTTCACATCATGGTAGAAAAAAAAAGCCTTGGGTTTAAAGACCATCAAGTCTCAAATCAGTGGGAGTGAAACACTTGTAGAAAATTGTGAAGGCTGTTGAGGCTGAATCACTAAATATCTTCAAGACTGAGATGGACAGATTTTTAAACCAGGGTTACGGGAAATATGCAGGAATGGGGAATGGAGGGTTGTTAGAATAAATGTATGCAAATTGAAAGGAAAAACAGAAGCAGTGAGCGGATCGGCATATTTTCGCTCACATGTCCAATGATAACTTTTTTTTTCCAATAGCCTGTATTCAGTGGAATTTCAACTTCTCTCCCTGGGGATTGAGACACAGTTTGGAATGCAAACAAGAAATTCAAGGTATTCAGAAATGCAGTACTAATAGACAGAAAAGACCAGAGGATTGCGAAAACGCGGATTGGATGTCGGGGGAATACTTGCATTAGCGCAGTCACCACGACCAGAAGGAAGACCTCAGTAAGACAGTTTCCAAGATTAAGCAGTAACCTGCACTGTGTACTAAAGGACCTAACACTATATCAGTGTCGGGGCTCCGTCCTTCCCTCACCAACACTAAATGTGGAGCGGTCCATAGACATACTGTCAATAGCAGAGTAGGTAGACGTGCTTTGATTTGAGCGGTTTCAGTGAGCAGCAGCTCAGCAAAAGGTGCATCTAAGCTCAGGTAAATGCCTTTTAACTCGAGTCTTACAGCAGTCGAGATGGCATTTACGGCAGTCGCATGTTCCTCCTGCAGGATGTGGGAGTTAAGGGAGATTTCAATTTTTTGATGAGTACATATGTCTGGGAAGTGCACACAGCTGCAGCTCCTGGGAGACCGCATTTGGGAGCTGGAACTGGATGCACTCCGGATCTTCCGAGATACTGAGAACTTCATAGAAAACGCTGGAGATGATACAGAGAGAGGAAAGCAAGATTGGAGATGTTACAGAGAGGGGAATCCAAGTTTGGAGATCTTACAGAGATAGAAAAGCAAGTCTGGAGATGTTACAGGTACAGGAAAGCGAGGCTGGAGATGTCACAGAGATAGGAAAAAAAGCTGGGCATGTTACACGGATAGGAAAGCAAGACTGGAGAGGTTACACAGAGAGGTATGCAAGTCTGGAGATGTTACAGAGATAGGAAAGCAAGGCTAGAGATGTCACAGAGAGAGGAAAGCAAGGCCGGAGATGTTACAGAGATAGGAAAGAAAGTCTGGAGATGTTACGGAAATAGGAAAGCAAGACTGGAGGTGTTACAGAGATAGGAAAGCAAGGATGGAGATGTTACAGAGATAGGAAAGCAAGGATGTAGATATTACAGAGATAGGAAAGCAAGGATGGAGAAGTTACAGAGATAGATAAACAAGTCTGGAGATGTTACGGAGATAGGAAAGCAAGGATGGAGAAGTTACAGAGATAGGAAAGCAAGGATGGAGAAGTTACAGAGATAGATAAACAAGTCTGGAGATGTTACGGAGATAGGAAAGCAAGGATGGAGATGTTACAGAGATAGGAAAGCAAGGATGGAGATGTTACAGAGATAGGAAAGCAAGGATGGAGAAGTTACAGAGATAGATAAACAAGTCTGGAGATGTTACGGAGATAGGAAAGCAAGGATGGAGAAGTTACAGAGATAGATAAACAAGTCTGGAGATGTTACGGAGATAGGAAAGCAACGCTGGAGATGTTCCAGAGATAGGAAAGAAGGCTGTAGATGTTACAGAGATAGGAAAACAAGGCTGGCGATGGTACGGAAATAGAAAAGCAAGTCTGGAGATGCTACGGAAATAGGAAAACAAGTCTGGAGGTGTTACAGAGAGAGGAACACAAGGCCGGAGATGTTACAGAGATAGAAAAGCAAGTCTGGAGATGTTATGGAGATAGGAAAGCAAGGCAGAAGATGTTCCAGAGATAGGAAGGAAAGGCTGGAGATGTTAAGGAGAGAAAGGAAACAAAGTATGGAGATGTTACAGAGATAGAAAAAGCAAGTCATGAGATGCTACAGAGATAGGAAAGCAAGTCTGGAGATGTTGCAAATAGAGGGAAGCAAGGCTGGAGGCGTAACAGAGATAGGAAAGCAAGGCTGGAGATATTACAGAATCAGCAAAGCAAGACTGGAGGTGTTACAGAGATTGGGAAGCAAGGCTGGTAATGTTACAGAGATACGAAAGCAAGGCTGGAGATTTTGCAAAGATCAGAAAGCAAGGCTGGACATGTTACGGAGAAATAGGAATGTATGGCTAAAGATGTTACGGAGATAGGAAAACATGTCTGGAGATATTACAGAGATAGGAAAGCAAGGCTGGAGATGTTACAGAGATGGGAAAGAAAGGATGGAGATGTCACAGAGATAGGAAACAAGGACCGAGAGATTACGGAGATAGGAATGCTAGGCTAAAGATGTTACAGAGATAGGCTAACAAATCTGGAGATGTTACGGAGACAGAGGAAGGCAAGGCTGAAGATGTTACAGAGATGGGAAAGCAAGTCATGAGATGTTACAGAGATTGAAAAGCACGTCTGGAGATGGTACGGAGAGAGAGGAAGGCATGGCTGGAGATGTTACAGAGATAGGACAGTAAGTCTGGAGATGTTACAGGGATAGGAAAACAAGTCTGGAGATGTTACAGAGATAGGAAAGCAAGGCTAGTAATGTTACAGAAATACGGTAAACGTCTGGAAATGTTACTGAGATAGGATAGGACTTCTGGAGATGTTACGAGGAGAGAGAGGAAATCAAGGCTGGAGATGTTACAGAGAGGGGAAAGCAAGTCTGGAGATGTCACTGAGAGAGGAAGGCAAGGCCGAAGATTTTACAGAGGTCGGAAAGCAAGGTTGGAGATGTTACAGGTCTAGGAACGTAAGACGGGAGACGTTACAGGGAGAGGATAACAAGCCTGGAGGAGTTACATTGTTAGGAAAGCAAGGATGGAGATGTTACAGAGATAGGAAAGCAAGTCAGGAGATGTTACGGAGAGAGAGGAAGGCAAGGCTGGAGATGTCAAGAGATAGAAAAGAAAGTCTGGAGATGTTACAGATAGAGGGAAGCAAGGCTGGAGTTGTTACAGAGATAGAAAAGGAAGGCTGTAGATGTTACAGAGATCACAAAGCAACGCTGGAGATATTACGGAGAGAGTAAACCAATGCTGGGGACGTTACAGAGACAGGAAAGCAAGGTTGGAGATGTTACAGAGAGGAGAATGCAAGTCTGGAGCTGTCACAGAAACAGGAAAGCCAGGCCGGAGAGGATAAAAAGATAGGAAAGCAAGGCGAAAGATGTTACAGAGATAGGAAAACAAGTCTGGAGATGTTACGGAGATAGGAAAGCAAGTCTGGAGATGCAACAGAGATAGGAAAGCAAGGCTGGAGATGTTACGGAGAGGGGAATGCAAGGCTGGAGATGTTACAGAAATAGGAAAGCCAGGCCGGAGAGGCTAAAGAGAAAGGAAAGCAAGGCGAAATATATTACAGAGATAGGAAAGCAAGGTTGGAGATGTAATAGAGAGGGAAACGCAAGGCTGGAGATATTACAGAGACAGGAAAGCAAGGCTGGTAATGTTAGAGAGGTACAAAAGCATGTCTGGAGATGTTAGAGAGAGAGAAAAGGCTGAGATATTACAAAGACAGGAAAGCAAGACTGGAGATGTTACAGAGATAGGAAAGCACGGCTGAAGATGTTACAGATAGTGAGGAAACGAAGGCTGGAGATGTTACACAGAGGGGAAAGCATGTGTGGAGTTGTAACAGGGATGGGAAAGCAAAGCTGGAGATGTTACAGAAATAGGAAAGCAAGGCTGGAGATGTCACGGAGAGAGGAAAGCCAGGCCAGAGAGGATAAGAAGATAGGAAAATAAGGCTAAAGATGTTACCGAGATAGGATAGCAAGTCAGGAGATGTTACCGAGAGAGAGAGGAAGGCAAGGCTGGAGATGTCAAGAGATAGAAAAGTAAGGCTCGTGATGTAACAGGGATAGGAAGGCAAGTCTGGAGATGGTACAGAGATAGGAAAGCAAGTCTGAAGATGCTACAGAGATAGGAAAGCAAGGCTGGAGATGTTACAGAGGTAGGAATGCAAGGCTGGAGATGTTACAGTGAGGGGAATGCAAGTCTGGAGCTGTCACAGAAATAGGAAAGCCAGGCTGGAGAGGATAAAGAGATCGTAAAGGAAGGCTAAAGATGTTACAGAGATAGGAAAACAAGTCTGGAGATGTTACAGAGAGAGGAAAGCAAGGCTGGAGATGTTACGGAGAGATATGATAGCAAGGCTGGAGATGTTACAGAGAGGGGAAAGCGAGTCTGGGTTTGTTGCACAGTTAGGAAAGCAAGGCTGAAAATGTAACAGAAAGAGGAAATCAAGGCCAAAGATGTTAGAGAGATAGGAAAGCAAGCCTGGAGTTGTTACAGAGATTGCAAAGCTGGGTTGGAGATGTTACAGAGATTAGAAAACAAGGCTGGAGATGTTACAGAGAGGGGAAAGCAAGTCTGGATATGTTGCAGAGTTAGGAAAGCAAGGCTGCAAATGTAACAGAAAGAGGAGAGGGAAGCAAGGATGGAGATGTTCAGGAGAGAGAGGAATGCAAGGCTGGAGATGGTACAGACAGGAGAATGCAAGTCTGGAGATGTCACAGAGATAGGACAGACACGGCGGAGCGGTTATAGGAAAACAAGTCTGGAGATGTTACAGAGATAGGAAAACAAGGCTGGAGATGTCACAGAGAGAGGAAAGTAAGGCTGGAGATGTTACAGAGATAGGAAAACAATTCTGGAGATTTTACAGAAATAGGAAAGAAAGGCCGAACATGTTACAGAGATAGGAAAACAAGTGTGGAGATGTTACAAAGTTAGGAAAGCAAGTCTGGAGATTTTACAGAGATAGGAAAGAAACAATTGAGATGTTCAGGAGAGAGAGGAATGCAAGTCTGGAGATGTCACAGAGATAAGAAAGACTGGGCGGACCGGTTATAGGAAAACAAGTCTGGAGATGTTACAGAGATAGGGAATCAGGTCTGGAGGTGTTACAGAGATAGGAAAACATGGCTGGAGATGTCACAGAGAGAGGAAAGCAAGGCTGGAGATGTTACAGAGTTAGGAAAGCAAGTATGGAGATGTTACGGATATAGGAGAGCAAGGCTGAAAATGTTCCTGAGAGGAAAGAAAGGCTGGAGATGTTACAGTGACAGGAGATTAAGGCTGGAGATGTTAAGGAGAGAGAGGAAAGCAAGGCTGGAGATGTTACAGAGAGGGGAATACAAGTCTGGAGATGTCACAGAGGTAGGAAACCAGCACAGGGAGGTTACGGAGATAGGAATGCAAGGCTAAAGATGCTACAGAGATAGGATAGCAAGTCTGGAGATGTTACAGAGATAGAAAAGGAAGTCTGGAGGTGTTACGGATATAGGAAAATAAGGCTGGAGATGTTACAGAGAGATCGGAAAGCAAGTCTGGAGATGTTACGGAGAGATCGGAAAGCAAGTCTGGAGATGTTACAGAGATATGAACGCACGTCTGGAGAGGCTACACAGATAGGAAAGCAAGGCTGGAGATGTCATAGAGAGAGGAAAAAAAGGCTGAAGGTATTACAGAGATAGGAAGACAAGTCTGAAGATGTTACAGAGATAGGAATGCAAGGCTGGAGATGTTACAGATACAGGAAAACAAGGCTGGAGATGTTACAGAAATCGGAAAGCAAGTCAGGACATGTTACAGATATTGGAAAACAAGTCTGGAGGTGTTACAGAGAGAGGAAAGCAAGGCTGGAGATGTTACGGAGAGATATGATAGCAAGGCTGGAGATGTTACAGAGAGGGGAAAGCGAGTCTGGGTTTGTTGCACAGTTAGGAAAGCAAGGCTGAAAATGTAACAGAAAGAGGAAATCAAGGCCAAAGATGTTAGAGAGATAGGAAAGCAAGCCTGGAGTTGTTACAGAGATTGCAAAGCTTGGTTGGAGATGTTACAGAGATTAGAAAACAAGGCTGGAGATGTTACAGAGAGGGGAAAGCAAGTCTGGATATGTTGCAGAGTTAGGAAAGCAAGGCTGCAAATGTAACAGAAAGAGGAGAGGGAAGCAAGGATGGAGATGTTCAGGAGAGAGAGGAATGCAAGGCTGGAGATGGTACAGACAGGAGAATGCAAGTCTGGAGATGTCACAGAGATAGGACAGACACGGCGGAGCGGTTATAGGAAAACAAGTCTGGAGATGTTACAGAGATAGGAAAACAAGGCTGGAGATGTCACAGAGAGAGGAAAGTAAGGCTGGAGATGTTACAGAGATAGGAAAACAATTCTGGAGATTTTACAGAAATAGGAAAGAAAGGCCGAACATGTTACAGAGATAGGAAAACAAGTGTGGAGATGTTACAAAGTTAGGAAAGCAAGTCTGGAGATTTTACAGAGATAGGAAAGAAACAATTGAGATGTTCAGGAGAGAGAGGAATGCAAGTCTGGAGATGTCACAGAGATAAGAAAGACTGGGCGGACCGGTTATAGGAAAACAAGTCTGGAGATGTTACAGAGATAGGGAATCAGGTCTGGAGGTGTTACAGAGATAGGAAAACATGGCTGGAGATGTCACAGAGAGAGGAAAGCAAGGCTGGAGATGTTACAGAGTTAGGAAAGCAAGTATGGAGATGTTACGGATATAGGAGAGCAAGGCTGAAAATGTTCCTGAGAGGAAAGAAAGGCTGGAGATGTTACAGTGACAGGAAATTAAGGCTGGAGATGTTAAGGAGAGAGAGGAAAGCAAGGCTGGAGATGTTACAGAGAGGGGAATACAAGTCTGGAGATGTCACAGAGGTAGGAAACCAGCACAGGGAGGTTACGGAGATAGGAATGCAAGGCTAAAGATGCTACAGAGATAGGATAGCAAGTCTGGAGATGTTACAGAGATAGAAAAGGAAGTCTGGAGGTGTTACGGATATAGGAAAATAAGGCTGGAGATGTTACAGAGAGATCGGAAAGCAAGTCTGGAGATGTTACGGAGAGATCGGAAAGCAAGTCTGGAGATGTTACAGAGATATGAACGCACGTCTGGAGAGGCTACACAGATAGGAAAGCAAGGCTGGAGATGTCATAGAGAGAGGAAAAAAAGGCTGAAGGTGTTACAGAGATAGGAAGACAAGTCTGAAGATGTTACAGAGATAGGAATGCAAGGCTGGAGATGTTACAGATACAGGAAAACAAGGTGGAGATGTTACAGAAATCGGAAAGCAAGTCAGGACATGTTACAGATATTGGAAAACAAGTCTGGAGGTGTTACAGAGATAGGAAAGCAAGGATGGAGATGTTACAGAGATAGGAAAGAAAGATTGAAGATGTTACAGAGATAGGAAAGCAAGTCTGGAGATGTTACGGAGAGAGCGCAAAGTAAGGCTGGAGATATTTCAGAGAGGGAAAATCAAGTCTGGAGATGTTACAGAGACAGGAAAGCAAGTCTGGAGATGTTACGGAGTTGGAATTGAAAGGCTGAAGGTGTTACAGAGATAGGAAAACTAGTCTGGAGATGTTACAGAGATAGGAAAGAAAGGCTAAAAATGTTACAGAGAGAGGAAAGCACGTCTGGAGATGTTACGGAGTGAGAGCAAAGCAAGGCTGGAAATGTTACAGAGAGTGGAAAGCAAGTCAGGAGATATTACAGAAATTGGAAAGCAAGGCTGGAGATGTTACAGGGACAGGAAAGCAAGGCTGGAGATGTTAAGCAGAGAGAGGCAACCAAGGCTGGCCATGTTACAGAGAGGGGAATGCAAGTCTGGAGATGTCACAGAGATAGGAAACCAAGGCTGGAGATGTTACGGATAGAGAGGAAAGCAAGGCTGGAGATGTTACAGAGAGGGGAAAGCATGGCTGGAGCTGTTACAGAGATAGGGAAGCAAGGTTGGAGATGTTACAAGGCTAGGATCGTCAGGCTGCAGTCGTTATAGGGAGAGGAAAGCAAGCCTGGAGATATTACACTGATAGGAAAGCAAGGCTGGAGATGTTACACAAACAGGAAAACAAGAGTGGAGATGTTACAGAGAGAGGAAAGCAAGGCCGAAGATGCTACAGAGATAGGAAAGCAAGGTTGGAGATGTTACAGGGCTAGGAACGTAAGGCTGGAGATGTTATAGAGAGAGGAAAGCAAGGCTAGAGACGTTACAAGGAGAGGAAATGAAGCCTGGAGACGTTACAGTGATAGGAATGCATGGCTGGAGATGTTATAGAGATTTGAAAGCAAGGCTAGTAATGTTACTGAGATACGAAAGCAAGTCTGGAGCTATTAGAGAGATAGGAAAGCAAGGCTGGAGATGTTAATGAGATACGAAAGCAAGTCTGGAGATGTTACAGCGAAAGGAATACAAGGCTGGTGATATTACAAAGGCGGGATATCATGGCTGGAGATGTTACAGAAATAGGAATGCAAGGCTGCAGATGTTACAGAGAGTGAATCGCAATTCTGGAGAAATTACAGACAGGAAAACAAAACTCTAGATGTTGTAGAGATAGGAAAGCAAAGCTGGTACTGTTATAGAGATAGGAAAGCAAGTCTGGAGATGTTACAGGGATAGGAATTCAAGGCTGGAGATGTTACAGAGAGGGGGTATCAACATGGAGATGTCACTGAGAGAGGAGAAAGCAAGATTTCCAGAGATTGGAAATCAAGTCTGGAGATTTTGCAGACAGAGGAAAGCAAGGCTGGATGTGTTACAGAGATAGAAAAGCAAGGCTGGATTTGTTACAGAGAGAGGACAGCAAGGCTCCAGGTGTTCAAGAGATCGGAAAGCAAGGCTGGAGATGTAACAGATAGAGAGGAAAGCAATGCTGGAGGCGTTACAGAGATAGGAAATCAAGGTTGCAGATGTTACAGAGATAGGAAAGAAAGGCAGGAGATGTTACAGAGAGAGAAACGCAAGGCTGGAGATATTACAGAGACAGGAAAGCATGAACGGGGATGTTACATAGATAGGAAAGCAAGGCTAGTAATGTTACAGAGCTACGGTAAACGTCTGGAAATGTTACTGAGATAGGATAGGACTTCTGGAGATGTTACGGGGAGAGAGAGGAAATCAAGGCTGGAGATGTTACAGAGAGGGGAAAGCAAGTCTGGAGATGTCACTGAGAGAGGAAGGCAAGGCCGAAGATTTTACAGAGGTCGGAAAGCAAGGTTGGAGATGTTACAGGTCTAGGAACGTAAGACGGGAGACGTTACAGGGAGAGGATAACAAGCCTGGAGGAGTTACATTGTTAGGAAAGCAAGGATGGAGATGTTACAGAGATAGGAAAGCAAGGCTGGAGATGCTATAGAGATTGGAAAGCAAGGCTGGAGATGTTCCAGATAGAGTAGAGCAACGCTGGCGATGTTACACAGATAGGAATGCAAGGCTGGAGATATTACAGAGACAGGAAAGCAAGGCTAGAAATGTTACAGAGATAGGAAAGCAAGTCTGCTATTAGTACAGAGATACGAACGCAAGTCTGGAGATGTGACAGAGATAGGAATGCAAGGCTGGAGATGTTACAGAGAGGGGAAAGCACGTCTGGAGGGGTTACAGAGATAGGAAAGCAAGACTGGAGATGTTACAGAGAGGGGAAAGCAAGTCTGCAGATCTTACAGAGATAGGAATGCAAGGCTGGAGATGTTACAGAGATAGGAAATCAAGTCTGGAGATGTTACAGAGATAGGAAAGCAAGTCTGGGGATGTTACACAGATAGGACAGCAAGGCTGGAGATGTCACATAGAAAGGGAAGCAACGCCGAAGATGCTACAGAGATAGTCAAGCAAGGTTGGAGATGTTACAGGGAAAGGAACATAAGGCTGGAGACATTACAAGGAGAGGACAGCAAGCCTGGAGACGTTACAGTGATAGTAAAGGAAGGCTGGAGATGTTGTAGAGATACGAAAGCAAGTCTGGAGATGTTACGGAGAGATCGGAAAGCAAGTCTGGAGATGTTACAGAGATATGAACGCACGTCTGGAGAGGCTACACAGATAGGAAAGCAAGGCTGGAGATGTCATAGAGAGAGGAAAAAAAGGCTGAAGGTATTACAGAGATAGGAAGACAAGTCTGAAGATGTTACAGAGATAGGAATGCAAGGCTGGAGATGTTACAGATACAGGAAAACAAGGCTGGAGATGTTACAGAAATCGGAAAGCAAGTCAGGACATGTTACAGATATTGGAAAACAAGTCTGGAGGTGTTACAGAGAGAGGAAAGCAAGGCTGGAGATGTTACGGAGAGATATGATAGCAAGGCTGGAGATGTTACAGAGAGGGGAAAGCGAGTCTGGGTTTGTTGCACAGTTAGGAAAGCAAGGCTGAAAATGTAACAGAAAGAGGAAATCAAGGCCAAAGATGTTAGAGAGATAGGAAAGCAAGCCTGGAGTTGTTACAGAGATTGCAAAGCTTGGTTGGAGATGTTACAGAGATTAGAAAACAAGGCTGGAGATGTTACAGAGAGGGGAAAGCAAGTCTGGATATGTTGCAGAGTTAGGAAAGCAAGGCTGCAAATGTAACAGAAAGAGGAGAGGGAAGCAAGGATGGAGATGTTCAGGAGAGAGAGGAATGCAAGGCTGGAGATGGTACAGACAGGAGAATGCAAGTCTGGAGATGTCACAGAGATAGGACAGACACGGCGGAGCGGTTATAGGAAAACAAGTCTGGAGATGTTACAGAGATAGGAAAACAAGGCTGGAGATGTCACAGAGAGAGGAAAGTAAGGCTGGAGATGTTACAGAGATAGGAAAACAATTCTGGAGATTTTACAGAAATAGGAAAGAAAGGCCGAACATGTTACAGAGATAGGAAAACAAGTGTGGAGATGTTACAAAGTTAGGAAAGCAAGTCTGGAGATTTTACAGAGATAGGAAAGAAACAATTGAGATGTTCAGGAGAGAGAGGAATGCAAGTCTGGAGATGTCACAGAGATAAGAAAGACTGGGCGGACCGGTTATAGGAAAACAAGTCTGGAGATGTTACAGAGATAGGGAATCAGGTCTGGAGGTGTTACAGAGATAGGAAAACATGGCTGGAGATGTCACAGAGAGAGGAAAGCAAGGCTGGAGATGTTACAGAGTTAGGAAAGCAAGTATGGAGATGTTACGGATATAGGAGAGCAAGGCTGAAAATGTTCCTGAGAGGAAAGAAAGGCTGGAGATGTTACAGTGACAGGAAATTAAGGCTGGAGATGTTAAGGAGAGAGAGGAAAGCAAGGCTGGAGATGTTACAGAGAGGGGAATACAAGTCTGGAGATGTCACAGAGGTAGGAAACCAGCACAGGGAGGTTACGGAGATAGGAATGCAAGGCTAAAGATGCTACAGAGATAGGATAGCAAGTCTGGAGATGTTACAGAGATAGAAAAGGAAGTCTGGAGGTGTTACGGATATAGGAAAATAAGGCTGGAGATGTTACAGAGAGATCGGAAAGCAAGTCTGGAGATGTTACGGAGAGATCGGAAAGCAAGTCTGGAGATGTTACAGAGTTAGGAAAGCAAGTATGGAGATGTTACGGATATAGGAGAGCAAGGCTGAAAATGTTCCTGAGAGGAAAGAAAGGCTGGAGATGTTACAGTGACAGGAAATTAAGGCTGGAGATGTTAAGGAGAGAGAGGAAAGCAAGGCTGGAGATGTTACAGAGAGGGGAATACAAGTCTGGAGATGTCACAGAGGTAGGAAACCAGCACAGGGAGGTTACGGAGATAGGAATGCAAGGCTAAAGATGCTACAGAGATAGGATAGCAAGTCTGGAGATGTTACAGAGATAGAAAAGGAAGTCTGGAGGTGTTACGGATATAGGAAAATAAGGCTGGAGATGTTACAGAGAGATCGGAAAGCAAGTCTGGAGATGTTACGGAGAGATCGGAAAGCAAGTCTGGAGATGTTACAGAGATATGAACGCACGTCTGGAGAGGCTACACAGATAGGAAAGCAAGGCTGGAGATGTCATAGAGAGAGGAAAAAAAGGCTGAAGGTGTTACAGAGATAGGAAGACAAGTCTGAAGATGTTACAGAGATAGGAATGCAAGGCTGGAGATGTTACAGATACAGGAAAACAAGGTGGAGATGTTACAGAAATCGGAAAGCAAGTCAGGACATGTTACAGATATTGGAAAACAAGTCTGGAGGTGTTACAGAGATAGGAAAGCAAGGATGGAGATGTTACAGAGATAGGAAAGAAAGATTGAAGATGTTACAGAGATAGGAAAGCAAGTCTGGAGATGTTACGGAGAGAGCGCAAAGTAAGGCTGGAGATATTTCAGAGAGGGAAAATCAAGTCTGGAGATGTTACAGAGACAGGAAAGCAAGTCTGGAGATGTTACGGAGTTGGAATTGAAAGGCTGAAGGTGTTACAGAGATAGGAAAACTAGTCTGGAGATGTTACAGAGATAGGAAAGAAAGGCTAAAAATGTTACAGAGAGAGGAAAGCACGTCTGGAGATGTTACGGAGTGAGAGCAAAGCAAGGCTGGAAATGTTACAGAGAGTGGAAAGCAAGTCAGGAGATATTACAGAAATTGGAAAGCAAGGCTGGAGATGTTACAGGGACAGGAAAGCAAGGCTGGAGATGTTAAGCAGAGAGAGGCAACCAAGGCTGGCCATGTTACAGAGAGGGGAATGCAAGTCTGGAGATGTCACAGAGATAGGAAACCAAGGCTGGAGATGTTACGGATAGAGAGGAAAGCAAGGCTGGAGATGTTACAGAGAGGGGAAAGCATGGCTGGAGCTGTTACAGAGATAGGGAAGCAAGGTTGGAGATGTTACAAGGCTAGGATCGTCAGGCTGCAGTCGTTATAGGGAGAGGAAAGCAAGCCTGGAGATATTACACTGATAGGAAAGCAAGGCTGGAGATGTTACACAAACAGGAAAACAAGAGTGGAGATGTTACAGAGAGAGGAAAGCAAGGCCGAAGATGCTACAGAGATAGGAAAGCAAGGTTGGAGATGTTACAGGGCTAGGAACGTAAGGCTGGAGATGTTATAGAGAGAGGAAAGCAAGGCTAGAGACGTTACAAGGAGAGGAAATGAAGCCTGGAGACGTTACAGTGATAGGAATGCATGGCTGGAGATGTTATAGAGATTTGAAAGCAAGGCTAGTAATGTTACTGAGATACGAAAGCAAGTCTGGAGCTATTAGAGAGATAGGAAAGCAAGGCTGGAGATGTTAATGAGATACGAAAGCAAGTCTGGAGATGTTACAGCGAAAGGAATACAAGGCTGGTGATATTACAAAGGCGGGATATCATGGCTGGAGATGTTACAGAAATAGGAATGCAAGGCTGCAGATGTTACAGAGAGTGAATCGCAATTCTGGAGAAATTACAGACAGGAAAACAAAACTCTAGATGTTGTAGAGATAGGAAAGCAAAGCTGGTACTGTTATAGAGATAGGAAAGCAAGTCTGGAGATGTTACAGGGATAGGAATTCAAGGCTGGAGATGTTACAGAGAGGGGGTATCAACATGGAGATGTCACTGAGAGAGGAGAAAGCAAGATTTCCAGAGATTGGAAATCAAGTCTGGAGATTTTGCAGACAGAGGAAAGCAAGGCTGGATGTGTTACAGAGATAGAAAAGCAAGGCTGGATTTGTTACAGAGAGAGGACAGCAAGGCTCCAGGTGTTCAAGAGATCGGAAAGCAAGGCTGGAGATGTAACAGATAGAGAGGAAAGCAATGCTGGAGGCGTTACAGAGATAGGAAATCAAGGTTGCAGATGTTACAGAGATAGGAAAGAAAGGCAGGAGATGAGAGAAACGCAAGGCTGGAGATATTACAGAGACAGGAAAGCATGAACGGGGATGTTACATAGATAGGAAAGCAAGGCTAGTAATGTTACAGAGCTACGGTAAACGTCTGGAAATGTTACTGAGATAGGATAGGACTTCTGGAGATGTTACGGGGAGAGAGAGGAAATCAAGGCTGGAGATGTTACAGAGAGGGGAAAGCAAGTCTGGAGATGTCACTGAGAGAGGAAGGCAAGGCCGAAGATTTTACAGAGGTCGGAAAGCAAGGTTGGAGATGTTACAGGTCTAGGAACGTAAGACGGGAGACGTTACAGGGAGAGGATAACAAGCCTGGAGGAGTTACATTGTTAGGAAAGCAAGGATGGAGATGTTACAGAGATAGGAAAGCAAGGCTGGAGATGCTATAGAGATTGGAAAGCAAGGCTGGAGATGTTCCAGATAGAGTAGAGCAACGCTGGCGATGTTACACAGATAGGAATGCAAGGCTGGAGATATTACAGAGACAGGAAAGCAAGGCTAGAAATGTTACAGAGATAGGAAAGCAAGTCTGCTATTAGTACAGAGATACGAACGCAAGTCTGGAGATGTGACAGAGATAGGAATGCAAGGCTGGAGAT
This sequence comes from Chiloscyllium plagiosum, assembly GCF_037043375.1. Taxonomy (NCBI): domain Eukaryota; kingdom Metazoa; phylum Chordata; class Chondrichthyes; order Orectolobiformes; family Hemiscylliidae; genus Chiloscyllium; species Chiloscyllium plagiosum. The sequence continues at coordinate 76,735,559 of NW_028270167.1, forward strand.
GTTACAGAGAGGGGAAAGCACGTCTGGAGGGGTTACAGAGATAGGAAAGCAAGACTGGAGATGTTACAGAGAGGGGAAAGCAAGTCTGCAGATCTTACAGAGATAGGAATGCAAGGCTGGAGATGTTACAGAGATAGGAAATCAAGTCTGGAGATGTTACAGAGATAGGAAAGCAAGTCTGGGGATGTTACACAGATAGGACAGCAAGGCTGGAGATGTCACAGAGAAAGGGAAGCAACGCCGAAGATGCTACAGAGATAGTCAAGCAAGGTTGGAGATGTTACAGGGAAAGGAACAAAAGGCTGGAGACATTACAAGGAGAGGACAGCAAGCCTGGAGACGTTACAGTGATAGTAAAGGAAGGCTGGAGATGTTGTAGAGATACGAAAGCAAGTCTGGAGATGTTAAATAGATCGGAAAGCTTGGCTGGAGATGTTACAGAGACACGAAAGCAAGGCTGGTAATGTGACAGAGAGCGGAATGCAAGTCTAGAGATGTTACAGAGATAAGAATGCAAGGCTGGAGATATTACAGACACGGGATATGAAGGCTGGAGATGTTACCGACATAGGAATGCATAGCTGGAGATGTCACAGAGAGAGGAATGCGAGGCTGGAGATGTTACAGAGACAGGAAAACAAGACTGTAGAATATACAGAGATAGGACAGCAAAGCTCGTAATGTTATAGAGATAGGAACACAAGTCTGGAGATTTTACAGGGATAGGAATGCAAGGCTGGAGATGTTACAGAGAGCGGATAGCAAACAAGGATATGTCACTGAGAGAGGAGAAAGCAAGTCAAGAGATGTCACAGAGATTAGAAATCATGGCTGGAGATGTTACAGAGATAGGAAAGCAAGGCTGGAGATGTTACAGGGAGGGGAAAGCAAGTCTGGACATGTTACAGGGATAGGAGCGGTAGGCTTGAGACGTTACAGAGATATGAAAGCAAGGCTCTAGATTTCACAGAGATAGGAAAGCAAAGCTGGAGATGGTAAAGAGATAGGAATGCAAGGCTGGAGATGTTACAGCGATAGGAAAGCATGGCTGGAGATGTTACGGCGATAGGAAAGCAAGGCTGGAGATGTTATAGAAATTGGAATGCAAGGCTGGTAATGTTACAGAGATAGGAATGCAAGGCTGGTAATGTTACAGAGATAGAAATGCAAGGCTGGAGATATTACAGAGATGGGATAACAAGGCTGGAGATGTCACAGAGAAAGGGAAGCAACGCCGAAGATGCTACAGAGATAGTCAAGCAAGGTTGGAGATGTTACAGGGAAAGGAACATGGAGACATTACAAGGAGAGGACAGCAAGCCTGGAGACGTTACAGTGATAGGAAAGGAAGGCTGGAGATGTTGTAGAGATACGAAAGCAAGTCTAGAGATGTTAAATAGATAGGAAAGCTTGGCTGGAGATGTTACAGAGACACGAAAGCAAGGCTGGTAATGTTACAGAGAGCGGAATGCAAGTCTAGAAATGTTACAGAGATAAGAATGCAAGGCTGGAGATATTACAGACACGGGATATGAAGGCTGGAGATGTTACCGACATAGGAATGCATAGCTGGAGATGTTACAGAGAGAGGAATGCGAGGCTGGAGATGTTACAGAGAGAGAATCGCAATTCTGGAGATATTACAAAGACAGGAAAACAAGACTGTAGAATATACAGAGATAGGACAGCAAAGCTGGTAATGTTATAGAGATAGGAACACAAGTCTGGAGATTTTACAGGGATAGGAATGCAAGGCTGGAGATGTTACAGAGAGCGGATAGCAAACAAGGATATGTCACTGAGAGAGGAGAAAGCAAGTCAAGAGATGTCACAGAGATTGGAAATCATGGCTGGAGATGTTACAGAGATAGGAAAGCAAGGCTGGAGATGTTACAGGGAGGGGAAAGCAAGTCTGGACATGTTACAGGGATAGGAGCGGTAGGCTTGAGACGTTACAGAGATATGAAAGCAAGGCTCTAGATTTCACAGAGATAGGAAAGCAAAGCTGGAGATGGTAAAGAGACAGGAAAGCAAGGCTGGAGATGTTATAGAAATTGGAATGCAAGGCTGGTAATGTTACAGAGATAGGAATGCAAGGCTGGTAATGTTACAGAGATAGAAATGCAAGGCTGGAGATATTACAGAGACGGGATAACAAGGCTGGAGATGTTACAGAGATAGGAATGCATGGCTGGAGATGTTACGGAGATACGAAAGCAAGGCTGGTAATGTTACAGAGAAAGGAATGCAAGTCTGGAGATGTTACAGAGATAGGAATGCAAGGCTGGAGATGTTACAAAGACGGGATATCAAGGCTGGAGATGTTAGAGAGATATGAATGCATGGCTGGAGATGTCACAGAGATAGGAAAGCAAGGCTGGAGATGTCACAGAGAGAGGGAAGCAAGGTTGGAGATGTTACAGGGATAGGAACGTAAGGCTGGAGACGTTACAGTGATAGGAAAGCAAGGCTGATAATGTTACAGAGATACGAAAGCAAGACTGGTAATCTTACTGAGAGAGGAATACAAGTCTGGAGATGTTACAGAGAAAGGAATGCAAGGCTGGTGATATTACAAAGACGGGATATCATGGCTGGAGATGTTACAGAGATAGGAATGCAAGGCTGGAGATGTTACAGAGAGCGAATAGCAAACAAGGAGATGTCACTGAGAGAGGAGAAAGCAAGTCAAGAGATGTCACAGAGATTGGAAATCATGGCTGGAGATGTTACAGAGATAGGAAAGCAAGGCTGGAGATGTTACAGGGATAGGAGCGGCAGGCTTGAGACGTTACAGAGATATGAAAGCAAGGCTTAGATTTCACTGAGATAGGAAAGCAAAGCTGGAGATGGTAAAGAGACAGGAAAGCAAGGCTGGAGATGTTACAGCGAGAGGAAAGCAAGGCTGGAGATGTTATAGAAATTGGAATGCAAGGCTGGTAATGTTACAGAGATAGGAATGCAAGGCTGGTAATGTTACAGAGATAGGAATGCAAGGCTGGAGATGTTACAGAGATAGAAATGCAAGGCTGGAGATGTTACAAAGACGGGATATCAAGGCTGGAGATGTTAGAGAGATATGAATGCATGGCTGGAGATGTCACAGAGATAGGAAAGCAAGGCTGGAGATGTCACAGAGAGAGGGAAGCAAGGTTGGAGATGTTACAGGGATAGGAACGTAAGGCTGGAGACGTTACAGTGATAGGAAAGCAAGGCTGATAATGTTACAGAGATACGAAAGCAAGGCTGGTAATCTTACTGAGAGAGGAATACAAGTCTGGAGATGTTACAGAGAAAGGAATGCAAGGCTGGTGATATTACAAAGACGGGATATCATGGCTGGAGATGTTACAGAGGTAGGAAAGCAAGGCTGGAGATGTTACAGAGAGAGAATCGCAATTCTGGAGAAATTGCAGAGACAGGAAAACAAAACTCTAGATGTTGCAGAGATAGGAAAGCAAAGCTGGTACTGTTACACAGATAGGAAAGCAAGTCTGGAGATGTTACAGAGAGGGGAAAGCAAACACGGAGATGTCTCTGATAGAGGAAAAATCAAGTCAAGAGATGTTCCAGCGATTGGAAATCATGGCTGGATGTGTTACAGAGACAGAAGAGCAAGGCTGGATTTGTTACAGAGAGAGGAAAGCAAGGCTCTAGATGTTAAAGAGATCGGAAAGCAAGGCTGAAGATGTAACAGAGAGAGAGGAAAGCAATGCTGGAGACGTCACAGAGATAGAAAATCAAGGCTGCAGATGTTACAGAGTTAGGAAAGCAAGGCTGGGGATGTTACAGAGAGAGAAATGCAACGCTGGAGATATAACAGAGACAGGAAAGTAAGAACGGAGATGTTACATAGATAGGAAAGCAAGGCTAGTAATGTTACAGAGATACAAAAAAAGTCTGGAAATGTTACTGAGATAGGATAAGACTCTAGAGATTTTACGGAGAGAGAGGAAAGCAAGGCTGGAGATATTACAGAGAGGGGGAAGCAAGTATGGAGGTGTTACAGAGATAGGAAAGCAAGGCTCTAGATGATACAGAGATAGGAATGCAAGGCTCTAGATGATACAGAGATAGGAATGCAAGGCTGGAGATGTTACAGGGATAGTAAATCTAGACTGGAGATATTACAGAGAGGGGAAAACAAGTCAGGAGGTGTCACTGAGAGAGGAATGCAAGGGATAAGATGCTACAGAGGTCGGAAAGCAAGGTTGGAGATGTTGCAGGGCTAGGAACGTAAGGCGGGAGATGTTACAGGGAGAAGATAATAATCCTGGAGGAGTTACAGTGATAGGAAAGCAAGGATGGAGATGTCACTGAGAGACGAAAGCAAGCCTGGAGACATTACCGTAATAGAAAAGCAAGGCTGGAGATGATACCAAGATAGCAAAGCAAGGCGGGATATGTCATCAACATTGGAAAGCAAGACTGGAGATGGTCCAGATAGAGTAGAGCAAAGCTGGAGATGTTACACAGATAGGAATGCAAGGCTGGAAATATTAAAAAGACAGGAAAGCAAGGTTAGAAATGTTACAGAGATAGGAAAGCAAGACTGGTAATAGTACAGAGATACGAAAGCAAATCTGGAGATTTTACAGAGATAGGAATGCAAGGCTGGAGATGTTACAGAGAGCGGATAGCAAACAAGGATATGTTACTGAGAGAGGAGAAAGCAAGTCAAGAGATGTCACAGAGATTGGAAATCATGGCTGGAGATGTTACAGAGATAGGAAAGCAAGGCTGGAGATGTTACAGGGAGGGGAAAGCAAGTCTGGACATGTTACAGGGATAGGAGCGGTAGGCTTGAGACGTTACAGAGATATGAAAGCAAGGCTCTAGATTTCACAGAGATAGGAAAGCAAAGCTGGAGATGGTAAAGAGACAGGAAAGCAAGGCTGGAGATGTTATAGAAATTGGAATGCAAGGCTGGTAATGTTACAGAGATAGGAATGCAAGGCTGGTAATGTTACAGAGATAGAAATGCAAGGCTGGAGATATTACAGAGACGGGATAACAAGGCTGGAGATGTTACAGAGATAGGAATGCATGGCTGGAGATGTTACGGAGATACGAAAGCAAGGCTGGTAATGTTACAGAGAAAGGAATGCAAGTCTGCAGATGTTACAGAGATAGGAATGCAAGGCTGGAGATGTTACAAAGACGGGATATCAAGGCTGGAGATGTTAGAGAGATATGAATGCATGGCTGGAGATGTCACAGAGATAGGAAAGCAAGGCTGGAGATGTCACAGAGAGAGGGAAGCAAGGTTGGAGATGTTACAGGGATAGGAACGTAAGGCTGGAGACGTTACAGTGATAGGAAAGCAAGGCTGATAATGTTACAGAGATACGAAAGCAAGACTGGTAATCTTACTGAGAGAGGAATACAAGTCTGGAGATGTTACAGAGAAAGGAATGCAAGGCTGGTGATATTACAAAGACGGGATATCATGGCTGGAGATGTTACAGAGATAGGAATGCAAGGCTGGAGATGTTACAGAGAGCGAATAGCAAACAAGGAGATGTCACTGAGAGAGGAGAAAGCAAGTCAAGAGATGTCACAGAGATTGGAAATCATGGCTGGAGATGTTACAGAGATAGGAAAGCAAGGCTGGAGATGTTACAGGGATAGGAGCGGCAGGCTTGAGACGTTACAGAGATATGAAAGCAAGGCTTAGATTTCACTGAGATAGGAAAGCAAAGCTGGAGATGGTAAAGAGACAGGAAAGCAAGGCTGGAGATGTTACAGCGAGAGGAAAGCAAGGCTGGAGATGTTATAGAAATTGGAATGCAAGGCTGGTAATGTTACAGAGATAGGCATGCAAGGCTGGTAATGTTACAGAGATAGGAATGCAAGGCTGGAGATGTTACAGAGATAGAAATGCAAGGCTGGAGATGTTACAAAGACGGGATATCAAGGCTGGAGATGTTAGAGAGATATGAATGCATGGCTGGAGATGTCACAGAGATAGGAAAGCAAGGCTGGAGATGTCACAGAGAGAGGGAAGCAAGGTTGGAGATGTTACAGGGATAGGAACGTAAGGCTGGAGACGTTACAGTGATAGGAAAGCAAGGCTGATAATGTTACAGAGATACGAAAGCAAGGCTGGTAATCTTACTGAGAGAGGAATACAAGTCTGGAGATGTTACAGAGAAAGGAATGCAAGGCTGGTGATATTACAAAGACGGGATATCATGGCTGGAGATGTTACAGAGGTAGGAAAGCAAGGCTGGAGATGTTACAGAGAGAGAATCGCAATTCTGGAGAAATTGCAGAGACAGGAAAACAAAACTCTAGATGTTGCAGAGATAGGAAAGCAAAGCTGGTACTGTTACACAGATAGGAAAGCAAGTCTGGAGATGTTACAGAGAGGGGAAAGCAAACACGGAGATGTCTCTGATAGAGGAAAACTCAAGTCAAGAGATGTTCCAGCGATTGGAAATCATGGCTGGATGTGTTACAGAGACAGAAGAGCAAGGCTGGATTTGTTACAGAGAGAGGAAAGCAAGGCTCTAGATGTTAAAGAGATCGGAAAGCAAGGCTGAAGATGTAACAGAGAGAGAGGAAAGCAATGCTGGAGACGTCACAGAGATAGAAAATCAAGGCTGCAGATGTTACAGAGTTAGGAAAGCAAGGCTGGGGATGTTACAGAGAGAGAAATGCAACGCTGGAGATATAACAGAGACAGGAAAGTAAGAACGGAGATGTTACATAGATAGGAAAGCAAGGCTAGTAATGTTACAGAGATACAAAAAAAGTCTGGAAATGTTACTGAGATAGGATAAGACTCTAGAGATTTTACGGAGAGAGAGGAAAGCAAGGCTGGAGATATTACAGAGAGGGGGAAGCAAGTATGGAGGTGTTACAGAGATAGGAAAGCAAGGCTCTAGATGATACAGAGATAGGAATGCAAGGCTCTAGATGATACAGAGATAGGAATGCAAGGCTGGAGATGTTACAGGGATAGTAAATCTAGACTGGAGATATTACAGAGAGGGGAAAACAAGTCAGGAGGTGTCACTGAGAGAGGAATGCAAGGGATAAGATGCTACAGAGGTCGGAAAGCAAGGTTGGAGATGTTGCAGGGCTGGGAACGTAAGGCGGGAGATGTTACAGGGAGAAGATAATAATCCTGGAGGAGTTACAGTGATAGGAAAGCAAGGATGGAGATGTCACTGAGAGACGAAAGCAAGCCTGGAGACATTACCGTAATAGAAAAGCAAGGCTGGAGATGATACCAAGATAGCAAAGCAAGGCGGGATATGTCATCAACATTGGAAAGCAAGACTGGAGATGGTCCAGATAGAGTAGAGCAAAGCTGGAGATGTTACACAGATAGGAATGCAAGGCTGGAAATATTAAAAAGACAGGAAAGCAAGGTTAGAAATGTTACAGAGATAGGAAAGCAAGACTGGTAATAGTACAGAGATACGAAGGCAAATCTGGAGATTTTACAGAGATAGGAATGCAAGGCTGGAGATGTTACAGAGAGGGGAAATCAAGTCTGGAGATGTTACAGAGATAGGAAAGCAAGGCTGGACATGTTACAGAGAGGGGAAAGTAAGGCTGGAGAGGTTACAGAGAGGAGAAAGCAAGTCTGGGGATGTTACAGAGATAGGAAAGCAAGGCTGGAGGTATTGCAGAGATAGGACAGCCAGGCTGGAGATGTCACAGAGAGAGTGAAGCAAGGCTGAAGATGCTACAGAGATAGGTAAGCAAGGTTGGAGATGTTACAGGGAAAGGAACGTAAGGCTAGAGACATTACAAGGAGAGGAAAGCAAGCCTGGAGACGTTACAGTGATAGGAAAGCAATGCTGGAGATGTTATAGAGATTGGAAAGCAAGGCTGGAGATATTACAGAGACGGGATATCAAAGCTGGAGATGTTACAGAGATAGGAATGCGAGGCTGGAGATGTTACAGAGAGGGGAAAGCAAGTCTGGAGCTCTTACAGGGATAGGAATGCAAGGCTGGAGATGTTACAGAGAGGGGAAAACAAGTCTGGAGATGTTAGGGAGAGGGGAAAGCCAGTCTGGAGATGCCACAGAAAGAGGAAACCAAGGCTGCAGATGCGACAGAGATAGGAAAGCAAAGGCAGAATATATTACGGGGCGAGGAACGTAAGGCTGGAGATGTTACAGGGAGAGGAAAACAAACCTGGAGGCGTTGCAGTGATAGGAAAGCAAGGCTGGAGATGTTATAGATATAGGAAAGCAAGTCTGGAAATGTTACAGAGATAGGAATGCAAGGCTGGAGAAATTACAGAGATAGGAAAGCAAGGCTGGTAATGTTACAGAGATCCGAAAGCAAGTCTCGAGATGTTACAGCGATAGGAAATCAACGCGGGAGATGTTACAGAGAGGGGAATGCAAGACTAGAGATGTCACAGAAAGAGGAAAGCAAGGCCGTAGATGCTTCAGAGATAGGAAAGCAAGGTTGGCGATGTTACAGGGAAAGGAACGTAAGGCTGGAGACGTTACACAGATAGGAAAGCAAGGCTCTAGATTTCACATAGGTAGGAAAGCATAGCTGGAGATGTTACAGAGATAGGAAAAGATGTCTGGAGATGATACAGAGACAGGAAAGCAAGTCTGGAGATGTTACAGACATAGGAAAGTGCGGCTGGTAATTTTACAGAGAGTGAATAGCAAAGCTGGAGACATTACTAAGACAGGAAAGCAAGGCTGGAGATGTTACAGACATAGGAAAGCATTCTGGTAATGTTACAGAGATTGGAAGGCAAGGCTGGAGATGTTACAGAAAGGGGCAGGTTAGTCAGGAGATGTTAACGAGATAGGAAATCAAGTCTGGAGAGGACACAGAAATAGGAAATCAAGGCTGGAGATGCTAAAGAGACAGGAATGCAGGGCCTGAGATGTTACAGAGATACGAAAGCAAGTCTGGAGATGTTACAGAGAGAGGAATGCAAGGCTAGAGATGTTACAGAGATAGGAAATCAAGGCTGAAGATGTTACGGTGAGAGAGAAAAGCTAGGCTGGAGATATTACACAGAGCTGAAAGCAAAGCTAGAGACTTTACAGAGATAGGACAGCAAGGCTGGATGTGCTTCAGAGAGTGAAGAAAGTCTGAAGATGTTACAGAGAGAGGAAAGCAAGTCTGGAGATGTTACAGAGATAGAAAAGCACGGCTGGAGATGTTACAGAGAGAGGAAAGCAAGTCCGGCGATGTAACAGAGACAGTAACGCAAGTTTGGAGATATTACAGAGAGGGGAAAGCAAATCTGGAGATGTTACAGAGATCGGAAAGCAACGCTGGAGATGTCAGAGAGAGGAAAGCAAGTCTGAAGATGCTACAGAGATAGGAAAGCACGATTGGAGTTGTTACAGGGATAGGATCGTAAGGCTGGAGACCTTACAGGGAGAGGAAAGCAAACCTGAAGATGTTACAGTGACAAGAAAGCAAGGCTGGAGATATTGCAGAGACAGTAAAGCAAGGCTGGTAAAGTTACAGAGATACGAATGCAAGTCTGGAGATGATACAGAGACAGGAAAGCAAGTCTGGAGATTTTACGGAGATAGGAATGCAAGGCTGGAGATGTTACAGAGGTAGGAAAGCAAGGCCGAAGATGCTACAGAGATAGGAAAGCAAGGTTGGGGATGTTACAGGGAAAGGAACGTCAGACTGGAGACAGGAATGCAAGGCCTGAAATGTTACAGGGATAGGAATGCAAGGCTGGAGATGTTACAGAGAGAGGAAAGCAAGGTTAGAGATGTCACAGAGAGAGGGAAGCATTCTGGTAATGTTACAGAGATAGGAAGGCAAGGTTGGAGATGTTACAGAGAGGGGAAATCAAGTCAAGAAATGTTACAGAGATAGGAAAGGTTGCAGAGATCGGAAATCAAGGCTAGAGATGTTAAAGATATAGGAATGCAAGGCTGGAGGTGTTACAGAGATAGGAAATCAAGACTGGAGATGTTACAGAGATAGGAAAGGTTTCAGAGATCGGAAATCAAGGCTGGAGATGTTATGCAGAAAGAGGAATGCAAGGCTGGAGTTATGACAGAGTGGGAAAGCAATGCGGGTAATGTTACAGAGATAGGAAGGCACGGCCGGTGATGTTTCAGAGAGTGGAAAACAAGTCTGGATATGTTACAGAGATAGGAAAGCAAGACTGGAGATGTTACAGAGAGGGGAAAGCAACGCTGGCGATGTCACAGAGAGGAAAGCAAATCCGAAGATGCTACAGAGATAGGAACGCACGGTTGGAGTTGTTACAGGGATAGGAACGTAAGGCTGGAGACGTTACAGGGAGAGGAAAGCAAACCTGAAGATGTTACAGTGACAGGAAAGCAAGGCTGGAGATGATACGGAGAAAGGAAAGCAAGGCTGGAGATGTTACAGAGAGTGTAAAGCAAGGTTGGAGACGTAACAAACATAGGAAAACAAGTCTGGAGATGTTACAGAAATAGGAAAGCAAGATCGAAGATGCTACCAAGATAGGAAAGCAAGGTTGGAGAAGTTGCAGGGATAGGAACGAAAGGCTGGAGACGTTGCAGGGAGAGGAAAGAAAGCCTGGAGACGTTACAGTGACAGGAAAGCAAGACTGGAGATGTTACAGAGATAGCAAACCAAAGCTTGAGATGTTACAGAGATTGGAACGCAAGGCCCGAGATGTTACAGATAGAGGAAAGCAAGGCTCTAGATTTTACAGAGAGAGGAAAGCAAGGCCGACGATGCTACAGAGATAAGAAAGCACGTTTGGAGTTGTTACAGGGATAGGAACGTAAGGCTGGAGACGTTACAGGCAGAGGAAAGCAAACCTGAAGACGTTACAGTGACAGGAAAGCAAGGATGGAGATGTTACAGAGATGGGAAAGCAGCGCTGGAAGTGTTACAGAGATAGGAAAGCAAGGCTGGTAATCATACAGAGATATGAACGTAAGTCTGGAGATGTTACAGAGACAGGAAAGCAAGTCTGGAGATGTTACAGAGATAGGAATGCAAGGCTGGAGATGTTACAGAGGCAGGAAAGCAAGGCCGAAGATGCTACAGAGATAAGAAAGCACGTTTGGAGTTGTTACAGGGCTAGGAACGTAAGGCTGGAGACGTTACAGGCAGAGGAAAGCAAACCTGAAGACGTTACAGTGACAGGAAATCAAGGCTGGAGATGTTACCGAGATAGCAAAGCAAGGCTGGAGATGTTACAGCGATTGGAACGGAAGGCTGGAGATGTTACAGATAGAGGAAAGCAAGGCTGGTAATGTTACAGAGATAGGAAAGCAAGGCTGGTAATGTTACAGAGATAAGAAAACAAGTCTGGAGGTGTTACAGAGATAGAATCCAAGGCTGGAGACATTACAGAGACAGGAAAGCAAGGCTGGAGATGTTACAGAGTTAGGAAAGCAAGGCTGGCAATGTTTCAGAGATACGAAATCAAGTCTGGAGATGCTACAGAGATATTAATGCAAGGCTGGAGATATTACAGCGAATGGAAAGCAAGTCTGGAGATGTTACAGAGAGGGGAAAGCAAGGCAGCAAATGTCACAGAAAGCGGAAAGCAAGGCCGAGGATGCTACAGAGATAGGAAAGCAACGTTGGAGATGTTACAGGGATAGGAACGTAAGGCTGGAGACGTTATAGAGATAGGAAAGCAAGGCTCTAGATTTCGCAGCGATAGGAAAGCAAGGCTGGAGATGTTAAAGGGATAGGAAGGCAACGCTGGAGATGTAACAGAGAGGGGAAAGCAAGTCAGGAGATGTTAACGAGATCGGAAATCAAGTCGGGAGAGGTCACAGAGATAGGTAAACATGTCTGGATATGGTACAGAAACAGGAAAGCAAGGCTTTTGACGTTACGGAAATAGGAAAACAAGGCTTCAGATTTTACAGAGATAGGAAAACAGGTCTGGCGATGTTAAAGAGATACGAAAACAAGGCTGGAGATGTTACAGAGAAAGAAAATCAAGTCTGCAGATGTTACGGAGATAGGAAAGCCAGGCTGAAGATGTTACAGAGATAGGAAAACATGTCTGGAGATGTTACAGAGATAGGAAAGAAAGGCTTGCGATCTTACAGATATAGGAAAGCAAGGCTGGAGATGTTGCGGAGAGAGAGGAAAGCAAGTCTAGAGATGTTACAGAGATAGGAAATCAAGCCGGGAGTTACAGTGATTGGAAAGCAAGACTGGAGATGTTACAGAGAGTGCTAAAACACGGCTGGAGATATAACAGATTTAGGAATGCAAGGCTGAATATGTTACGAAGAGTTGAAAGCAAGGCTGGAGATGTTACAGAGATAGGAGAGCAAGGCTCGTGATGTTTCAGAGAGTGGAAAGCTAGGCTGGAGCTGTTACAGAGATTGTAAAGCAAGGCTGGAGATGTTACAAAGATAGGAAAACAAGTCTGGAGATGTCACAGAGAGAGGAAAGCAAGGCCGAAGATGCTACAGAGATAGGAAAGCACGGTTGGAGTTGTTACAGGGAGAGGAACATAAGGCTGGAGACGCTACAGGGAGAGGAAAGCAAGCCTGGAGACGTTCCAGTGACAGGAAAGCAAGGTTGGGGATGTTACAGAGATAGGAAAGCTAGGCTGGAGCTGTTACAGAGATTGGAACGCATTCTGGTAATATTACAGAGATAGGAAGGCAAGGTGGGAGATATTACAGAGAGGGGAAATCAAGTCAAGAGATGTTACAGAGATAGGAAAGGTTGCAGAGATCGGAAATCAAGGCTAGAGATGTTAAAGATATAGGAATGCAAGGCTGGAGTTGTTACAGAGATAGGAAATCAAGGCTGGAGATGTTATGCAGAAAGAGGAATGCAAGGCTGGAGTTATGACAGAGAGGGGAAAGCAATGCGGGTAATGTTACAGAGATAGGAAGGCACGGCCGGTGATGTTTCAGAGAGTGGAAAACAAGTCTGGATATGTTACAGAAAGAGAAAAGCAAGGCTAGAGATGGTACAGCGATTGGAACGCACGGTTGGAGTTGTTACAGAGATAAGAATACAAGTCTAGAGATGTTACAGAGATAGAATTCAAGGCTGGAGATGTTACAGAGTTAGGAAGGCAAGGCTGATAATCTGTCAGGGATATGAAATCAAGTCTGCAGATGCCATAGGGATAGGAATGCAAGGCTGGAGATGTTACAGAGAGGGGAAAACAAGGCTGGAGATGTCATAGAAAGCGGAAAGCAAGGCCGAGGATGCTACAGAGATAGGAAAGCAAGCCTGGGGATGTTGCAGTGATAGGAACGAAAGACTAGAGATGTTACCGAGATAGGAAAGCAAGTCTGGAGATGTCATAGAGATTGGAAAGCAAGGCAGGAGATGTTACATATAAAGTAAAGTAATGCTGAAGATGTTACAGTGAACGGTAAAGCAGGGCTGGAGTCGTTACAGAGAGAAAGCAATGCTGGAAATATTACAGAGATAGGAAATCAAGGCTTGAATTATTACAGAGATAGGAATTCAAGGCTCTAGATTTTACAGAGGTAGGAAAGGAAGGTTGGATCTGTTACAGAGCGTGTAAAGCAAGGCTGTAGATGTTACAGAGATAGCAAAGCAAGGCTGGAGATGTTACAGAGATAGGAAAGCAAGGGTGGCAATGTTACAGAGAGGGGAATGCAAGTCTGTAGAATCTATACTGGGTTGGCCATTTTAAAACCACCACCCAGAAGGGCTCAGCAGCAGCATTGGTGATCGAGATGGTCGGGTCCAAAATGTCACAGCTGCTTGACTGAGTAAACCTGTAGATCAAAGTTGGAATGTTATGGCAACATACTCCTACAGGATGATAGGGCTGCTCTCTCGTTAGAAAAAGACGACTGGTGGCAGTTTAACTGGACAGTCAACATGCCTCAAGTAAGGGAGAGGTTGAGTAGGACAGTCCTTTAGTCACCCCAGTCCGTGCAGGAATTGAACCCACACTGTTAGCATTAATATCTAGCCGTCCAACTGATTGAACTAACCAAGTCCTCCCTCAGCTTCATGGGGAAGATACTGTAAAATTATTCTGCTCAGATATTTTGTTAGACACATCTGAAGCAGGTGGAAGCAGAAGCAAGCTTCCTAGATCAGACAGAGGGACAGTATCAGTGATATCTCAGAGTGCTCTCTGCCCCAGGCCTAATCATAAATGACCATCCTTCCACTGTAGAGTCACACCTGGGGATGTTTGCCAATGATTGGGCAATGTTCAACACCATTTGTGATTTAATCAGATACTGAAGCAATCCTTATCCAAATGCAACAAGGACCTGTAAATATGCAGGCGTGTGCTTAACAGTGACAAGTACCATTTCCATTACACACGTGCCAGACAACGATTACCTCTAACAATAGAAAATCCAACCATATCTTCCAACGTTCAATGCCACCACCATCATTGATCACACACCTAATAATATCCCGGGAATTACCGTTATCACGAACTTGATTGACCATATAATTTCATTACCCATTCCTGTGAAGGGTTTGTACTAAAACGTCGACTCTCCTGTAGCTCATATGCTGCCTGACCTGTTGTGCTTTTTTCCAGTGCCACACTTTGAAATATATAAATTGATTGGCAAAAAGTATATGTCAGCAGAAATAACTCACCTCGTGGTTTCCGAAAGCCTGCACACCATCTATAAGGCACACGTTGAGTGTGTGTGTGATGCAATACCCCCATTTGCCTGTGAGAGTGCAGTTTCAACCCTCATCCACTTGCGCTCAGGAACAGCAATGCCGGCCATCTACACGGTGCTCTGCAGAAATTTACCAAGGCTCCTTACAACTTACCTCCGAAACCACGACCATCAAGAAGGACAAGGGAAGCAGACACATGGGATCATCACCATGTTCACGTTCCATTCCAAGCCACCCACCATCCTGATTGGGAAGCATATTGTTGTTCTTTCAGTGTCACTGTTTCAACGTCCCTCCGTAATGCACATCTACAACACATGGACTGCAGTGGGTCAATGCGGCAGCTCACACCCACCTTCTCAAGGGCAATACGGGACTGGCAATACGGGACGGGACATCCCAATCATATTCTATGAATAAATTAAATTGAAAAATATTGTCATGCCCAATGCTGGACACTGTGCGTTGGGTTTTGTGTGCTCAGGCTGGTGGGGTCCAGGCAGTACCTTGCTGTTCATGAACAGCTGATGGGAAATTATGTTTGAAACTATCTGTCCATCTGTCAGATGCATCGCCTACACACAGAGCATCACACAGACACTGACATTCACATCACACATTACTGAGCTCTGACATAGACAGAAGCAGTTCAAAATGTACTCATATCTGACTGTAACATGTTTAAACACACAGTTGCCACGAAAATGATTATGCGAGAATATTAGCAGGGAGAAAGTGAGCACTGCAGGTGCTGGAGATCAGAGGCAAAAAGTGTGGTTCTGAAAAAGCACCGCCGTTCACGCAGCATCTGAGGAACAGGAGAGTCGACTATTCATTCACAATATTAATACACGGGAAAATAGTTGTATATTTTCAAAGACCTTGTACTTAATAACAATGTGATCTTGGGTGTGGTAATGAGACTCATCATTTCAATGCTCCTTACTGTGAGTTGGGCACTCTTTCCATCATATTGTTGTTATAAAAGTGAACTGAATAAAGGAGGGATATAATGCTTATTGGACAATCAAAAAGTTGTTATTATGAAAGGCTATCGAAACTTGAGCAAAGAGACTTTGCTGTTAACGGTGAGAACAATGCTGCAAACATTTCCATCGGGATTTCCAGCTCAAGTCACACACAAGGTCGTTGGGCTGGGATCATACTGGCCATCAATAGAGCTGTACAATTCTGTTTGGATGGTGACATTGTGGGGCTAACATACACTGGATATCGTTTATGAGGGATTCAATGTAAGATGCCACGTGCTGCAGGAGCCCACTACCTTTATAACACCTTCATTCAGGATCGAGTAAAGGTACAGAATTACAGAGCTAAGGTGGCACACAGAAGAAATATATTTGCAAGACATGGTTGTTGACAGGTCATTGTTACAAATGTTGAACTAAGTCTGGACCAGTGCTATGTTCTAGTCCATTGACCAGTCTGCACCAACACACATCTCCCCGTTGTTCAGGTATGTCTCTAAACAGACTGTTGTGAGGCATTGTGCGAGTAACAGCCCAGCTCCAGTTTGGAATCTCTATGAACAGATTATGGAGATGGCCAGTATTTTGGAGGTCATGGTGAGGCTCAAAAACAGTGTGTCTGAATTCAGGCTTTTTTCTCAAAGTCATTTTAAACAGATTTGCTGCCTGCAAGATGGTGTATTCACTGATCTGAACAAGAATCAGCTTTTTACTACAGTCACTGAATTGTGAAATAGTTAGCTGTGTACTCTGGTATTTTAATTATTGTTCACTTCAATTGTTTTCAATGGAAAAACAATGATTTTTGGATTATTTTAAAATATGTAAGAAACAAAGTGATATTAACTCTTCATTATACAAAATGTGAAAGTGCCCTGCTGTATATTTATCTCAGATCAATCAAGCAACAGTTAGATATTGCGTCTGAAGCAGGATGATGTGCACAGAACTGTGTGCCAGGCAACATCACCATCCTCTCTGGTAGGGTCTGTCACACTGACAGGACACAGCCAGGCAGAGGGGGCAGCACCTTGGTATATAGTCAATATAGATGCAGGATCCTATGGCTGCTAGACTGCTCTGTGGCAGGTTATGGGGAAATCAATAAAAGGGAAATATATAATTGACTACATCATCACCAATCTGCCTGCTGCAGATACATCTCTACATTTCATACATCGGTAAGAATGGTCACTGCATAATGGGAAGCAACGGCACATTTTTCAGACCCTCCTCAACAAGATATGAAGCCCTGTCGGTAATGAATGGGACAAACTTGGAACAGATTGAGCAACAAATGATGATGCATCCATGAGGTGCAATGGGCCATCGGCAGGAGTACAATCATACAGCCTGGAACTCCACGGCCCGACATACCTTCCTCTGTACAGTAACCATCACGGCCCGACAGACCTTCCACTGTACAGTAACCGTCACGGCCTAACATACCTCCCACTGTACTGTAACCGTCACGGCCGACATACCTCCCACTGTACAGGAACCATCACGGCCCGACATACCGCCCACTGTACAGTAACCATCACGGCCCGACATACCTCCCTCTGTACAGTAACCATCACGGCCCGACATTCCTCCCACTGCACAGTAACTGTCACGGCCCAACATACCTCCCACTGTACAGTAACCATCACAGCCCGACATACCTCCCACTGTACAGTTAACATCACTGCCCAACATACCTCCCACTCTACAGTAACCATCACACACCGGCATACCTTCTTCTGTACAGGAACCATCACGACCCGACATACCTCCCACTGTACATTAACCATCACGACCCGACAGACCTCCCACTGTACATAAACTATCATGGCCCGCCATACCTCCCACTGTACAGTAACCGTCACGGCCCGACATACAGCCCTCTGTACAGTAAGAATCACGTCCCGACATACCTTCCACTGTACAGTAACCATCACAGCCGGACATACCACCTTCCTTCTGCACAGTTACAGGACATAACGCCGACTGTACAGTAACCATCACGGCCCGACATACTTCCCACTGTACAGTAACCATCACAGACCGGCATACCTCCCACTGTACAGGAACCATCACAGCCCAACATACATCCCACTGTACACTAACCATAACGGCCCAACATGCCACCCACTGTACAGCAACCATCACGGATTGGACATACCTCCCACTGTACAGTAACCATCACTGCCCAACATACCTCCCTCTGTACAGTAACCATCACGGCACGCCATACCACCCCCTGTACAGTAACCATCACGGCCCGCCATACCTCCCACTGTACAGGAAACATCACGGCCCAACATACATCCCACTGTACACTAACCATCACGGTCCAACATACCTCCCTCTGTACAGTAACTATCACGGCATGACATACCACCCACTGTACAGTAACCATCACGTCCCGCCATACCTCCCACTGTACAGGAACCATCACGACCCGACATACCTCCCACTGTACAGTAACCATCACAAGTCGTCTTAGCTCCCACTGTATTGTAACCATCACGGCCGACATTCCTCCCTCTGTACAGTAACCATCACGGCCCGACATACCTCTCAATGTACAGTAACCATCACAGCCCAACATAACTCCCACTGTACAGTAACCGTCACAGCCTGACATACCGCCCTCTGTACAGTAACTATAACGGCACATACAAACCTCCCAAAGTACAGTAAACATCATGGCCCAACATACGTCCCACTGTACAGTAACCATCACGGCCCAACATAACTCCCACTGAACAGTAACCGTCAGAGCCTGACATACCGCCCTTTGTACAGTAAGCATCACTGTCCGACATACCTCCCACAGTACAGTAACTATCACTGCCCATACATACATGCCAAAGTACAGTAAACATCATGGCCCACCATACCTCCCATTGTACAGTAACCATCACGGTCCGACATCCCTCCCACTGTACAGTAACCATCACGGCCCAACATACCACCCACTGTACAGCAACCATCACACCCCGACATACCTCGCACTGTAGAGTAACCATCACGGTCCGACATACCACTCAATGTACAGTAACCATCACAGCCTGACATACCTTTGTCTGTTCTGTAACTATCACACCCTGACATACCTCCCAATGTGCAATAACTGTCACATCACGACATACCGCCCTCTGTACAGTAACCGTCTCTGCCCGACATGCCTCCCACTGTACAGACACTATCACGGACCGGACATACCCCCCACAGTATAGTAACCATCATGGCCCAACATACCTCCCTCTGTACATTAACCATAAAGGTCCGACATACCTCCCACTGTAGAGTAACCATCAAGGTCCACATACCTCCCACTGTACAGTTAACATCACGGTCTGACAAAATCCCCACTGTTCAATAAACATCACGGCCCAACATACCTCCCACTGTACAGGAACCATCACGGCCCACTCTACAGTAACCATCACACACCGGCATACCTTCTTCTGTACAGGAACCATCACAACCCGACAGACTTCCCACTATACATAAACTATCATGGCCCGACATACCTCTCACTGTACTTTAACTAACAAGGCCCGACATACCTGCCACTGTGCAGTAACCATCACGGCCCCACATACATCCCACTGTACAGTAACCATCACGGCCACACATACCTTTCTCTGTTCTGTAACTATCACACCCTGACGTACCACCCAATGTACAGTAATCGTCACAGCCCGACATACCACCCTCTGTACAGTAAGCATCAAGGCCCGACATACCTCCCATTGTACAGTAACCATCACGGCCACACATACCTCCCTCTGTACATTAACCATCACGGTCCGACATACCTCCCACTGTACAGTAACCATCATGGCCCGACATACCTCCCACTGTACAGTAACCATCACGTCTCGACATACCTCCCACTGTACAGTAACCATCATGGCCCGACATACCCCCCACTGTACAGTAACCATCACGGTCCGACATACCTCCCACTGTACAGTAACCATCATGGCCCGAC
Source organism: Chiloscyllium plagiosum (assembly GCF_037043375.1). Lineage (NCBI taxonomy): Eukaryota > Metazoa > Chordata > Chondrichthyes > Orectolobiformes > Hemiscylliidae > Chiloscyllium > Chiloscyllium plagiosum. The sequence continues at coordinate 76,755,118 of NW_028270167.1, forward strand.
ATACCTCCCTCTGTACAGTAACCATCACGTTCCTACATACCTCCCATTGTAAAGTAACCTTCACGTTCCAACATACCTCCCATTGTACAGTAACCATCACGGCCCGACATACCTCCCACTGTACATGAACCATCACTGCCCAACATAGCTTCCACTGTACAGTAACCATCACGGCCTAACATACCTCCTACCGTTCGGTCACCATTACGTCCCGACATACCCCCCACTGTTCACGAACCATCACTGCCCGACATATTTGCCACTGTACAGTAACCGTCACTGCCCAACATACCGTCCACTGTATGGTAGCCGTCAAGAGCAGCACGATGGCTCAGTGGATAGCACTGCCACTTCACAGCACCAATGTCCTGGGGTGACTGACTGTGTGGAGTTTGCACGTACCCTCCGCGTCTGTGTGGTTTTCCTCCCACAGTCCAAAGATGTGCAGGTAGGTGCATTGGCAATAATAAATTGACATAGTGTGAGGTGCTTTAGTCAGTGGGAAATGGATTTGGGTGTATTACTCTTCGGAGGGTTGATGTGGACTCGTTGGGCTGTAGGGCCTGTTTCCACACTGTAGGGAATCTAATCTAACTTCCAAGGTTCAAGTCAGGAATATGACGGAATAATTACTTGTCGGAATGAGTGCAGCTCCATCAGTACTCTAATATGGACTTATTCTTGACAGGCAGTTGTGTGGAGAAGATCCTGTCTCACAAACTTGATTGAATATTGTGAGGAAGTGACAAAATTGATTGATGAGGGCATGGGGATGGATGTTGGCCGTTTGTATCTTTGATGTGTTTCCTTATGGCAGGCTCATACAGAAGGTGAAGTGAAATGGGATCAGCGGTCAGTTAATAAGATGGATAGAGAGTGCTTGCCCGTAGAAGACAGAGTAGTGGTGGAACAGTGCTTTTGTGACTGGAGACGTGTAAATAGATTGGTGGAGTTGCAGATTGTGAAGATGATTGCTGGAGAATACAGCAGGATGCAGGTCAGCTGCAGACTTGGACAGAGAAAACTCAGATGTAACTTTATCTGGACAGTTGCGACGTGATGCATTTTGGAAGGTCTAATGTTGGGAAGAAGTATAAAGTGGATGGAAAAACTACTGATTGCATCAACATCCGCAGGGGTCTATGTGTACAGTTCAAAAGTTCCTTGAAAGTGGTAACACGGGTGGATAGGGTGATCAAGAAGACTGACGGCAAACTTGCAGACATGCATTGGAGCATGCAGTATGAAAATTAGCAGGTCATATTGCAGCTGTAGAGAAACTTAGTTCGGGCACATTTAGAATGTTGCGTACAGTACTGGTTGCCACAGCAGCAGTACGATGTGGAGAGGGTATGGAAAGGTTTACCAACATGTTGGAGGGTATTAGCCAGAAGGAGAAATTGAACAAACATGGTTTGTGTGCAGCTGGGCATCATTGGCTCTGGGGATACCTGATAGATATTTACAAAATTATCAGAGGCAATGATAGAAGGACAGTCAGAGGCTTTTTCCCAAAGTAGAAATATCAATTACTCAGGACCATAGGGTTTAGGTAAAAGGGAGAAAGTTCTGGCGATTTGATAAGCAAGTTTGTTTTTTGCTTTTCCATACAGGTTGTGAAGGTACCTGGAATGCACTGATAGAAGGAAGAAGCTAATATAGCAAGAGATATCTTGTCACAGAGAAGAATAAGTAGGGAACAGAATGACATAGAAGGTGACGGAGCAAAAACTTTTGTTTTAACTTTAGAAAGACATCATGTGTCAGTATGGGCTTGCTGAGCTGAAGGGCCTGTTCCTGTGCTAGACTGTTCTTTACAACAAAAATAGAGTGCAGGAGTGGTAAGATGTTGACTGAATAATGACTAGTGATCAACAGCCACATTCAGCAGATCTCTCCTCATCAAGTTGCAGCTCTTTACCCTCCCCTCCACTGTGGGGAAACACAATATGGTGAATTTGACAATAAAGTCAGCGATAGTAACTGGTGACTCCATCTCGCCCCTCGCTTCTTCGGCCTTCTATCTTGGACACCAATATCTCGGGGGGCACTACGCAGACAATGCTGCATGTACTCCACACCCACCAATGCTGGCATCTGTCACATGCCAGCCTCACCATGCATTGCCAGCATATTTCTGACCAATTAACAGTACGCTTCTGTGCTTCAATGCTGCAGCTCAGGGTGCACTGACAACCCTCATTGCAATACTGCTGCAAGGACACTGTGCTCAGGGACACACACCCAGCTCATGGACTGTCCCTCCTGCCTTCTCACGCCGTGTTTGTACACACTCACTTTGAGCTGACTTGAATACTTACAGAATTATTGCCTTGCCTTACCCGGCCCACAGCAGCGTTTCCCCTCAGCCAGAGCTACCAGGCTCACCTGCCTGCTTAATCGTCTTAGTGTTTAACACAGACACAAAACCAGGAAGCTTGGTATCATTGTCCACAGTCAGCCATGGTGCCCTACACAGTGAGTCAAGGGGAGAACGTAGAAGCGTGGGTTAGTAAATTTGCAGACGACACGAAGGTCGGTGGAGTTGTGGATAGAGATGAAGGATTTTGTTGGTTATAGAGAGACATAGAAAAGCTGCAGAGCTGGGCTGAGACGTGGCAAGTGGAGTTACTGCGAACAAGTGTAAGGTGATTCACTTTGGTCGGAGTAACCGGAAAGCAAAGTACTGAGCTAACGGTCAGATCCTTGGTAATGTAGATGAGCAGAGAGATCTCGGTGTCCATGTACACAGATCTTTGAAAGTTGCCACTCAGGTTGACAGGATTGTTAAGAAGTCATATAGTGTTTTAGCTTTTATTAATAGCGGGATCGAGTTCCGGAACCATGAGGTTATGCTACAGCTGTACAAGCCTATGGCCGCACTTGGAGTATTGTGTACAGTTCTGGTCACCACATTATAAGAAGGATGTGGAAGCTTTGGAAAGAATGCAGAGGAGATTTACTTGCATGTTGCCTGGTGTGGAGGTAAGGTCTTACGAGGAAAGGCTGAGAGACTTGAGGCTGTTTTCGTTAGAGAGAAGAAGGTTGAGAGGTGACTTAATAGAGACATAAAAGATAATCAGAGGGTTAGAGAGGGTGGACAGGGAGAGCCTTTTTCCAAGCATGGTGACGGAGAGCACGAGGGGGCATAGCTTTAAATTGAAGGGTGATAGATACAGGACAGATGTCATAGGTAGTTTCTTTACTCAGTGAGTAGTAAGGGTATGGAATCCTTTGCCTGTAACGTTAGTAGATTCGTCAACTTTATGTACATTTAAGTCGTCATTGGACAAGCATATGGATGAACATGGAATAGTGTAGATTAGATGGACTTCGAATTCGTATTACAGGTTGGTGCAACATCGGGGGCCGAAGGGCCTGTACTGTGCTGTAATATTCTATGTTCCATGGTTCTCAGTCTGGGAGCTTAGACAAGGTCAGTCAGCCTGTCGTGCCTGTTAGGGTCAGGATCCTTCCGCTGTAAGGGGTTGAGGAGCTGAATGTTGGGGAAGCTCCTTTCCCTCTTGGCGCTTTCTCTCCTATTGTGGAATGATTCCTTCTGGAATGTGAAAATTAGCAAGCGGTATTAAGGAGATGGAAAAGGTTGGTACAGCTGTGAGTGCTGGTAAAGCTGGGGGGAAGGTAGCGAGGTGTCCTCAGTGAGTGAGTTGGCAGCACAGACACCAGGCAGAGTTGGGGAGAGGGATAGAGAAGAGGTTAGTGATCGACTTATAGAAGGTGATGCATTCAGTGAGAGTGGGAGAACATGAGCCTTTGTGGGAAGTGGATGCAGTAACAGAGAGAGAAATTGAGGGTGAGGGCCACAAAGTGCAGATGGTGGCATTTACCCTGGTGGAGTGGGGAAGGTCACTGAACTCCTTCTTACACTGCTGGGAATTCACCCAGAAGGCTAGCACCTCACTGACCCAGGGGTCAGCCTCGGACCAAGCTGGCAGGGTCTGGTGTGATGGCCTCCCCTGCCAGTCCTGGAGTAAGATAATGTCCCTCTCCTGTACCATGTCATTCACGGAACCTCAGCGGCTTGGCCACAAAGTGGGGCTCCAGGTTTACCGTGTCTGCCATGTCCAGGGCAGTTTAGGATTCACAATCCAAGTGTGTAATGATTTTTTTAAAGATGGCCACTCTAACAGGGAGGCCGGTGCATTCTGGGATAACGGGGAAGTGGGCAGTTGTTATGATGAAGGGGAAAAATCATCACGTTAGTGTCAGATGAGAGGGTGGTTAATGAAGCAGGTTGCGGATGGTATCATGAGAATATGCACTTCACCTTGTGGAGAGAAACCCTCCATGAAACTCGACTAAAATGAGACTTGATCAAATCATAAGATGTTTTCAGCCTCTAGCTAAATCAAAATAGGGATGCAATATGAAATAATCGGAACAACAAACTTGGAGCAGATAATTATACAGGAGATTAAAATCCTTAAAAAGGGGTAGCACAATGTTCCAGACTGTTAAAAGGAGCCGGGAAAATCCCCTGCCTTATAGTTACCTACATTATCCAATCCTTCCCGGATGCAAGGATGGTGCCTGAGGCCTGGAGAACGGCTAACACTGCAGCTTTGTTTCATGTGGAGCAAAGGACTAACTGATTAGGTCGCGGCGGGAATTCTGAGACAGTGGATAAACGGTCACTGAGGAAGTCCAAGGGATTCCAGGACAGTCGGTCTGGAGTTGTTCAAGGAAGATTGTGTGTAATTAACCTGACTGTGTCGGTTTGAGGCACTAACCTGTAACTGCATGTGACTTACTTGGACTTAACGAGAGATCTCATGGCAGACTGTTTAAAAACAGAAACTATGGGGTCCAGGTGAATGGAGCAAATAACCCAGAAAAGTGCAAGGCAAGGCATTTGGGGACATCATAGTAGAGAGGAATGTACAATAAATGAGAGTATAGTCAGTGTGGGCAGATAAATGAAGGAAGCTGGACAGATCAATAATCTTGTTCATGCAGCAATTGGCATTATTTCCTCTGTCAGCCAAAATACAGAATTTCAGAGCAGGAAGCTTATGCTGGAACTGTATAAATAATGAGTTCAGTCACAGCCTGGGGGCTATGTGCATTTCTGGTCACCCCATAAGGTGAAAGGACGGAATTGGACTGGAGAGGTTCAGAGAAGATCCGTTACTCTGTGACAGTGGAAGGGCAGTTATGAGGAAAGATAGGAACAGAGGATGCTGAGAGATTTGATTGGGGTGCACATATTGTCAGGGGCCTGGGTAGAAAAGGAGAGAACAGCTTGCTCCTGTTGTAGAATTGGGTTACCAGCGGTGAATATTAAATACATTTAATTGAAATATTAGCGAAGTGCTGAGGAAGATTGTTATTTCACCCAGAGTATGGTCGAGATCAGGAAGTCACACATGGAAGCGGAGTAGAGGCAGAAACTCTCAACTCATTTTAAAAAGCTGCCGGGATCTTCACCTGAAGTCCAATCGTCTCTGGGGAGACAGAATCTAGGGCTTCAAAAATAACATTGCATTTTGTCCAATGTGGAGAGTGTGCAGAGTGGTTTCGTCTACACTGTGCTATTTTCTGCAGTTTTTAAGGGTTACCAATATCTGATCGGATTGATACGCAGGAATGAGGGGAGAAAGCAGGGAGGAGCAGTGTGTGAATTGATGAGCATCACAATAATACTGATCCCATCCTTTATACACAGTGTACTTCACTTTGTTAACCTTTTTTGTCCTTCCTGTGTAAATGGTAAACCCCTTTGTTATATCCAGTTCTAGGTCGTTGTCACACTGCAGCCACGTCTCCATAATGACAGTTCCATCTGACCTGATTCATGCTATTTAAAGCTACCATTTCATTGGGCTTGTTGAAACGTTGGGAAAGAATTCTGGGATGGCAGCAAGTGCAAGGTCCAGGATAGCTGTAGTATCCAGAGGCTGTTACAGAGATAGGAAGGTGTGTGAAGATTATGCGATATTACTGGGGTACGGATTGTTCTAGGGGCGGAAGGAGATCACAAAGACAAGAATAGTTTTAGGTTTTGGTTGAAGTGAAAATGGAGCTGGACCAGCCAGATCTACAGATCGGGATGTATTTAGAATCTGGAGGTTGCAGAGACAGTGAGCTGTGTCAGGGCAGAAGGTGGTTACAGAATCGGGAGCACTATCGGTACGAGAGGATGTTACACAGCTGATTAGGCATTGGAGTAGGTGACACAACAGGGAAAATTTTAGGGACTGAAGCAAAGAAAAGAAATGGACAGGGTTGTCAGTGCTGGAGAACGTTGGAGATATACTGAACACTGTAGTGGCTGGGGTTTATGGAGATACTGCGATCTGTCAGAGAAGGAGGGGGTTAGTAACACTGATTGTTGGATGGACTGGAGGAGATTGCAAAGATTAGGTTTATATGGATCAGAGTAGTTGCAGAGAAGGGGAAAGCCGTAAAGACTTGAGAAATATTTTATAGAGAGGAAAGGTTATCAGAGAAATAAGGTTTATATGGCCTGTATGAGTTACAGAGATAAGGAGGGCGACATCGGCTGATAGAGGTTGCAGAGATTAGAATGTATAATACAGGATCAACAAGGTTACAAAGACGGGATATTTATGGATTTGAAGAATTCTCAAGACATCACACTGAATGACACAGACGCCTTATGGCACAGATGTGTGTCATTCGACCAATCATGCTGACACCAGCTTTTCAACTGAACTCTTTGCTGAATAATGATCTCCTCCTTCACTTAAATCCTCACATTATTTTTGTATCAAACATCATCTAATCCTCTGCTGAATGTTTTAGTCAAACGTGCAGCTACAATGCATCGAAGTGCATCTTAACTACTTGCGAATATCTTTTTTCAGATAGAAATCCTCTTTCTAATTTCGATGCAGCCTTACTCCAACTTTTAACGCGCTCATTATGAGGGGCACACAGGAAGATTCTGAGACAGCTCTATGGTGGCTCTTACTTTTCCCATAATTCCCCTCTGCTTTATCATCTCCCTCTGAACATCCAGCATTCCTCCTGGTTACCAATTCGATTCTCCATCTGACACAAATTCTATTGTTCTTCACTGTTACCGAGGGAGCATTGGGGTTGTTTATCGTGCCGTTCCTATTTGAGGGACAATTCCTCAACTGGACCCAAGCCATCTCCTCTTTGCAGGAAGCCCATGGTTCATTTTATCTTTTTCTGACCAAATTGGTGTTCCAGTCAAATCTTCTCACTTCATTCTTGCACCATTGAAGGCTGCTCTCAGTCAATTGATATTTCTCTCTCTCAGTTATTGTATATCATTCTCTCCCATCATCCTAAACTTTACAATGAAATGATCACAGTGACACAAAATCCTTTCTCTACTGACACTGGATCCACTTGCCCCACTTTTTTCCAAGGGCCAGTTCCAACAGTACATGCTCTTTTGGGCTGGACACATAATCCTGCAGTGAGCTCTCCTCCATGTAATCCAGGAATACTTTCCCCTCGTGATCCTGCACCACCAATAACGCAGTCAATATCTGGATAAATTAAGTTTCTCAATATAACTAATTTATAGTATTGTCATCGCTCTCAAATGGCCCTGCATATTTATTCATTCCATCCTTTCCAATGGTTGCTTGCTGACAGACTGTATATCACAGTATAATTGTACACTTTGTGTCCTGTAGCTCCAGCCAAGTTCATTATGTCCTTGGGCGAATCCTCTTTCTCTTGGACTCCTTCACTGATGCTACTCTAAACCAATACTTCTACCCTCATTCATTCCCTTCCCTTCTATCATTTTGGAATACTTTAACCCCAGCAATATTTAACACACAGTCGTGCCATTCCTTGAGCCAGCCCTTGGTGATCAGTACATCAGATTTCCCACACCAGTCTGCATATGGGACTCCCCAAACTCCCAGTTTTCATGTCCATGCAGAGGACCTCAGATTAAGGCTTCTGTTTTTTACTCAATCTTCCACTAATTAACTTGTTGTTGTAAATTAGTGCCAGCTGTATTTCTCATTATTTTGAGAATCCTGGTACTCTCCTCTATTATTCCTTTTTGGATCCTAAGCACTCGCCAAGTTATTTTCAATCCCTCCCACACGCCCCATAAGGAATTAAGTCCCAGCTCTGTCAAGTTAGCTTGTACAGTTGCTGCCTTTCCCAGAACCAGTCCCAATGTCCCAGGAATCTGAAGTCTGTCCTGCTGCACCATCGTTCAAATCACATTCTCATCTACCTAAAACTCAGAGTCCTGTTCTCACTTGTACACGGCACTGGGAGTATTTCAGGGATTGCTACATTTGAGGTCCAGCTTGCTGACAATCCACCTAGCTCCATAAATTCTGATGCCCAAACCATTTCACCCTTCCTACCCAGGTCATTCGTACCAACATGAACATGACCTTTGACTGCTCACTGTGCCCCAGACGAATTTCCTGCAGACACTGGGACATTCTTAACTCCACTATCCTGGAATTACAGAAACGCTGACATCTTCTTCAATTTCCTGACTCCCCTGTGACAATTGATCCTCCTTCCTTCTCCCTCGCCTCCTGTACAGTCAGGCTGCTTGTGGTACCACAGACATGGCTGTGACTGCCCTCCCCTGAGCAGCCAGCACCTTCATCAGCTTCCAAACTTTGAAACTGATTTGGGAGGGTGACACCAGGATATTCCTGGATTCCCTGTCTGTTTCACTTCGTTTGCTTGAGCGCTCAATCCCTTCCTTATTCCAAGCTGTCATCACTGCAGGGTGATTTGTTCTATGTGTGTGTGCTATCCCTCTAACTCTCCGCATCACAGAGTCTCTAGTCACTGTCTGCTCTCCAAGATCTCGTGTTCATCTAGGACACTAGCAGGTGCTATGACTTCCCAATGTAACGGAACACATTTTCCATCTGACAAACATGTCTTGCCATGTCGTAAAATGCAACATGTCTAGAGTAACTTACTTAATGATTTAGAATGAAGCTAACTTCCGGGATATAACAATATAGTTAAGTCCCTAATTCAACTGTGGCTTACTGAGGATAATTTATTATACTGGCTCAGAATTTAACATCTCCCTCATATTTCTGAGTTCAATTTGTTTTTTATAGATATTTTTATTAGAAATTTAACATTTTATAAGTTTACAAAAATAAGCAAAACTCTCAAATACAAACATTGATATACAATTAAATCAAATATACAATAGCCAAAATTAAACAAAAAATACCGAAAAAAAAAAAATAAATAAAACTCAACTGTCTACTAATCTAACCTACAACTAACTAGAGTGTATGTTTAAGTCTCTTACATGCTCGGAATGTGTTAATACCAAATGTAATAAAACCCGTATTCATGCAGGGTTCCTCTCCCAACGGGCCCCGGACCAACCAGATTTGTAACCTCAATTAAATAAAAGTCCTTGATAGGATAGCCGAAATATCTGTATTTATGTAATTCAAGAAGGGTTGCCATATTTTATAAAATAATTCGGTCTTTCGGTGCACCATATTAGTAAGGAAGTCAAGAAGAATACATTCCATAATTAATCTGTGCCAATTTGAAAGTCCAGGGGGGCCCTCAGCCACCCAGTTCACCAAAATATTTTTCCTTGCACAGTAAGAGAGAATTGAAAATACTCTCTTCCCGTACATGTCCGGGGAGGGAACGTTCGAAAAGCCCAAAAGGAGAGATACAGGGTCCACTTTAATTTCCATTCCTAAAGTTTCTGTCAGGGTACTTGCTACTTTAGTCCAATATCTACGGATCTTATGACAGGTCGATAGGCAATGTACAAGAGTGCCCACCTATATTTTACATTTGGGATACATTGGAGGTGCTCCTGCCTTAAATTTTGCCAATCGAACCGGTGCTATATGGGCCCTATGAAGCATCTTCAGCTGCATAGCCTAGGTTCTGTTACAGATAGTAATTCTTCTAGCGTTTTCCCAAATATCATTCCATGTTTCTATAGAGCTTTCTAGTCCCAAATCCTGATCCCATGTTTTAAGCAGATTATCTATATCTCCCGATACTTCATCATGTAGTAAATGAAAAATAGTACTGACAGAAGGTACCCCCACTGGTCGTAAGACACTACATTCTCTATCTAATTTATAAAGACTATCTAATAACGTCGTCTTCTTCTGTATATAATCTCGAATTTGGAAGTATCGAAAGAGGTCTCCATTAGGTAATCCGAATTTCTGACGCAGCTGTTCAAAAGACATCAGGACCCCATCTTTAAGTAGGTGCCCTAGACATGAGATACCCCTGGATCTCCAGAGTTTAAAAGTGGCATCTGGTTGAAATCCCCATGCTCCCACTATCGGAGCATAGGGGGATGTTTTATGTGAATTACCCTCATTTTGCCGCATTATGCCTTAATTGTGTTTAGTATTATAGGGTTTTTACAGTGATCTGTAATGATTTTCCTCTTGTCTGAAAATAAAAGGTTAATAAGTGGATATTTTACTTGAGAGGCCTCGATGTCCAACCAGATTGATTGTGGATCAGACAAGACCTAATCAGTTATGTAACTTAATAGGGAACTTAACTGATATTTCCTATAATCTGGGAAGTCCAATCCTCCCCTTGCCTGTGGAAACTGTAGCTTCTTCAACTTAATGAGAGGCCGTCTATGCTTCCAGATAAAGGAGCCCAGCCAGCCATATAATTTATGTAGAGCCATCCTCGGCAGCATCACCGGAAGCATTCTCATAGAATATAGGAGACGGGGTGGGACATTCATTTTAATTAGTGCTTTTCTACCCAACCAGGAAATTGGAAGGTCTCCCCATCGCTGGAGGTCCTGCCTTATCCTTTCCAGTAATGCACAAAATTAGCCTTATACAACTGACCAAATACTGGGGTAATAAAAATGCTAAATATAAGAAGCCCTCCAGGGACCAACGAAAGGGAAAAAGGGATCCGTCCACTAAGTGGGTTATCATAGCAAGGCCACACATTGGCATAGCCTCTGATTTTGAAACATTAGTTTTATAGCCTGACAATGTGCTAAATGTATGAATAACTTGGATTAGGCGAGGTACGGAAATCAGAGGATTACTGAGGAATAGAAGGACATCATCTGCATAAAGGGTAATTTAATGTTTACCTTTACCAATCCTCGGGACCGTTATATTAGGATCAGCTCGTAGAGCTTCTGCTAGTGGTTCAATTATTAGCGTAAATAACAATGGCGAGAGAGGACATCCCTGACGGCAGCCCCTACCCACACTGAAGCTATCCGAACCTAATCCATTGATAACTACAACTGTTTTGGGATCACTATACAATGTTGAGACCCATTTGGTAAACACCTGTCCACCGCCAAAGCTTTCC